>NW_016107647.1:1504525-1576904 GCF_001604975.1 Cebus imitator
GCGGTGAGCCGAGATCGCGCCATTGCACTCCAGCCTGGGTAACAAGAGTGAAACTCTGTCTCAGGGAAAAAAAAAAAAAAAAAAGTAGCTACTCTAGAAAGAAAACTTGTTATAAGTCCATATTTTGTGCCAGCACTTTATATGCACTGTCTCATTGAACCCTCCCAATAGCTTTAGGAGGTAGGTGCTATTAATATCTCCGTTTTATAGTTGATGAAATTGAGGCCCAGAAAGATGAAGTAGCTTTCCCCAGCTTACATACAGAAATCTTAGCGATTACCGGTATACACGCTATCTCGGCTCACGCCTGTAATACCAGCACTTTGGGAGTCCGAGGTGGGCGGATCATCTGAGGTCGGGAGCCTGACCAACATGGAGAAAGAAACCCTGTCTCTACTTAAAATATAAAAAATTAGCCGGGCGTGGTGGCGCACACCTGTAATCCCAGCTACTCAGGAGGCTGAGGCAGGAGAATCGCTTGAACCTGGGAGGCGGAGATTCCGGTGAGCTGAGATCGCGCTATTGCACTCCAGCCTGGGCAATAAAAGCGAAACTCTCTCTCTCAAAAAATCTTAGTGATAGACCCTTGATCACTCAGTCTACTTGACTCCGAAGCTGCTGCCTTTTCATCATCGGAGCAAATTGGCCAACCTTTGATTTAATCTTGAATTTACTGTGGTATTAGGACACGAAGGGAATACGAAGGAAAACATACAGGTGTTCCAATATTTGAGTCCCTTTCCTTGTCTAATACTGAAAATTGGCACTGATTATTATGTTTGAAGATCGGGAACCAAAAAGCTATAAATATTAAAGCCAACCTATCCTGACAGTCTAAAATTAGCAATAATTGTAATAAGAATGCTATTTGCGGTTTTACAATTTTTTGAGCATCTTTTAAAGTCAAAGGCAGTTGTAGAATAAGAAAATATGTGGCTGGAAAATTGGTGTGGTTAAGAAAGCTTGGAAGAAAAAAGTTTTTCATTTGTTTTTAGGAATTTATAATATTAGGGCCTGCAATGAAACTGCCCTTTGCTTTTTTTTTTTTTTTTTTTTTTTGGAGACGGAGTTTCGCTCTTGTTACCCAGGCTGGAGTGCAATGGCGCTATCTCGGCTCACCGCAACCTCCGCCTCCTGGGTTCAAGCAATTCTCCTGCCTCAGCCTCCTGAGTAGCTGGGATTACAGGCACGCACCACCATGCCCAGCTAATGTTTTGTAGTTTTAGTAGAGACGGGGTTTCACCATGTTGACCAGGATGGTCTCGATCTCTTGACCTCGTGATCCACCCGCCTGGGCCTCCCAAAGTGCTGGGATTACAAGCGTGAGCCACCGCGCCCGGCCTGCCCTTTGCATTATTAAATGGTTACCTTTTAAATCAATTTCTTCCAGAATGGAAATTGAACTCAGCCATTTCATTTTCCTTACAAAATAAAGCGATTTTTAAAATATCTGATGATTAAGTCAGTGATTAATTGTCTGATTTACAAATGCCCAACCATATCAGCAGCTGTATCTTTTAAAAGGAAACTGTTATTATGTTCTTTTTTTGCAGCATAGGCAGGGGTGACTAATGTAGCTGAGGGAAAGGCACCAATATTCACCCAACTGCCCCATTCTCTTTGCCTTGGCCTTCTTTCCTATTCTTGAACATGTGATTCAGCCAAACTTAGGGTTTTTGAAATGGATTAAGTAAAACGTGGAGCTGTTATAATTCACCAAGTCTGTTTTATTTCTAGCCGTTAAAATAATGTCTTTAAAGGCTCTGCTCAAAGCTTTCTCTGATCACTGCTCAGAAGGAAATGCTCCCATAAGAACTTGTGTGCTACTTTCTTCCAATCTAGAGTCATTTGTTACATTTTACTGGTATTATAAATTACCTTCCTTGTTACATTGTAGGCTTATTGAGGCAGAAAGAATGTCTAGATCATGTTTGTATCCTGCTCTTCAGTGTTAAGTGCCATGCACAAACTGGGTTGCTCAGATAGTGTTGGAATAATAGCATTTCCCTGTAGAAATAATAAGTTGTGATGATTAAATGAATGCAGTGCTGTTCAGAGAGAAGGTACTTAACAATGCAAGTTTAATCTGAAACTAAAAGATGCACACTTCATTAATTTATTTTGCTTTATCACTTTCTCCTTGCCTAAGGAAAGCTTTGAGTGTTGAAGTTAGAAAAGAAATGCATTTGCGACAGAGATGGAATGAAACATGACTTAGCCTAATTTTTGTACTGGATTCTATGTTTAAACAATTAGTTTTGTAGCCATATTTGCCCATTTGGAGGAACTTGAAATATTGCTTTGGAAATTATAATTAGCAATCCAGTAACCTGCAAGAATTTAATAAAATATTTTTGTTTACTTACTGCTTTTATTCTAGTTGGTAGATCTTAAGGCCGAACTCTTCCGAAAACAAGAAGAATTCAAACAAGAAAAACTTCTAAAAGATTCTGGTGTTTTTGGAAAACCAAAAACAACTAATAAGGTAAAAAATAAGATCTAATTATCTCCACTGGTTCCAAACATGGAAGAATTATATCATACTTAAGTGTTTTAAAATTGTCAGTGGTATCTATACACATAAATGTTAAGGAAAAATCTATCTTGTATTTGAATATCTGCATGAAATGTTATTAAAATAGAAATTAGTAAGATTATATAAAAGTACATGGTCATGTGCTAACTCTTTAGGACTTCTTTTGGAAAAATGTGGATTGTTTACATTTCTCATGGGAGGTTATCTGGTTATATAGGTGTTATGTATCCAGGTAGAGATAAATAATTAGATAATACAGGAATATAGCAGAAAATATTAGGGTGTTTGAGAGCTGAGAATGATTTTTTCAGTTTTGTAGATAATAGTGTCTACTATTTGTATTACTAATTCTCTTTAATATGTATATTTTCATTAATCTTGTAATCATTCAGGAGATAAAAGATAGTAGGAAGTGATTCTACACTCATAAAGAAGTTCTTTAGGCTGGGCATGGTGGCTCACACCTCTAACCCCATCATTTTGGAAGGCTGAGCCAGGCAGATCACTTGAGCCCAGGAGTTTGAGACCAGCCTGAGCAACATAGCAAAACTCCATCTCTACAGAAGATTAGTTGGATGTGGTGGTTCACACCTGTAATCCCAGCTACTTGGGAAGCTGTGGAGGGAGGATCACTTGAGCCCAGGATGTTGAGGCTGCAGTGAGCTGAGATCACACCACCACACTCCAGCCTGGGTAACAGAGTAAGATCCTGTCTTAGAAAAATAAAAATAAAATAAAAAATACATTATATAATTTAGGGCTCTTTTTTCAGCTCCTGCTTGCCATGTATAGTCAGCGTCTTTGTAGGACACAGCTTATCTAGTTGTCTCCATTGATTCATAAGATCTCATGATCTCCTTTGTTTTTTGTTTTTTTTCTTGATGGACGAGTAGAGATTTTTTGGCAATCATGTGGCTCTATTTTGTCTTCTAAAATTATTCTCCAGAAACCGAGTATCTGGAGCAAACAGAATGTAGGCGTTTCAAATCGAGCTGAGAAGGATGCTGAACAGAAGATTGAGGAACAGAAGACTTTAGACAAAGCAAGGTAAAGTTATAAGCTCTGGTAAATGTAGTTACCTCTGAGGCTACCAAGGCAAAGAAATGGAAGTTCAAATTTTGTTCAAGTTACAAATTTTATTTTTAACATCATTCTAGCCCAGTACTCTATAAGTACTCTAAAAATAATATAATTTGCAGATATATCTGTAGTCTTATAAAAAGATTAGACATAGTCACAGTTTAAAAGGTGAAACATTCCTGCTTTCAGCCTTTGTTAGACACTAAGATTATCACAGATTTCTAAGAAGTGTGCCCATGGTGTGGTTCCCCATGGTGTGGACTAGGTGGGATGATATTACAATCTAGAAACCCTTTATTTTTTCCCTAGCCTTTTATTTTGAAAAACTTCAAGGGTACATTGAACATTCTAATATTCTTCACCTAAATTCCCCAGTTAACATCTTGTCAAATGTGCTTTCCCTCTGTCTATCTCGGTCACACACACACACATATAGAGAGAGATTTTGTTAAGCATCATACTTTCCTTCTAAATCATTCAGCATATATCTTCTGAGAACAAGGACATTTTCCTACATAACCACAATACCGCTATCATACCCAAGAAATTGAACGCTGATAAAATAGTATTATCTATTTTATGGTCCATATTCAGGTTTCACCATTTGTCCCAGTATAATTATGTACTTTATAGATTTTTTAAAAAATTTAATCCAGGATTCAAAGATTATATATACATTGTATGTAGTTGTCATATCTGTTTAGTCTTCTTTAATCTGGAACAGTTTCCTTACCTTTTGGTTGTCTGTTATGCCATTAACATTTTTAAAGGGTCCAGGCCAGTTAACTTCTGCAATGTCCCACAACCAATTAGAGTCACGTGAAATGTTTTTGGTAAGAATACTGCATAGGTGGTGGTGCGTCCTTCCCATTGAATCACATCGGGAGGCTCATAAGGTCAGTTTGAGTCATTATTGGTGATGGTGAGTTTAATTACTTGGTTGAGGTATGTGTGCTTGGTTTCTCCATTGTAAAGGTGCCTCCCTGATTTGTAATTAATAGTAATCTGAAGTGGGAAATTTGGAGACTGTGTGAATATCCTGTTTACCAACTTGTTTTCTATGCAGTGATCTGTCATTGATGAGCCTTGATAGTTACCAGTTATCACATTGATGGTTTCAGAATGATGATTTTTCTAATTCTGTCATTCCATCTTTATTATTTTTCTAAAGAAAAGACAGCATCACCCTCAGAGAAAATCCCAAGTTACAATGTTTGGTATGACTGCTACGTGTGCTTTTGGATTTACGGAATAATAAAATTCCTGTAGTTGCAAACAGTAGTTGCCAAGGTTGCTCAGCAATCTTGGGTCTGAAAATAGAAGGCAGAATATTAGCCTATTTGGGGACTTTTTTTCTTAGCATTTGACCTGTCTCCAGCAGACCTCAGGCTTTACTTAAAGATATGATCAGTTTTGAGACACATTTCCACTCTTGGATATATTCTCAGAATGTTAATTTTGCCGAAGGTACCATGATCTTTTATTATTTTACTCTGTGTATCAAGAGATTTTCTTGGCACTTTGCTGTGCTTTTTCTATGCAGTAACTTTTATGTAGCACTTTGGTTTTGCTTTGTTGTGGGAGTCAAGACATCTGCAGTACGTCTGCCTCCCTCCAGAGCTCAGAACATGCAAGCCCAGTCCCAGGCTTTTTTGAGGTGGAAGGCCTTGGGCAAGTTAGTTATCCATTAAGACTCTTTCTTTATCTATGAAGTGAGGTGGTTAATACTTAGGTTACGAAGTCCTTTGGGGAATTAAAGGAGATACATAGTGTGTCGCACTTAGGGGTTGCAGGTAGTGTCCCTGCTCTCATGCTCTGAATTCCATCTTTCTAACTCAACAGAAGAAATTGCTCTTTAAAGTCGCTAGTGACATCTTCATCTACTGAATCCAGCGGTCATTTCTCTGACACCTTCCTTGATCTCGATTATCCACTTGTAGACTGTTCCTGATCCCTGAAAACTGTTGCGACACTGCACCAAGCTTCGTATCCATTCTCACATGCCCTCGTTGCTGCCTGTCCCTGTCTCTGTTTTGCACCATTCTCTCTTTTGCTCAGCACCCTCTGCTCTACTTGTCCCTCTTTCTTGAACATGTCAAGCTCATTCTCACTTAATCTTTCCTGTTTCTGACCTGCCTCCCCTGCCCGCAAATCCTCCTGTGGTTGGCTGCTTCTTGCTGTGGAAGCCATGGCCCAGTTGTCATGTTCAGAGAGGTTTCTCCTGACTGCCCCTCTCAGTTAGTGTCCCGCCCACTCACTCTAACCTGACTCTTGTTGCTCTGTGTTTTGTTTGACTGTAAATTTTGTTTTGTTTTGTTTTGTTTTCATTAAAACAGGAAGATCCTCTGATGACCCAGCTAGTTACATTAAGAGCCCTCCAAAACAGGTGTCTTAGAAGCCTGATATGAGTGAGCTGGTCCACCACGCACTGCATTACTGCATGTCAAGGGGCCTCTGCTGGCATCTGTTTGTTTCACAGCTCTTCTTACTGTCTCAGAGCCTCCTTTTCATTGCTTTATTGTCCTTCTCCGTCTCTAGAATGGAAACTCCCAGAGAAGGTGGGCTTAGCTTTTGCAAGCTGGAGAAAGGAATCCTGCAGGGGTAGATTGGTGAGCAGACCAGCCAAGGAAGGGCAGGGCCAGAGGTCAACAGAGTCACCTCTCCTAGCACGGCTGTGAGTCCTCAGTGCCTAAAACAGTGCTTGGCAGGTAGGAGGTATGCAATAAGTACTTGGTGAATGGATGTGTAAAATAAAAGAGGAATGTTTCTGACATGATTAAGAGTGATCATTCACAAGAGGACTCTCAGATGACCTCTTTGGGGCTTCTCTTTACCATCATTAAGTATTTCCAGAATAAAGAATTGCTTACCCTCTCATGGTCTGTGACCACTGAAAAATACATGTCGTCAGAATTACTATGAACAGAGAGGCTGCTTTGTTGGAATGCTGATGTTTGTTTTAAGTTGGCAGTTAAGTTGTTGGAATCTTAAGTCAGTTTATTCACTTATTCATTCATCAAATATTGAGTGAGAACCTACTGTGTGCCAGATATTATTTTAGGCCCTGGGACCCAGTGATGAATAAGAGAACACGGGCCATGCACTCACGAAACTTGTGTTTTCCTTGGCAGAGCAGACATGGGGCAGGGTGGTCTGAGGGTCTCCTCAGGATGGTGTGGTCTATGCTAGTTGTGGTCACCTTGACAGGCTGGGCCTAATGGACAGATGGTGCCTGTCAGGCAGGGAGTGTAGGGGCAACCAGGAGGGACAGTTATAAGAACATTTCTAATATTTGTATTTTTTTTTTCTCCTAGGGAAAAATTGGAAGAAAAAGCCAAATTATATGAAAAAATGACTAAAGGAGACTTTATAGGTAAATAAAATGATTTATTTCTACTTCACTTTCTGTAATTCATACAGCCCTTTGATATTACATTACTTGTTAAAATAACTGTAAAAGTAGACGGAAAATTTAGACATCAAAATTTTACTCTCTGTGGCTGCACAGAGACAAGAAAATCAGCAATATTTACCAATTGTCTGGTGGATGCCTGGCAGCATGTTAGGTGCCCAGAGGGGACAAACAAGTACTGGAAGCAGATCCTCTGCCTCTGCCCTCAAGGCAGGATCATCCAGCGGAGGAAAATGGCACAGCACAAAGCAAAGTTAGGGAACAAGGTCTGAGTAGGTTGTAGTTACCTACAGGTATAGCTGTGCTAAAACAGGGTGGGTGGGGGTGGGTGGAATTCTGGTTCTGTCAGGTTCTAGAGTTATGTTTCTTCTTTCCCTATTTTCCGTTTTTTTTGTTTGTTTGTTTGTTTTGTTTTTTCCTGTGATGTGCATATAATTGCTTTAAACCTGTTTGGGTGTAGTGGCTCACACCTGTAATTCCAGCACTTTGGGAGGCCAAGACGGGCCAATCACCTGAGGCCAGGAGTTCAAAACCAGCCTGGACAACATAGTGATACTCTGTCTCTACAAAAAATAATTTAAAAATAAGCTGGACATGGTGGCTTATGCCTGTAATTCTACTACTTAGGAGCCTGAGGCTTGAGCCCAGGAGTTCGATGTTATAGTGATCATGCCACTGCATCCTGGGTGCAGTGAGCTATGATCCAGCCTGGGTGACAGAGTGGGACCCTGTCTCTAAAAAACAAAAACCAAAAACCCCCTTTTCTCATACCCCCCATAAAAATCCCAATCCATAATTAGACAACAGTAGAAGAGATTTTATGAGGCCGTGCCAATTTCATTGCTAAAAGGCAGGGAAAGTGAATATGTAATCAGGAAAGTCTTTTTGGAGAAGGTGGGCTTAGCTTTGGAAAGCTGGAGAAAGGGATCCTGCAGGGGTAGATTGGTGAGCAGACCAGCCGAGGAAGGGCAGGGCCAGAGGCCAACAGAGTTACCTAGCCTAGCATGGCTGGGGCCCAGGTGCAATAGGAAAGAGGCCAGGCTGACCCTAGGTCACTGGCTGCTGCTTCCCAGGCAGCAGGGGCACTTTCCCTGTACAACAAGAGCCCAGCACAGGGAGGTCAGACATCAGCAAAGCTAGGCACTGTGGGAGGGGCTTTGCCTTCTTCCTGAAGAGGCAACAGGATGGCCGCCTACCAGGAGGCCTTGCTAGCCTGTGGCCTGATAACTCAGACTACATCTCCCCTCCATTTCAGGTATTTTGTGGTTTTTAAAAATAAGTTTATTTCATTAAAGTCTTTTTCTCTTTTGACTCAGACTTTGCTTTTATTGTTAATATAGAAATCAGGTCCAAAGGAGTGTGAGTGTAGAGACATGATTTTGTCAAAGCCAGAAAGCCCACCTCCTGATAGATATGTTAGATCTTCAAGTTTGGGCAAGTTATGTTCTGGAGCCTCAGTTTTTCTTCACCCTAAGGTGGGGAAAACGCCACCGCTTGTAATAGGGAGCCTAATGTTGGTTCAATATAGCTTAATCTCTGTCCTTGGAAAAAAAGACTCAAATGACTGTCCTAAATCCAGTGTAGTGAAACTTTAGGTATACATTATTTGTGCTACATGAGTTATTGTGGGTTAAATTAGGTAAGTCACAGATTGTTGTTTAACTTTCAGTGTGGGTTTTAGCTCCTCAAGTAGACCATAAGCCTTGTGGGCAGAAGATGTCTTTCATGTCTGTATGCCATTCAGAGCCTGGCTCCATGACTAGAATTGGTGTTCGTTGGCTTGACAAGAACTCACATGACTTATTTTACCTGTATTATGATCTTTAAAACACCGTACCACAACAATGTAATCAGGGTTAGTGATCCAACCCACATTTTAGACAGATATATGACACCTAAAGCAAGAAGTTCTGCTGTCCTGATCTAATGACATGGAAAATGTAGTTTTGCTTCTGTATGATATAGTTGGTTGGATGAATTACATAAAATCAGACTGTTGTGTTACCTTAAAATGACATTCTAAGATGATACTGGTCACTCAGGTAGTGTATTGATGAGGCAACAGAAAACTCTAGGCTTTTTCAAGATTTTTTTGTGTAGTATATGTCAATTCCCAAGGTGGCTCTGTGGCTTTGTAAACTTTTGGGGAGTGGAGCTGTCGGGGTGATAGGGCCACCAGGCAATGAATGTGACTGCTTCTTGTCAATTCCATGTGTGATTTTCCTCTTTGATGTCTGAAAATTGATTTTATGTCCTAGATGAAGAAGTGGAGGATATGTACCTTGTGGATTTCACGCAGAAGATCATAGACAAGCGCAAAGAAATGGAGGCATCTGGTGCCCGTAGAGCTTCTCAAAAGGCAGGAGAAAGAGAGGACGATGAGGAAAACCTTCCTGAGAGAGAGATCCCTCCTCCCCAAGACCCCAGCGAAGAATGGTTGGTTGTATCATGGATTAGCTCAGAGGAACATTCTCAGACTTGTGCTGACATTTTGGGAGTGATTTTGTTGGGTTGTTATCAAGCCATTTCTCTGTTATTCCTGGGCGTTCTTTCTTTTGAGACTTCCCTTTAAGTTAGGTTGGATTAGGTTATTAGGGATGTAAAAACAGTAGCTCAAATGAAGACATAATTACAATAATCACAAATAATTATAACTACTGACTGGGCTCCTGCTGTGTGCCCAGCCCTGTGCCAGGCCCAAGGAGACTTTGTGCCTGGCAGACTTGGTTTGCCTGACTCACTGACATGAAGCAGTGTGGGCAGAGCGCCTTCCTTTTGTACCTGTCCTGCTGCCTTATGCACGTCCTTGTTCTGACATGGTGGAGAGCCATCATCTAGGAGAATGAAGCTGGCCGAGGTGGTGCGGTATGTCTTACTCCGGCTGTGAGGTTGTTTGGCAGCGTGGTGTGGACTCATGGGCCTTGGATGGCTCCAGTCGCACTTTTTACTGGCTATATGATCCTAATTAGATTCCTCAGCCTTTGAGGCTCAGGATCTCCCCTTGTAAAATAGAGATTATAATGCTTTATTCCTTTGCTGTAAACTCCCTTCAAATAGCAAGTATTCTGGGCTACACAAGAAAGTGCTGCCTGTGGAGTATAAACAGGCATTTTGTAAATCTTTATTGTTGACATTTTCCTGAATTTTGCCTGTATGTAGGTGAAAACTAGTCTTTTCCTTAAAGAGACTTAATGTATCAATAAGTAGAGAGGCCAGAATGGGAATTGTTACAAAGATTTTTTCTACCTAAGGTATTATTGTTTGGAAACTTGTTCGACAGTGCTTGAAATCACTGAGAGCTTTACTGATGCTCTGACAGTTTCCTGGGAACCCACCGTCTTGCCTTTGGGATCCTACTCATCCTCCCTTTAAGGTGCAAATATCTTCATCATGGCGGGCATTTATTAGGGACTACTCAGGACTCTGCAGCATGCATTGATCTTTTGTCAGCCTTTGACCCTGTGGGCAGTCATTGATATGCTGAAGAGAGCAGTCCCAGCTACTGTGGATGGCAGAGAAACTGCATCTTCATTCCACTGAGGGTGTCCATGTTGGTTCAGAAATAACATTCTCATTGGGATAAAACAGGTGTCTTCTTACCTACTTTCTTAAAAACTTATAGCTAAATAGTTTGATACCACTTGGAACAGATGTCAGCCTGCAAGTCTCTTCTGTTGATGCTTTTCTTCATCATGTCTTTCTTTCTTTCTTATTTATTTATTTATGAGCAGGGTCTCCACCCAGGTGGGAGTACAGTGGGCATGATCATGGCTTATTGTAGCCTTGACCTCCTGGGCTGACACAATCCTCCTGCCTCAATTTTTTACTTTTATTTTTTGTAGAAACAAGGCCTCACTATGTTACCCAGGCTCTTCCTGAACTCCTGGGCAAAAACAATCTTCCCACCTGGGCCGCCGAAAGTGATGGGGTTATAAATGTGAACCACCATCCCTGGCCTATCATTTCTAATTCTAAGTGATTGCTCCCTCATCTGAAGTCAGGTAGCACTTACTATACTTCCTGCTGTTCGGGTATTACCTTTTATTTATTATTGACACATACCAGGCCTCATTATCAGAAAAAGATTTTAGCAAACTTTTGGTAGTCTTTATGTACCCAGTGTTGTTAATAAGTGTTTCATGGGTGTGTGCCTTAACTTCCCCAGACCCTTGAAAGATGGCATGGCTGTCAGTCCGCCTGTATTACCCTCCTTGCCTGAGGAAAGCTTTGTTTGCCTGCAGGGGTTGCTTAGTGAGTGATTGCTGATTAGATGGAGCTGTGGCTGACTACTGTCTTGCCACTTCTATTTAATGGGATCTTTATGTTTTGGAGGCCTTCTCCAGAAACAGAATAGTCCATGATTGCTTTTCGTAACAGAAATCTCATCTCCTTTGAAAGGTCTAATGTCTTTTTAAAAATTTTTGCTTATTAATGCCTGTGTGATTACAAGCAATTTTCCAGTGATTTGAAGAGTTTGGAGGGCAATTGAAGGTGTCACATGCCACCATATGGTGAAGGAAGACGCACTGCAAGCAGTTCTAACACTTTTTTTTTTGTTTTTAAATTAAGCTCCAGAATTGTAATTGCTCGTAAAATCCTTTTGGTAGTTAAATTCCAGGTGGTAGAAAATCTTTCCATAAAGATACTGTAAATAATTACACAGACCATCTGGCTAGATGATTTTCTTCCCCCATCCATTTGGGGGGAAAATAAGAAAGAAAGAAACTGCTTGCTGCAGTTGGAGGTTTTATTTCTTGTGATAATCGGCTTCAGTACTAGAGTAAACACTCAGTTTTTAAATCACAACTAACAATTGAAATCAGCATTGCTTGAGAGGAAAAAAAATTGCTAACAAAAGCAAAGTCACATACCTGCTGAATCTGACCTTGAATTGGTCTGCCAGCTAGTATTTATTGGACCCTTACTGTGTATTTAGTACCATGCTAAAGGCTGTAGGAGATTATCAGCCCATCATTTAAAAAGTAAAATATCTGTTGAATCATAATGCAAATAAGATGTTTTTCATGAAAGTCTGTCCACATTTTCTATCGTAGAAAGTCAGAATATTTCGTTTTGCCGTGCTATCTGCCTGGCTTAGCTGTCTCACTACTGTCTAGTTTGAGCAGAGATGAGGAGAGAGGTGTGGTGTTTGGCTTTCTCCTAATTAAGAAGAGTCCAACTCTGAAAAATACTGTGAATTTCTTACATTAAGAGATTGCTAATACATTGGGTAGAATTATACTGATTAGAGGAAATAAGAGAAAGAATAAAAAGTCAGACTTGAAGACTGTGAGGAAATGAGCAAGTTGAGAATCTCAGGCACAAGACAAAGTTATTAAGATACTGATAAATATCTGGAATTGTCTCAGCTAGATTAAAGTAAGTTCATAAATGATCAAAATTATTGTCAACAGTTTCTAAAACTAATGTTTAATAAAGGGCACAGTAAGCTTATTGTCGGTCAACTTTAAAGAGCATATTCCTGTCAGTGGTAGTGGTCCCTTAGGTTGAGGGGCTCTTCTTGGTAGTGAGGCCTATCTTCTCTTCACTGTCCACCAACTCCCTGACTTAGGGATTTGTATATGTGTACAAGTTTTTCATATTCTTTCACTTTCATTTTAGGGTGGATTATGTGGACTCTTTGGGACGTTCCCGGCGCTGTATGAGAAAGGATTTGCCAGATCTGCTGGAGATGGATAAAAATCTTCAGGGGAGACTGTAAGTGTGTATGGAGAGCTCTGCTCAGGTCTGAAATGCAGCCACAGGGATTGTTTTGTTAGGGGGCTGTTTTATAATTAATGATCTCTGTTGCTCCAGTAAGGAGATTTATATATACATATATGTATACATACATGTATAAATATGCATATGTACACACATATATACATATACATGCACATATGTATATATACACACATATACATATACATACATATATGTATGTGTGTGTGTGTGTATGTGAATATTTACTGAAGCACTTTTTAGTGGTTAGCATGCACATACTCCACACTTGGGGAATAGCCTGATGACTGGTGGATGAGTAGAAGCTGTCTCTTTCACTTGGAAGGATGCCTGACTACAGAGTAACATGTATAGAATAAGCCCAAACCAGCAAACCAGTCTTTGTGGAGAAAGTGGTTTGAGAATATGCGCTTGATTATCCCACAAGCAAGTGGCTCCAGGGAGAGAGCTTATTCACTTTTTCTTTATGCATTGTTGCATTTTTGAAGTAAGGGCCTTATAACTAGATTTTTCAGCAGGGCCTAAGACCTAAGAGATAACTTTAAAACACAAGACCTAAAGAGATAACTCTAAAACATCCAGGGGAATAAATTCCTCTTACCACAGGAACTTTGAAGTTCCTGTGGCAAGTGTTGGGAGAAGCACTACCTTGTCCGAATCCTCCAGGTTCAGACATCTTGCAGGTAGCCCTTGGCTTGGTACAAGAAAGGGAGAGTGGAAACCTTGAGCCTCTCGGGGCCCAGCTATCTGTAAGGACAGGAGACACCTCCCAGGCCACAGTGTTAAGCAGTTTTCATGTCTCGGACGAGAGACCATCCATAGGAGTCCCAGAGTTCCTCCTCCCATCTGGTCAGCCCGGGACCTCTGTGAAAGGAAAGTTTTTTTTCTCAAGTGCTCAGGCAAGATTCTATCATGCTAATATAACGAGAATGGTGCTTGATTAAGAAAGTTGAAGGCTGGCTGGGTGAGGTGGCTCACACCTGTAATCCCAGCACTTTGGGAGGCCAAGGCAGGTGGATCACTTGAGGTTAGGAGTTCAAGACTGGCCTAGCCAACATGGCGAAACCCTATCTCTAGTAAAAATATAAAAATTAGTTGTATGTGTTGATGGCCGTTTGTAATCCCAGCTAATCAGGAGGCTGAGGCAGGAGAATTATTTGAACGTGAGAGGGGGAGATTGCTTTGAGCTGAGATTGAACCAAGATTGCACCACTGCACTCCAACCTGGGTGACAGAGCAAGAGTAGTCTCAACAAAAAAAAAAAAAAAGAGAAAGGTGAAGACTGTTTTACTGATTTTCCAGCAGTATTGTGGGTCAGAAGCCTCTGTAGTTCCCTGTTTTCTTTTTTTTTTTTTTTTTTTTTTTTTATTTTTTTTTTTGAGACAGAGTCTCATTCTGTCACCAGGTGCCAGGCTGGAGTGCAGTGGCACAATCTCAGCTCATTGCAGTCTCCGTCTCCTGGGTTCAAGCAATTCTGCCTCAGCCTTTCGAGTAGCTGGGACTACAGGCACACACCACCATGCCCAGCTAATTTTTGTGTTTTTTAGTAGAGACGGGGTTTCACCGCGTTGGCCAGGATGGTCTCAATCTCTTGACCTGTGATCTGCCCACCTTGGCCTCCCAAAGTGCTGGGATTACAGGCATGAGCCACTGCACCTGGCCTAGTTCCCTGTATTCTTTATCAAATAGTGTTACTTAACCGTGATCCAACTGACTGTACTTAAGAACTGATATCTCAGTTCTTATCTGAAGATAGTTTTTGCTCTGTTTTCCTGCTAGTTTTATTAGTCCTGCTAATGAAAAAACCCTATTATCTGAAGATATGAGAAAAGAACTTCAGCGCCAGCAATGGGAGGAAGAAGAAAGGGAGGCCCTGAAGAGGCCCATGGGGCCCATACATTATGAAGACATTCGGGAAAATGGTATGACTGTTTTCTTGCAGCTTTGCAAATCTTTTTTTTTTTAATCTTAAACTGATGGCAAGCACAAAGGGAAGTATTCATAAAGCAACAGCTCTTACGTGGAAATTAAAGATCCTGCTTTGGAAATTGAAAATACCTCCTTTGTTCACTTTATAACTTTTAAATACTCACATTGGGAATATCTTCCTGACAGAGGGTCTGGTAATCCAAGGGATTGTTCCCCAAGAGAAGTGGAGACAGCCCATGACTGAAAGCAAATGACCCTTTGTTATGCTTCCCTAGGCAAACAGGATGAAAACTTGGTCTAACATTTGTGTTTCTTTGCTTTTTTGTTTTTTCGCTTAGCTGTTTTCTTTTTTTTTTTAAAACTTGTGCCAAATATCACTGTGTTTCTTTTTGCTTTGGTAGGAAATGTGGCTTGAATGTAGTTGAATATCAGGACAGTCTGATCTTTTGGGTAATTTGGACTTCTTTCAGAGGCCCGGCAGCTTGGCGTTGGTTATTTTGCCTTTGCCCGAGACAAAGAGTTGAGAAACAAGCAGATGAAAACCTTAGAGATGCTGCGTGAACAGGTACAGATAAATCCCAAGCGGATGTGAGCGATTGGTTTCTTGCTGGACCATACTGCAGAAAAATTTAGTAAATTAATTAGAAATTAAAATTGGTATTCAGAATTGCATAAAGGTAGTTGCCATACTGTTTTTATATTTCAAACTTTATAACTGCTCACAAGTAAATCTGGTGCCAAATGTGGTACTTTTGGAGTGGTTTGGATGGGAAAATAGAAAGTTATTTGAGGGATTAAGGTGTAGGATGGAATGGGTTGGATTTCTTGAGTGTTAAGGCTTGCAAGATGCTCTGTGAACCCTTATGAAACTTTGTAAGACATCACAGGGTTTGTATAAGAGTACTTCATAGGGCTTCATTGTGAGGATCTCAAGGATAGCTTCTTAGAGGTGGCCTGAAGATCAATTAACTAGTCTATTTTTAGAAAATTTCATCTTTTTGAATGGGAATACTGCAAATTTGGTTTCAAGTAAATAATATTCTGATTTTCTGTTCAGACAACAGATCAGAGAACGAAACGAGAAAACATAAAGGAAAAGCGAAAGGCTATCTTAGAGGCAAGACTTGCCAAACTTCGACAAAAAAAGATGAAAAAATCAAAAGAAGGTGGAGCAGAAGAAGAAAACAGAGGTATATCATGGCTATGTTGCTGAACTTCAAAGGGGAACATTTTAGTTCCATTGATATCTTGCTAATAGGGCTGGCAATGTGAAGATTAGCCATTTAGTTTTATATCTAAGCAAACAGTATACCTTTGAGGTACTGGCAGGAGCAGTTTTTGTAACCAAAATGATCCAGAATGACACTCAATATTTGTAGGCTTTAAACCAAGATTTGAAGCAACAATACATTGTGTCACGTCTTAGAATGGCATGGTCTTATAATTGAGACTTAGAAAAAAGGTATTTTAAGGTAAAGCTTAGTTGTGCGTATTTATGTTTTAGACTTAAATTTTTTGCTATGGTTATAGTTTGTATTGGTTATATGTATATATATTCAAAGAAATTTATATTCATAAAGCTACATAGTAAAAGAATTTAGAAATATGAATATCGACAGCTTACCAAAGCTTACCAAAGAACTGTGCTCCAGAAGTTGGTGATTTGGAACTTGGAGCACAGTTCCCCTTGGAAACTCTATTACATGCTATGTCAGACTAGCTTACTGTAGGAGTTGTGGTAGTATAGGCTAAATTGCCATCAATCTAGAGACTTCTACATAGAATGGCTCCAACAAATAGAGATCTGTTTCTCTACTTAAGACCTTGGAGATCGATGGGTGAGTCGGTATCCAGGGCAGGTGAATAGCTCTCTCCCAGATGGTCATCTAGTCCCAGACTTCCTCCCATCTTGCTGTTTCTGCCATTCCCTAGAGTATTGTTCTCTTCTGCATAGTCAAAGCTTGCTCCCCTGCTCACCTGTTCACGGTCCAGCCCTGGGGCAGATGGGGAGACTGGGGAGGGGAGCCAGCTTTCTTTTTAGAGATATGAGTGGGAAGTTACATACAACCTATGCATTTACATCCTGCTGGCTAGAGCTCAGTCCTGTGGGCCACACCTCACTATAGGAGAAGCTGGGAGACGGCCACTTTGGCGAGGTGGCCCCATGCTCAACTGAAGCCTGGGGGCATTCTATTACCCAAAGGAAAAGGGGAGTGTGGTATGAAGGAACATACAGCTGTCCAGCTCTCACAAAGCTTATGTGAAGCCGTGGGCCATTTCCTAATGTCTGAACAAAACAGACCGGAAACATTTAAGAATTGGAAATCCATCTGTTTAGTTGCAAACAAATGCTCTCTGTATAACATGTTAAGCTATGCAGATTGTTTCTCTAATTTTGCTCTATCTCCTGAACATCTGTCATGTCCAGAAAATGTGAAGCACCACCACAGTGTTTTTTAAAAATCCATTTTCTTTTACATTTTAAAAATGTGGCCAAAATGAACAGCCTGCACCAGACCTCAGCTCTTCATCCTGCTGGCTGTGCGTGCTTTGCCTGAAGTTGTGATGTTAGTTGAGTGATTTGGGGATTTCTGGTCCTGCGATTGCCAATTTGGAGAAGCAGAGTGGCATAGTGAGGGGCACAGAGACTGAAATCCATCCAGCCCAGCCCAGGATCCCGGCCTATATCACTTTCTACCTGTGTAACATTTCTGAGCTTAATTTCCCCCCTCTATAAAATGGGGATAACATGGAAATACTACATTTATTAGGATTGTTACAAGAATTAAATTACCTCTTATATGCAAAAGACTTAATCTACTACCTGGGATATGATAGGTACTTCATAAATACTGATGGTTACTTTTACTTTCAGGATTAGTGTGTTCTGTATCTTTAAAAATAGCTGTAGGCTTTGTTAAAACAGTGTCTTATTCCCTTACAAAAAATAGATGGAGATGTTATTGGGCCTTTGCCACCAGAGCCAGAGGCTGTGCTAACTTCACGTCCTGCTGCCCAGAGTAGCAAAGTAGAAGTCATTGTCCAGGAGAGGAAGGACACTAAGCCCGGAGTGCCACACGTCCGGGAGTGGGACCGCGGAAAAGGTAAGGGAAGTGGGCTCTAAGGTGTAAGACCTCTCCAGTGAATGGAAAATGGTTTTTTTCTCCAGAAGCACTTGGGGTAAGTTTTAACTTCGTGCTGCCTTGTGTGGTTTTACAGCTTTGGCATGCCATTTCTCAGGACCTGCCTTTAAAGTATTATGAAGGTTTGGTGTTCTCATGTGCTCTGTTTTTAGCAGCCTCTTTTTTTTTTTTTTTGAGATGGATTCTCGAACTGTTGTCTGGGCTGGAGTGCAGTGGCGCAATCTTGGCTCACTGCAGCCTCCACCTACCAGGTTCAAGTAATTCTCCTGCCTCAGCATCCTCAGTAGCTGGGATTACAGTCACCCATCACCATACCCGGCTAATTTTTTGTATTTTTAGTAGAGATGGGGTTTCACTATGTTGGTCAGGCGGGTCTCAAACTCCTGACCTCGTGATCCACCCACCTCAGCCACCCAAAGTGTTGTAATTACAGGTGCAGTGAGCCACTGCACCTGGCCTTTAGTGGCCCCTTTTATGCTCAGTTGAAAATGGTCTACGTGCCAGTGTAGTAACCTGGATTCACACATGGTTCTGTTGGACATTTTTTCTGTATTAAATACCTTCAATGTCATGTCAAACAGATGATTTTTCTTTTTTTTCTGTATTTCCCATCTGGAAGTAGTTACTCCCATTTTTTAGCCTGATCTTTTATACTCTTTGTAGGTATTACTTATACCTTGTAATAGAGTTTTGCTGTTGCCATTCTTGTTCTCTAGATAATTTGTAGTGGCTTTTAAGAAATATATGAAAAAATTAGCTAATAGTAACAATAAATTCAACTGATTAATCAATCAGTTCTAATAGTTTTCTTTCTTATTTTTACTAGAATTTTCCTTTGGATACTGGTCAAAGAGGCAGTCAGATCTCCGGGCTGAGAGAGATCCTGAGTTTGCCCCACCATCGGATTACTTTGTGGGTCAGAAGAGTACTGGTTTTTCCAGCAGCCAGACATGGAACAGGCCTGGGCCAGCACAGAGTGACCCAGGGCACTGCCCTGAGCAGAGGCACGGACCTAGCTCTGCACGTGCATCACCCACTCCTGCCCCTGACAACCCACCACAAGCCCCCACAGTCACTTTTGAAACTTTGGATGACATGATTTCCTATTACAAACAAGTGACATGAGCTTTCAAAACACCCTGACTTGGGTTTGTACTTTGACAGTGCTTTTCTCTCCCAGAGGGGGAGAAATAACTTTAGGAACTGATTTGTACCTTTGTCCTGTCCTTTCCCTAGGAGGCACAGACTTCAGGCTGGATTTGTCAGCAAGGAGAAAAGTCATGGAAACTTTGGCCACTTGGCTGTTAATTTTTTCCTAAGTGGAATAGAGACATACTACCTGGATTTACATGTGAACTGCCATAGAATAGAAATATTCTGTAAAATTTGACACTGAGATGAGCTTATAACCCTATCTGTTTCATACCTACTCCCACGACTTACTCATATTTAAGGGTTCTTTTCCATTCCTTTTGCAAATACTAGCATACAGGTGTTTTTATTCCAGGGGTTCAGCTTCCAGATCAGCCAGTGGAACATAGGTCAGGAGGAATTTCTCCCTGTCAAGCAGCAGCAAATGAGGGAACACCACATGATAGGCAAAATGCCCTGGTCTCCCAGAGGACCCGGAAGTAATCATATAGGAAATGATAAGGAAGACCAGGAGGAGCTCTTCGTAGTACAGAAAGGTAGAAGTGGGAGCTGTTTACTTACTTTTACTGTCATACCATCCTATTACCCACACTCCTGTGCGCAGCAGGCATTTGATAAATGTGTGTTAAATGACTCGGATATACATGGAGGCTGCTGGACCTGGTCAGAGACTGATGTGCCTCAGCGGCAATGGTTAGAGCTTTTCAGTGCATCCCACCTCCCTGTCACTCCCATTCTTGGCTTCCTCACATTCAGAAGCCTGACTTGGATCAGAGTTGGAGCTGCACAGTGGAGCAGGTGGGTCCCCATGTCAATAGTAACAAGGAGAGGGTTGGGGGTGGGCAGGGCTCCAGAAAGCAGGGTGCCTGGGCACTCACTGCATCTTCTGCCTGCCATACCTCAGAGGGTACCTGCAGCTGCAGACAGGCAGTTGAGAGTTGATCACCAGGCCCACAGGGCCCCCACAGCTGGTTCTCAGGCCAGTTAGTGCTGTGAGAATATGGTAGCACAAGTCCTTGATGTGCCCTGAAGAGTGGGAAGGAGAGGAGTGAGTGAAGGAGCCTGTCTCCCCATGGTCCTCTGTGATGGCATTGTCTCTGTTCCCGCAGTGCTACAATGTGGCAGGGAGTGCCCCGTCCTCCTTACAGATGACACACTGGAGTGTGGAGAGGGTCAGTGACTCGGGCAGGGCCATATGGTATGGAAGGGGCAGATCTCAGACTCCAACACAATTGATGTCTAACCTCCAGACTTGGATTTTCAGTGCCCTGTGCTCAGCCTTGCCCTAGTATCAAGCAATCTGAGACAAACATCCTGAATTCTTACAAACTTATCTTGAAACGCCTAGGGTAAAGTTCCCAGTCCTATTAATGGTCATTCTGTCAGCCTAATCAGGTAATTGGTTTTTTTTTTTTTTTTTTTAATAAATATACATAAAAACCAACTAACCCAGCTGCCTTTTTTGC
The DNA here is from genome assembly GCF_001604975.1 of Cebus imitator. Lineage (NCBI taxonomy): Eukaryota > Metazoa > Chordata > Mammalia > Primates > Cebidae > Cebus > Cebus imitator. Next base: position 1,524,986 of record NW_016107647.1, read on the forward strand.
AGAAATTGACAAGCTGATCTTGAAATTCATATGGAAATGCAAGGAACCCAGAATAGTCAATACAATCTAGAGAAAAAACAAAGAGGACTCACACTTCCTGATTTCAAGACTAGCCACAAAGCTATAGTAATCTACACAGTGTGATAGCAGCTTAAGAATAGACACATAGGTCAGTGGAATAGAGGCAAGAGTCCAGAAGTAAAACAACATCTGTGGTCAATTAATTTTTAGCAGTGATGCCAGGACCATCCAGTGGGGAAAGAACAGTCTTTTCACCAATTGGTTCTGGGACAACTGAATATTCCATGCAAAAGAATGGATTTGGATTTCTGCCTCAGACGACATCCAAAAAATCAACTCACGATGAATCAAAGATCTAAATGTAAGAGCTAAAACTACAAAACCAACTAAAACAGCTTGTAGGACAAAGAGGGAGGAGACAAAAAGAAAAATTGGAATACTAAAAACAAAAATAGAATTATTAGACATGCCAGAATCGTGAGGAAAAATAGAAAAGAAGGTAAAAAGAAGAGTAGGCAAAGACGAGAGAGATGGAAAGGGGGTGTGTGTAACATGGAGCAGAAGGACTCAAGGCCAGCTGTGGAGTAGAAAGTAGAAGGGACAGGGCAAGGCAGGCAGCAGGAAGAGCTGTATGTGTGGGAGCCAGCATCACAAAGGGCCCAGCCCAGGTGACTGTGGCCACGCCTGCAGCACCTAGGTGGACGGCGAAGCAGTGAAACAGTTGTACTCGTTGGCTCGTGGTCACTGTTATCTAATAACTGTAAGTCACATTTTATCTGGGATTTCAAAGACTAAATCTATAATTTCCTCTTAACAATATAAATTTAGTTGAGTGTTTTGTGAGCCCTCTTCTGTTTCAAATCCAGTTCTTTGACTATTGACACACCATCACAGTCTTACTGGTACAGGTACAGGGACCTGTACCAGTGTATCCAGCAGAGGGCATTAGAGTTCTTAGACATCAGCTGGGTACTCTAAAACACACCCTCCAACAGAGATAGAAAATAAGCCCTGGGTATCATTTTCAATTTTCTAGCAACCATATTTAAAAAGTGAAATTAACTTTATATTTCATTTAAAAAGTGAAATTATATTTCATTTAACTCAGCATATCTAAAATATTTTAATGTAATCAATATCTGTGAATTACTAATGAGATCTCTTTTTGACACTAATTCAAAACTCACTGTGTATCCAGTTACAGCATATCTCAATTTGGATGCTAACTTTTCATCAGGAATACTTGATCTGTATTTAGATTATGTAAAATACACAATTGAAAAACACAAATTCATATCCAAGTTGTTCCAAAGATACTTAAACACAGTTAAAAGTTTTCCAGTAACTGAATTGAATATCATGTTTTTTTGTTTTTTGGTTTTTTTTGGGGACAGAGTCTTGCTCTATCACCAGGCTGGAGTGCAGTGGCGCGATCCTGGCTCACTGCAACTTCCATTTTCTGGTTTCAAGCAATTCTTCTGCCTCAGCCTCACAGGTAGCTGGGACTACAGGCACGCACCACCACACCTGGCTAATTTTTTTTGTATTTTTAGTGGAGATGGGGTTTCCCCATGTTGGCCAGGATGGTCTCGATCTCTTGACCTCGTGATCCACCCACCTTGGCCTCCCAAAGTGCTGGGATTACAGGCGTGAGCCACTGTGCCTGGCACTGAATATCAAGCTTTAAGTTTAAAATAAAACTCAGTTCCTTAATCATGCTAACCTCTTTTCAGATGCTCAAAGGGCTTGTGCATCTACTGCTACTTCCTGGACAGTGCAGCTCTAAGTGATCTGTTTTTACATGCTTTATGATCCAACGATACGTAATCCCATTAGTAACTAAAGTATTGGCCAATAAATTACTCCTAGGCATACATTAAACATTCACAATACTGTGCGGCCGTGTTTAACTTGTGAGCAAGCAGTGGCAAAACCTCCTATAGGAAAACATGACCACACCTCATTCGTGCCTTTGTAGAGCTAAGCAAGATGCTTTAGATCAAAAATTGCCTTGAATTATTTACTTTCATTGTAATCTCTCCTCCAGGCCTTTCTGTGTTTTGATAGAGTTCGTTTGAATTGACTCAATAAATCATTTTGTTTGCTGCAGAATTCCCAAAGGAGAACATTCAGATCCATATACATGAGATTCCTGCTGCATTTAGCCATACATTTGCCAGACTTGTGGGGTCGTTTATTCCTTGTGAAAGCTCAAGTACAGCCCGCAGGGAGGTTTTCAGCTGACCTGGTCGTGTTGAGGTAATAGAATTTAGAATTTGGAAAGCGGGTGGGTACTGGTCTTTACAGTTAACACAACCTAGAGTAGCCCATGCCATACTGGGTCCATGCCATACTGGGTACATTGAGCTAAGTCAGTTATTTGGCAAGGAGTTCTTGTAAAAGACTACATGGCTAAGGTGAGTGCTGATAATTGAAAGGAATTTGTTGACCCACTGAAAAGATGAGAGTAGATGAAACTACCGAAGTCATTCTGCCTGCCCCTGTTAGTTGGCTGGGTAAGTTGTTTTGCCCTGGTGGGCTGTGAGCTTTATCTTCATGTTTAAAGCGTGTGTACTGGGGACCAGGGGCCAGGAATGATGTAATCGGTGTAGGTCATTGTCAAGAAAACTAGAAAATGAAAATATTCAAAGGAAGTAAGGTGGTGTAGTGAAAACCTGTCACCCTGGCCTATTGATATTCTGTTATGGTGTTTCTTAATATGTCCCAGGCTATACCTATATAGTCACTCATAGTAAGTGTGTGTTTGTCCAGTGGTAGGAGTGGCCCGAAATATTACATCTTTTCCACCATCAATTGAAACAGCTACTTTCTCCACTACATTTCTTTTTTCTTTTGTTTATTTATTTTGAGATGGAGTCTTGCTCTGCTACCCAGGGGGAAAGCAAGAGTCTTGCCCTCACTACAACTTCTGCCCCTGGGTTCAAGCATTTCTCCTGCCTCAGCCTCCCGAGTAGCTGGGATTACAGGCACACACCACCACGCCCAGCTACTTCTTGTATTTTTAGTAGAGATAGAGTTTCACCATATTGGCCAGGCTGGTCTCGAATTCCCGACCTCAGATCATCTGCCTGCCTCGTCCTCCCAAAGTGCTGGGATTACAGGCATGAGCCACCACACCCGGCCTTCCACTTCATTTCTAATTGCCACATTCTCCCTAACTCTGAAAGCTCATGTGCTTGGTAACAGTTTGGCCTGGTTTTAAGCATTTTCTCTGGGGTGTACTGCAGTCCTTCACCCCTCCCTCCCCCTTTTGTTTTGGTCATTATTCCCTGAGGTTGAACAGAGTGTCCACTTCCCCTCACCCCACCCTACCCCACCCTCTCCACACACAGCCATAGTTGTTCAGGGTTTTTGAAAACCAAAAAATGCAAGAGTGGGCCTTGCTCCCAGCCCAGGCCTCCCAGGTCGCAAGTGAGTCTGATAACTGTGCAACTGTCTTTGCTGGGAACTCAGGTTTTATTGTCTTTCCAAAAATAATCACATTTTCCTTAAAAAGAAAAGGCTTTGTATCTCTATGTCCAACTTATGACCCGCATAAGTTTTCACGGACTGTGTAATCAGTGTATACGCACAATTTGGTTCTTCTTTAACATTCTAATACTGAGCTTCCTAGTTATTTTTAATTGTCGCCAATAGTTATCAGATTAATGTACATCATTGTTAAACACTTCTTTGATGGTTGGCTATCTGCATTATTTCAGTATAGGGAATGGAGTGGCTATAAGCATCTTTTAGTATGGTTTAACAAACATTGATCTTTATACAAATACCTTCCCTGACACCCCTTTCCCCATTTTGAAACTCCCTGAGGTGCCACTTTCATAAGTGGGATCACTGGGTCAAAGTGATCAGTTTTATGTTTCTTGATGTGTCTTGTCAGGAGACCCATCTCAATAAGGGCCCTTTGCTACCACAGTGAATCTCCATGTGAATCCACTCCAGGATGGCCACAATGAGATTTCAGTATCACATTAAACCTTGGCTTCGCATGAAGTTAAGCTCAATCTTATCAGCTGGCCTCTACCCTGCTCACCTTAAGATCCATTTCTCACTAGCGGAGCCCTTCTTTCCTTCCCTCTGCCGAGAGAATTCAAGCATCTGTCCAGAATGCTGTTTTATGTAGTTAACAGTACAGAGAATAGCATCTATTACTTTTCCTAGGCCCACCTCCATTTTTTTAATGCATACTGAGGGCTGATTCTCAGACTTGTCCTAGCCTAAAGCCATGCCTGCTCACAAATTGCAGTCACGCACCGACATCTGGACTTGCTGCCCTTATCAGAAGTATTTCTGATTAAAACCAGAGAGCCAGAAACTAGAGAAAATAGCAAAGAACACCAGGATCAGATAACATGAGGAGGCTTAGTTTGATTTTCTTCTCAAGTATACAGCTCTGTGTACTTCTACTGAAAAATGTGTTCTGGATCAGTGCCATTAAAGGGGTGGCTGTATACCCTCTCTCTGCTTTTAAATCTATGCTCATTTTCCCTTAGCTGTCTTCTGGTCAGGTGCGCTGGATTTTCCAGAAGCCCATTCAGAACTTTTCCCCTTTTCCTCACTGTCCTATTTTTGCACCACTATGTACCCCTGGTAGTTTGCTGGGTCTGTGCCTTTTTACACCCTTCCAGGTACACTCCTAGGACTGGACATCCTTTTTTTTTTTTGTGGTGACAGAGTTCCACTCTTGTTGCCCAGGCTGGAGTGCAATGGCGCCATCTCCACTCACGGCAACCTCTGCCTCCTGGGTTCAAGTTATTCTCCTGCTTCAGTCTCCCAAGTAGCTGGGATTACAGGTGCCTGCCACCACACCCAGCTAATTTTTGTATTTTTAGTAGAGATGGGGTTTCACCACACTGGCCTCAAACTCCTGCCCACCTTGGCCTCCTAAAGTGCTGGGATTACAGGTGTGAGCCAGCACGCCCGGCCTGGACATCCTTTTTGTTCATCAGCAGAAATAAGGGTGCTGTGGGTGCAGCTCATCTCCTCGGCTAACCCTAGCAGCGGCTGTCCATCTCGCACTCTCCCCACCACACTTCCCTCTGTGCTGCCAGCAGCAGAAGGAGCACCTGCGATGCAGATAACTCCTTTGTTTGCCAACTTCAGTAGTTTCCCATCAGCTACAAGATCAAGATCAAGTTCCTGTCACCTGGCCCTGCCCACTCTACCTCTACACCACCCTATAGCAGCATCCAGTTCCTTGCTGTTCCCCAAACTTGTCAGGGCTGTTTGGAGCCTTCAGCCTGTACAAGAGCTGTGCCCATCTCCTGGAATACAACCTTTGACCACTTCAAATAATGACCATTTTTCTAGTTAACATTTACTGAGCACTCAACTCTGCTGCCTGTGTGCCAACCCTTCACACGCACCACCTCACTAATTCTCACAGCCCTGGAAGGTGGGGACCAGTGTCACACATGACCTTGGGAATATCACACAGATCAAGGGCTGGGCTCAAGGTCACACACATTCATGTGATGTGAGAATGTAACTCTTGGCCTCCCTGTGACACTTTCTTCTCTGGGTTTTCATTCCACCTTGCAGAGAGCACTCTGACTTACTGTAGCCTTCCATGTGTGCATCTCCCCTCTCTACTGTGAGCCCCTCAAGAGCAGGACCCAGGCCTTTCCCATCCCTGTCCCAAAAGCTAACCAGGAACAGAAACATGTAGCATATTGTTGACTGAAGAAAGTGCTGCATCCATGGTCATCCCTCATATCCTTTATAAATTTCTTATATATTTCATTTCTTTGTGGGAATTGCATCTTGAAGCTTTGTTTATAGCCATCTGTGTGGGTCCCTTAGGCTATGTGGCTGACTTTAATGCCACAGATATTTTTCCATTTCTGGCATGTAGCAGTGCTGGGCTTAGTATTTTAGAGATTATTAAAGAGAAGACACGGCCTGTGCCCTCCAATTGCAGAGATGAGACCATATGGGACATAGCCATTAAAGACAATACATTTCAGTATTTGCATGGAGAGTTTGATTATATAGCAGATGCACATTCTTTGGACTGATATACAAGGCCCTGCAAAATCTGATTCTAGGCCACTTTCCCAGTTTCATCTACTCCTCTCCCATGGACCCCCCACACCGCAGCCATACCGAGGTGCGTGCAGTCCTTGTAGCCCACCGTGCTTCCAGTGTCACCATCTCTTTGTAGGTGCTGTTCCTTTTGCCTAGAATACCTGTCTTCTTCCTATCTACCTGGCAGCTTCTTACTCGTCTTTTAGAACACCATCTAGTGCCAGTTCTTTCCCTTTTTTTTTTTTTTTTGCATGGCCTTTCCACATTTTTCTATAGTGTGACCCTTATCACATAAGTCGATTTTGTAAGTTTGCTCTGCCTGTTAGCTGTTAAGCTACTTGAGGTCAAAACCTGTGTCTCAGTGATGGAAAAATGAATGACAAAATAGAAATTGGATAAATGGAAAGGAAAGAGTGATGATCTAACATGGCTGGGGGTCAGTCGGGAATCACTTTCAATGGCCAGAATAGAGAGCTGTATAAAGTGACTTAGAGGCATTAGTGGCTCATTCGCATGTGGAATAAGCTTGGAAGTGGATGGTTAAGTGTTGGTGTGGGTGCCACAATATCATCAGGAGCCCAGGCTCTGCCACACAGCTTGACTGCCTTTAATGCGAGGCTTCCCTCTTAGGGTAACCTCATGGCTCAAAACAGTTGCTGGAGCTGCAGCCATCTTATCCATTCCAGGCAAGAAGGACTAGAGAGGTCAGTGGATAAAGAAAAAGCATACTTTCCCTGAAGGCAGCCTCCTTCAAACAGATTTCTCAGGGTCCTTTACCCAGGAGCTTCATCTTCATCTCAGGCCAGGATGTAGTCACATGATCACCTCTGGCTGAGTTCTGAAGAGAGATGTAAACATACAGTAATAAACATAGGTTATCTCCACATTTAATTTAAAATGGCATTGCTTTTCAAAACAGATTTTAGATCTAAATATACATTTCTCAAAAAAAAAAAGCCATAAAATGGCCAATAAGAGTATGAAAGGATGCTCAATATCATTAATCATTAGGGAAATACAAATCAGAACCACAATAAGACATAATTTTTCATCTACTAGGATAGCACTAGAGTCAAAAAGACATAATAACAAAGTGCTGGCAAAGAGAGAAATTGTAACTCTCATAACGCCACTGGTGGGACTGTGAAATGATACAGCACTCTGGCAGGCCCTCACAAAGTTCAACACTGAGTTACCATATGACCCTGCAATCCCACTTCAGGTATATACACACAAGAGAATAAAAACATACCCCCACACAGAAGCTCGTGTATGCATATTCACAGCAGCACTATTCATAATAGCCAAAAAATAAGAATAACCAAAAAGTCCTCCATTAACAAATGAGTAGATCAAGAAGTTGTGGTATATCCATACAGTGGAATATTATTCTGCTATAAAAAGGAATGAAGTATTGATACATGCTATAACATGGATGAATTTCAAAAACATTATAGCAAGTGAAAGAAGCCAGTCACAAAAAACATAGGTGATGATCTTATTTTTATTTAATGTCCAGAACAGGCAAATCCATAGAGACAGAAACTAGATGAATGGTTGCCTGAGGGTGAGGGGAAACAAGGAGTGACTGATGCTGGGTTTTGTGTGGAGGCAATAAAATGTTCTAAAATTAGATACTAATGGTTGCATAACTCTGAATATACTAAAAACCATTGTATACACATTAAAAAGGGTGGATTGTATGTGAATTATATCTCAGTAAAGCTGTTCAAGAATTCAGCTTTTATCTGTAAAGCATAGCTTCAAAATTAACCTCAAAAAGTGAACTGGGGGCAGGGGAGACAAGTTTCCCAAACCAGTTAATATTTCAAGACTTGTATTAGTTATCTCCTTCTTCTCATTTGAGTCCTGACTTTAAAAGAAAAAAATCTGCCCGTCACAGTCAGGGTCAGATCCCTCTGGCTGATCGCCCAGATGACTGGGATCTGAGTGGTTTCTTTGTCCTACGGACTTATCATTTCAAAAACAAAGCTCTTTTTTCCAGTCTGCAAAGCTGAGGAAGAGAGATGCTAGGGGGTCAACAAATAGTTATAGGAAGTCACTTTATCTGCAGACCAGCAGGTTGCTAGAAGGGTTTGCTCTATGGGGCTCATGTTCCTTGGAGATTTTGTTACTGATAGATGGGCAGAGGCAGGTCAGGGGCCATGGTGTTTGGAAAGTAGCGTAGTGTTTGGAAAGGCCTCAGTGCCAGAAGTCTGCATATGGGTGACTCCCAACCAAGAGCTCTGATTCCTCAGCAGAACAAGAAACATGATAGCCTTCTCACCACTGGGTGGGCATACGAGCTCATGGCCATGAGCCTGCCCCATAAACACTGAATGTGGGCACCAAGCAGGCTGTCCTAGAATGGCAAACTTGGGGTGGCTCCAGTGGGGACAGAGTTTGAAAAGGGAAAGGGAGCATTGTCTAGTGGAAAAGAAGACGTAGGTTTTGGCTGGAGTGGTTGTCAGGATAAAAGGTGGTTGAAGAGATAGTTGGACGGCTGCAGTCACTGACAAGTGTGGTCAGAAGCCTTGAGCCAGCAGCTCTCCTTGGTGAGTGGGCTGGTTAGAGCTGTTGGAGTTGGACAACAGGAACAGCCTGTTGCATCAAGATGCTGACGATGGCCATCAGCAGAGAGGACAGACCCCCCCCCCACCCCTCCTGCTCTAAGTCTCCCTCAGGTTGACCTTTGCTATGTGCTCTGGATTTTTGAGTCTTTCACGAAGGCTCACGCTCTCACAAAGTCCCTCGGGAATTACAAGAAACAAATCGTTTTTGTGTAGCATAAGATGTGACTAGTTTTAATTTGATATATTGTTAAAGACTACTATCAGTTCCTTTTGATCAGAAAAATGAAACTTTTGGGATCTGGTTACAAATCCTGACAGTGCATTTACAGGTTTTTCTAGCCATTTTTGTGCTCATTAAATTGTTATTTATGCTTCGTCTCTTCAACCAGTGGTCTATTTTTGGTTAAGTTAAGAAGGTAAAAATAAAGCACAATGTAGAAATATGTCAGGGTGAAAATTACTGTAGTATTAAAGTAGAAAAATATTTATTGTAGTCCATTGATTTTTCAGGCACGTATTTTCCACACTTTAACATCTCTGAAATTGTGATATGTCTTACAGTCAATGGCAGCTTACATTCATTTTTCTCTTATAAGATGGTGCATCTTTTGATCAATAATGTCTTGGATTTGATGAAATCTGGCAAGTTATATTAGTTATTGAGCTTTGAAAATGCATTGCCTCATTCTTTCCTGTCTGCCCTCAGATGTACGTGTTGGATAATTCCATGCCCATCCTGGCATTGCAACCAGGAGTTTCTGCATTCCTTGCCTCCAGAGAGAACCAGTGAAACATCTTTTTGTTCTTGCAGGTTCTTATCAATTGACCACAAGTAGATCTTCCACCCTCAGATCTCTAACTACAAAAGGTGCAATGGGACCTTTCCCTCTTCCCCAGCCCTTCCAATACCGCAGCCCCCCCAGGGTCCTATACCCAGTTTGTGTGACTGTCCTTGAAGCTTTCCTGGAACCATACTTATCACCAGACCCTTCCCAAAGTGACTCACTAACACTGATTTCTCTGATGCTGTCTCTGGGTACGTAAGGGAGGAGGGACATCCCCTTGCCCTACTGTGGGGAAAGTGACTAACTCTTTTCTTGTCCTTTCCAGATAGGAACCACTGGCTCAATGACCTGTAAGGGCCATTTCAGCACATCCATTCTGTTTATCTCCAAGCCTTCACCATAGGGAAGAACTTTTGCTCTCGGTCACCTCTCAGAGAGCTCTCTTTATAGCTGAAGATCTCCCTCATGAGTTACGTCAAGAGTAACCGAGAACTATACCAACAATACACAGCCATGGCCCCCAAGCTACTGGCCCACATCTCCAAACTCCTCACGATCTGCCATAATGCAGGCATTTCTATACCGAAGGGCATCAGAAACATCTTTGAGTTTACTTGGGAAGAGCTCATCAGCGACCCTTCAGTGCCTACCCCCTCTGACATCTTGGGCTTGGAGGTCAGCTTTGGAGCCCCCACGGTGGTGCTCATGGAACCCACCGTTGTGCAGGTCCCCACACTGAAGAAGCCATTACCTCCCCCACCAGCAGCAGCACCATGTCCAGTGCTGCCAGCAACCACTAGGGCAACCAAGCGCTCCACCCGGTCTGCCACCATGGCCCATCAGGTGCCCACCCACCAGGAGATCCTAAACAGGTTTCAGCAGCAGTCCATCCACCTGCTGACAGAGCTTCTCAGCCTGAAGATGAAGGCCATGGTGGAGTCTATGTCGGGTAAGGCCCAGATGTTTGTGTGTGTGCCCACCACATCCACCACAGACAGGCATCTCAGAGCCACGTGCTGGGAACATGTGGCAACTGTGGGTCTGCTGTAGGAATTGGATGCCTTCCCTCTACGGCTCCTGGAACCATCCTGTCCTCCCTGTTCTCCCATTTTTCCTGCTATTGCCCCAGTTTTGCAGAGCCCGGATTGGAAGGTTAGCAGTAGAAATGGTGCAAGGTCAGAAACACTAAGGGGTAGTGTTTTTGAGAATGATACTGAGGTAGGGAGACAGCACCCAGGTCCAGGTGGCATGTGAAGTTTTCAAATCAGGAGGGCCAATTGGGAAGTAGCCAGACAAAGCCCAGTAGAGCCAGAACGAGGGAGAGTTATAAGAACTGGGTTCCCAGGCTGGGCACGGTGACTCATACCTGCAATCCCAGCACTTTGGGAGGCCAAGGCAGGAGGATCATGAGGCCAGGAGTTCAAGATCAGCCTGGCCAATATGGTGAAACTCTGACTCTATTAAAAATACAAAAATTATCCAGGCATGGTGGTGTATGCCTGTAATCCCAGCTACTCTGGAGCCTGAGGCAGGAGAATCACTTGAACCCGGGAGGTGGAGGTTGCAGTGAGCCAAGATTGCGCCACTGTACTCCAGCCTGGGCGATAGAGTGAGACTCTGTCTCTAAAAAAATAAATAAAAAAATAAGAACCAGTCCCTTCAAGGCAAGGGCATCATCCCAGGATCAAGGCCAGGACCTAGAGCAGCACCAGTGATTGAGCCTTCTGTATGCTGTGTCATTTCAGAAAGCAATAGCATCAGTACCCAGGCCTATGGGTAGGAAGAGAGACAGGCAAAGGGAGGAAAGCAAAGCAACACCTGAAGGGTCCTGAGAGCTTAAGAGCATTTCACAGTGGCCACCCACACGCCTGCATACCCTAGGAATAGCACTCCACTCCATTCTTCTTTCCTGGGCCGTTTACAGAGGCCCTTTTCAGGAAGTATTAACCCTGTGCTAGGAGGGACATGTGTTGCTTTCAATCATTGCTTTAGTGGGTGCCAACCCCTTGGACGTCACCAGGCGCTTTGTGGAGGCCAGCCAGCTCCTCCACCTCAACACCAAGGAGATGGCCTTCAACTGCCTGATGGGCACAGCCGGGAGAAGTGGCTACAGCAGTGGACAGCTGGGGAAAGGTGGGTACCTGAGCTTCAACCCTTAGGTGAGAAGTGGAAACAGTATCAATAAGAATGCAATGGAAAGGCAAAATACCCAGTTTGAAGGTTTGACGTTTCCAACAGTTGAGATGGTTGTGGAGCAACAGGGATTTTCAAATGCTACAGGTAAGTGGGTGAATTGGTGCAATTCCTGTGGAGAGTGGTTTGGGGGTATCTGCTTGCTGGACAATGGCTGCGCTTTACAACCCAGCAGTTCCTCATAGAGGTCGTTCCCTAGAGCTTTGCTCTCAAGCTACTTGCAGTGAAGGACTCATGTTTAAAATTTTCAATCTGTCTTGGACTGACCCTTTTAAACACATGATAAATGTCACAACAGTGTCAAGTTGCTACACAGGCCACTCAGTGCCCACCTTCAGTTTTTGTGCTCACCTGATCATGGCCTATGTGGGTCAGTGCCAGTCAACAGGCTAGACGCAAGTCACATAGCCCAAGGGAAGCTCACACACATATTCAAGAAGTCATACAAGAATGTTTATTGCAGGCAGGCATGGTGGCTCATGCCTGTAATCCCAGCATTTTGGGAGGCCAAGGCAGTAGGATCCCTTGAGTCCAGGAGTTCAAGACCAGCTTGGGTAACAGTGAGCCTCTGTCTTTAAATTAAAAATAAAAAAAGAATGTTTATTGCAGAATTCCTTGGAATGACAAAAAATTTATCAGAGTGTTTATCAATAAGAGAAAAAGATATAAATTATGGTCCATTTAGACAGTGGGACATAATCAATCACGAAAATCAGTGAGGCACTAAAACATACATATTCAGAGAGAGAAATCTCCAATAGTAGTATTAAAAAAAAAAAAAAAAAAAAAAAAAGAAGCTATGGAAGGATATTATTTTTCAAAGTTTAAAAGCATGTAAAGTAATAATATACCATTTATAGGTACATTAAAGTGCAAGTATAAAAGCACGAAGGGGGAGATTCGCGGAAGTGATCTCTGGGTAGCGAGAAGGGGAACAGGATCTGGAAGAGAGCAATCAGTTCAATTGTGTCTGTAATGTTCTTTTGTTGCCATTTTCTCACCCAGTACACCTCTCCCTGCCTCTCTCTCTCTCTCCTCTCTCTCTCTCTCTCTCTGTGTGTGTGTGTGTGTGTGTGTGTGTGTGTGTGTGTAGTGAGAACACAAGATATACTGCCTAAGCAAATTTCAAATGTACAATACAGTGATATTAACTGTAGTCACCATGCTATATATTAGTTCTCCAGAACACATTCCTCTTATAACTGAAAGTTTGTACTCTTTGACTAATATCTTCCCACTCCCCTGCTGCCACCCTCTAGTCCCCACCAACCACCATTCACTCTCTGCTTCTATGAGTTTGACCATTTTAGATTCCTCATATAGGTGAGATCATACAGGATTTGTCTTTTTTTTTCTGGTATTTTTATTCAGCATATAATGTACTCTAGGTTCACTCATGTTACAGCAAATGGCAGGATTTCCTTTTTTGTAGCTGAATCGTATTTCTCTCTCTCCCTCTCTCTCTCTCTCTCTCTGTGTGTGTGTGTGTGTGTGTGTGTGTGTGTGACGTTTTCTTTATCCATTTATCCTTTGATAAACACTTAGCTTGTTTCCATATCTTGGCTATTGTGAATAATACTGCAGTGAGCATAGAACTGCAGATATCTCTTTGAAATACTGATTCCTTTTCTTTGGATAAATACCCAGAAGTTGAATTGCTTTATCATAAGGTAGTTCCATTTTTAAATTTCTGAGGAACTCCATACTGTTTTCCATAATGGCAGCACCAATCTACATTCCCACCAGCAGCACGCAGGTTTCATTTTCTCTATACTCTTGCCAGCACTTGTTAGCTTTTGCCACTTTGGTAATAGCCATTCTAACAGATGTAACGTGGTATCTCATTGTGGTCTTGATTTGCATTTTTCTGATGATTACTGACATTGAGCATTTTTGTCATATACTTATTGGCCATTTGTGTCTCTTCTTTTGAGAAATGTCTATTTGGGTCCTTAATCCGTTTTTAAATCAAGTTGCTTATTTTTTCGCTCTCTAATGTTTTATATCTTAAGCTCGGTGAATACACAGGTGTTCGTTCTGAATGCCTAAAATTACTCACTGGTGAGAGACTATAGGGAAGCATAAAAAGATTATATCTCCCAACCATTTGCCCTCACCTGTAGAGTCAGTCCCCATTCAAACTCTTTCCCTGCCCACTGAGTCAGTATCTTTGTCAGGCTCCCCTGATGGTCAGATATTAAACATCTGATGATATACACACACAGTGCAAATAAATTGCATAGAAAAATTGCAGATCTTGGGGAAAAAAATGTAGCATTTCATGCAGTCAGTGAAAGTGATGCTGGAGAGCCGCAGAATGCCCCTCCGCCGCCCCTGATGGCTGATGGGGTACAGTGGTACTAACCACCTGCTGCAGAAGGGAAAACCGAAGACAGCATCATGACTCCATGGAGAAAGGATGTTTGGGGTATCAAAGAGTTAAAAATAAAAAGCAGTAAAGCTCTTGAATAATTTTGCGAAAGGCAAATATGAAGGGACTTATGTTTTATTGCCATGATGCAATCATTCAGGAAGAAACCACACTGCCTCGAAAAACCCAGCAGTCATTTTTATTTTCTTTATAAGACTTAATGTGTTCTTAGAGTATCAACTAATTTTAAAAAATACAAGATAAAAGGTTATTTTGATGATTTTGGATTTCTTTTCTAAGACAGAGTTGTGATAAAACACCCCTCTCCCCAGTGTTTATCATGAAATGAAGATCTCTGTTTTAGGGGGATTTCTGCTGCGCCCGTTTTGTTTAGGATCAGCTAGGCTTTGAGGCCTCGAGTTATGCTGTAATTATTTGTGCAGGTGGTGATCGCCAGACAAAGAGCTCTGTACCTTGCATGCTATTTTGGGGCTTAGAGATCTCCCTCATTTTGGGGCACACCTGCTAAGTAGTCTGTTGCACATGTATGAGAGTCCCATGACAGCTATCAGGGTAGCTCCAGCCCAACCCTGGGGCCTCACATCTGCCTGAGCCACTCCTACCTGAATAGTGTCCTCACCTTTAAAAGGAAACCGGTCCTCACCACTAACACTCATAAAGCATTTCAGCATTCTTTAAGGATGAGGGAGGCGCAGTTGCTTCTGGCATCTCCTGTGGGCTGTGATTCATCTAATGGAGGAGAATGGGAACAGAACTAAGCCGAGCTGGGGGCAGGGAGCTTTTTGGGTGATCTCTGCATCTTGTTGTCCTGCTGCGAGAGCACCCCTCTGCATCGCACTTTGTCCTGTGCTGTCCTGTGCTGAGATCGCCCCTCTCCATCACACTCCCTAGCAAGCCTCCCTGTCTTGGCACTTGCCAGTGCAGATGCTCCCCTCTTTAAATAAGCCTAGAGTTTAAAGACAAAAATGTAAGTAGCAAAACAAAAATGAAAGAGTGATCCATTTCTTTTGGAGAAACATTCATTCATCCTAAAAGGACTTTACTTAGATAACTCTCCTGGGGCATAAAAAAGAAGAGTCAAACTCTGATGATTTGCTTTGCATGAATTGTGTTTTTCTGGACCACCCTCTTATGTGAGGTAGAACAAAGCTGTAACAGGTTTAGAGTATCTCTCTTTTAAAGTTGTGACCAGGCTGGGCGTGGTGGTTCATGACTGTAATCCCAGCATTTTGGGAGGCCAAGACAGGATCACTTGAGGCCAGGAGTTCAAGACCAGCTTGGCCAACATGGTAAAACCCCATCTCACACACACACACACACACACACACACCCCCACCCACCCACCCACCCCAAAACCAGTTGGCCAGCCATGGTGGCACATACCTGTAGTCCCAGCTATTCAGGAGGCTGAGGCAGAAGAATTGCTTGAAGATGGGAACCAGAGGTTGCAGAGAGCCAAGATTGTGCCACTGCACTCCAGCCTGGATGGCAGAGTGAGACCGTCTCAAAATAAAAAGCTGTATCCAGAATATCCCCTGTGCTATGTAGTCTTCCCTCATGTCCTGGCACCCATGAGCCCTGGCTTGTCACTGAAGAGAACCAGACTGCTCCTTTCTTTTTAGTTGATGACAATATTATTATTAATAATGCAAAAAAGAGGGGCCGGGCACAGTGGCTCACGCCTGTAATCCCAGCACTTTGGGAGGCTGAGGTGAGCATATCATGAGGTCAAGAGATCAAGACCATCCTGGCCAACATGGTGAAACCTCGTCTGTACTAAAAATACAAAAATTAGCCGGGCATGGTGGTGTGCATCTGTAGTCCCAGCTACTCGGGAGGCTGAGGCTGGAGAGTCATTTGGTCCCAGGAGGTGGAGATTGCAGTGAGCGGAGATTCACACCACTGCACTCCAGCCTGGTGACTGAGTAAGACTCTGTCTAAAAATAAAAATAAAAATGCAAAAAAGAGAAAGCCATCTTTATATAAGAGCTATTTTTCACCTTCTCAGTTTCCTTTGTGGTTCCTGTGCTCATATATGGATATATTTTTTTAGGGTATTGCAATTTCTCTGTTTCTCAGTTTCTTTTACTTGAGTACAACTATTTTCTAAATTGGCTATATACTTAAATAATTGTCATTTTGAGTAAGTACAGACTCCTTTTAATGTTCATGTTCCACATTTACCTAAATGCTTAGGTTTCCAGGCTTTTTTGTTATTTGTATGATATGCGCTGTAATAGGCAACTTTATGCATGTGGCTTCTTATTTCTGTTGTATTTGGTTAACTTTCCAGGGGGAGGGATTATTGGAGCAGAGATCTCAGTATGTATATGGCCTTCTTCTGAATCACACTTAATTTGGATTCTCTCTACACAAACAGGGTTGATGGGCTTTATTCTTTCTTTCCCATTACTGGCTATTGTTAGTTCTTTTCATTTCTGTCAAGGTAGAATGTCCTAAAAGTTGTTCTAATTTCAACTTTTGGATCACCAGAGATGATTACACTTGTGTTTTATCATCCAGTGTGGAATCTCTATAGTCTTTGTCCGCTCAGGAGGTCAGGTTTGTCATTTTCTTTTTGTATTTGAATGAGCTGTGATGAGTGAATCATCTAACATTTTCTAACAATGGTTTCACGCCTAACCAGTGAAATGACTATATTTGGGGGAAGAATAAACAGATGATTTGGTGAGGTTTGTGTAAGAATGAACAATATTTTCCACTACCCATAAGCGTGCTACATTTTATTTCTTAAGTGGCCAGATATCTACTGATTCTATACAAGATGGTGTGATTCTTTAAGAGACTGATATATTATTGAAGAAGCATCTGATTTCTGTGGCCTAGATAAGTAAGAATAGATGATTCTTAATTTCCTTCTTGCTGGCCCAAGGTTTATCCTCTCGACCTGGTGCAGCACTGTTATCTGTCTTTGCCCTTGGAGTAATATCACCTTTTTTGGCTGCTTGCTGTTCCTTGCTCCGAGGTCCCTCTCGAGAGTTGGGGAAGAGGAGCACTGCAGAGGAGAACTGTAAAGATTACCCCTAATTGCTCTGAGCCTACTGATGCGTTGTAAAATCTCCTTCTTCCAAGATCTAGGTGTTCTGTAATAACGCAGCTCTTTACAATATCTGACTCACTGTACTACTAGAACGAGAAACCCATGTTACATTTTTTGCTAATAAAATAAACAATTGAAAGAAGAATCTCTCTCTCTCCCATTCCAGAATTTCTCACAAACATGTCTGCCATTGGGGTGAACTCACCTTACCAGCTGATCTACCAGTCTTCCACAGCCTGCCTGAGCTTTTCTCTCTCTACTGGAAAAGAAGTCAAGAAAAAAATAGGTAAAAATGGTTCCCAGCAAGACCTTGTGGCCAACCATTGGTGGTGGTGGTGGGTTAGGGAATAGAAGGTTTCTGTCTAGTCTGTGCAGGTGTGGGATGGTTTGATTGAGTCTTCTGATTGGAAGGATACGTGGCGGCTCTGCCTGGAGATCTGACAGCTGTCCACACAGATTTGCTGATGGAAATGTTGTCACAGCTCAGCCCCATCACTGCATAGCACAGGCTCATCATTTCAGTTTGTGCATGCCCTACATTCTCAGCGATATGGCATCCCTCCCCAGGACAACACCCCACCAAATCCATCCCTTCTACCCCCTACAATATCCCAAACTCACCCCTCTGCTCAGACAGCTCTGTCCAGTCACACAGCAAGTGGGGGAACTAGTATCTGAACGGAGGTATTTGGAGTCCAAACCTGGCAGACCTCAGTTGCACATTCCAAATTGGGCAAGTTTTTGTGGGCAGGAAACAGACAAAGAAGATAACCCTTGTTGTACTGAGGAATACACACAGGAGAGGCTTCAAGGAGAGAACGGGGCAGAAGAAGGCAACCAGTGAAACACCACCTGCTCAAGAAGAAGCTCAGAGGGGAGACAGGCTGGGGCTGCAGAAAGCAGGGCAAGGCCTGGCAGAACTCCTAGGCCTACCCTGCTAGCCATGACAGAGGGGTCGTTGGGACAGGGTAGGTAGGAGAGGACTGTGTTCCTGAAGGTGGTGGGAGGGTGGACGGCAGGCAGGAATGCTCAAGCTGTCCAGCTGATTCCCACAGACACTAGAAGTAAGACTGGAGGCCAAGGAGCTTGGATTTTCTCCGTGTCCCCCCCCCCCCGGCTGGCTGTGTGACCCACCTAAAAGGGGGATGGTCATCGTGGGTGTGCCTTGTATTGCATTACTCACCATATCAAGCTGATCCTATACTCTTGCAGTGAGTGAACAAATGGCTACTCAACACTTGCTAACTGTCAGTCTGTATACCAAATGCTGGGGATACAGACGTGGACTCTGAAGACAGAAAATGCCTTTGAGCAAGGAGCTGACCCCTGCTTCTGGGCACAGAGTAGCTTCAGTGGCCGCCTCTCTTTCCTGACTGCTTTACTTGTGTTGATGTTCTTCATCTCATTGTGGTGCAATAACCCACAGCACCATTGCCAGCACCCCACTGCATGTGCACCTGGCTTGGTACTCCATTATCATGTGCCCCCCTGAGCTGGCCCTAGATCTGGCCCTGTGATCCCACAGTCAGTTTGAGGAAAAAGAAAGTACCCTCAAGACCCATGGTGATTTAATGCGTTTTTCGTCCTAATGAACCTGAGGGTGACGTATTGGGCGAGGTTGCTTCGAAGCAAAAGTTAAATACAGAAGTCCTCCTTATCCAGGGTTTTCCCTTTCTGTGGTTTCAGTTATCCATGGCCATCTGTGGTCCAAAAATATTAAGATATTTTGAGGCAGAGAGAGAGGGACCACATTCACATGACTTTTTTTAATTTAAAATTTTTGTGGGTATAGTAGGTGTATATATTTATGGGTTACATGAGATATTTTGATACGGGCACACAATAGTCACATGAAGCTAAATGGGGTGTCTGTCACCTTTAGCATTTATCCTTTGTGTTTACAAACAATTCAATTGTACTTTTTTATTTATTTAAAAATATGTAATTAAATTATGTTTGACTATAATCACCCTGTGTGCTATCAAATACTAGGTTTTATTCATTCTTACTATTTTTTTGTACCCATTAACCTTCCCTACTCCACACTACCCTTCCCAGCCCCTGGTAATCATCTGCTCTTTATCTCCATGAGTTAACTGTTTTAATTTTTAGCTCTGATAAATGAGAACATATGAAGTTTGCCTTTCTGTGTCTGGCTTATGTCATTTAACATAATGATCTCCGGTTTCATTCATGTTGTTGGAAATGCCAAGATCTCATTCTCTTTTTATGGCTAACTCTATTATGTATATGTATCACGTTTTCTTCATTTGTCTCTTGTTGATGGACACTTAGGTTGCTTCCAGATCTTGGCTATTGTGAATGGTACAGCTGTAAGCATGGGAGTGCTTAATATCTCTTAATTTTACTGATTTCTCTTCTTTCAGGTATATACCTAGGAGTGGAATTGCTGGATTGTATGGTAGCTCTATCTTTATTTTTTTGAGGAACCTCCGAACTGTTCTCCATAATGGTTGTGCTAATTGACATT
Source organism: Cebus imitator (assembly GCF_001604975.1). Lineage (NCBI taxonomy): Eukaryota > Metazoa > Chordata > Mammalia > Primates > Cebidae > Cebus > Cebus imitator. The sequence goes on from NW_016107647.1 coordinate 1,544,550, forward strand.
CCCTCCAACAATGTATGAGGGTTTCCTTTTCTCTGCATCCTCACCAGCATTTGTTGTTGCCTGTCTTTTAGACAAAAGCAATTTTAACTTGGTAAGATGATATCACCTTGTAGTTTTAATTCGCATTTCTCTGACTATCAATGATGTTGGGCACCTTTTCATATACCTATTTGCCATTCATATGTCTTCTTTTGAGAAGCTTATTCTTGTTGGCACAAAAAGTAAGAGAAATATCTATTTAGATCTTTTACCCATTTTTCAATCAGATTATTAGATTTCTTCCTATAGAGTTGTTTGAACTCCTTATGTATTCTGGTCATTAATCCTTTATCAAATGGGTAGTTTGCAAATATTTTCCCCCATTCTATTGGTTGTCTCTTGACTTTGTTGATGGTTTTCTTTGCTGCGCAGAAGCTTTTTAACTTGATGTGATCTGGTTTGTCCATTTTTGCTTTGGTTGCCTGTGCTTGTGGGGTATTACTAAAGAAATCTTTGGCCACTCCAATGTCCTGGAGAGTTTCCCTAATGTTTTCTATTAGTATTTAATAGTTTGTGGCCTGAGTCTTTAATCCATTTTTATTTTATTTTATATATGGTGAGACATAGGGGTCTTTTGTTTCAAGAATTTTTTTTCATTTTCTTCTTAATTTCTTCATTGACCCACTGGTCATTTAGGAGCATATTGTTTAATTTCCATGTATTTATGTAGTGTCCAAAATTCTTTTTGTGAGTTCTAGTTTTATTCTGTTGTGGTCAGAGAAGATGGCTGCTGTTATTTCAGGGGATTTTTAAAAATATGTTTTAAGACTTGTTTTATGACCTAACATATGATCTATCTTTGAGAATGATCCATGTGCTAAGGAAAAGAATGTGTACTTTGCAGCCATTGGATGAAATGTTCTGTAAATATCTATTAGGTCCATTTAGTCTGTAGTGCAGATTAAGTCTGTTATTTCTTTGTTGATTTTCTGTCTGGAAGATCTGTCCAATGCTGAAAGTAGGGTGTTGTTATCTCCAGATATTATTTTATTGGGTGTTTCTCTTTCTGTAGTTCTAATAATACTCGCTTTATATATCTGGGTGCTCCAGTGTTGGGTATGTATGTACGTATATATTTACAATTGTTGTATCTTTTTGGTGACTTCTTTATTATATAGTGACCTTCCTTGTTTCTTCCAATAGTTTTTGTTTCAAAATCTATTTTGTCCAAGTATGGCTACTCCTGCTCTTTTTTGGTTTCCATTGGCATGTAATATCTTTTTTTCATTCCTTTATTTTTCAGTCTATTTGCATCTTTATAAGTGAAGCATGCTTCTGATCATTTGTTCTTGTTTTTCATCCATCCAACAATTGTATGTCTTTTGATTGGAGAGTTTAGTCCATTTACATTTAATGTTATTATTGATAAATAAGGATTTACTCCTGCCATTTTGTTGTTTGTTTCTCTTGTTGTTTTGTAGTCTTCTCATTCTTCTTTCCTTCCCTCTTGTCTTCCTTTTACTGAAAATGATTTTCTCTGGTGGTATGATTACATTTCTTGTTTTTTATTTTTTGTGCATCCATTATGTCTTTTTTTTTTTAATTTGAGGTTACCATGAGGCTTGCAAATACTATCCTATAACTCATTATTTTAAGCTGATAACAACTTCATACTGTTTGCATAAACAAAGAAACAAGTAAAAAGAAAACTAATAAAACTCTACACTTTATCTCCCCACATTTTTATTGTTTCTATATTTATCGTATTGTACTATATCTTGAAAAGTTGTTGTAGTTATTATTATTATTACTATTATTATTTTGAGATGTAGTCTTGCTCTATTGCCCAGGCTGTAGTGCAGTGGCACATCTTGGCTAACTACAAGCGCCTCCTACTGGGTTCATGCGATTCACCTGCCTCAGCCTCCGAAGTTGCTGGGACTACAGGTGCACATCACCACACACAGCTAATTTTTGTATTTTTAGTAGAGATGGTGTTTCATTATGTTGGCCAGGCTGTTCTCCAACTCCTGACCTCAAGTGATCTGCTCGCCTCGGCCTCCCACAGTGCTGGGATTACAGGTGTGAGCCACCACACTGGCCTGTAGCTATTATTTTTTATCAGTTCATCTTTTAATTTTTCTACTTGGGATAATAGTAGTTTATACACCTCAGTAGCAATGTTGTAATATTCTGGTTTTCTCTGTACTTACTATTACCAGTGAGTTTCATACTTTCAGATTATTTCTTATTGCTCATTAACACCTTTCTTTCTGATTGACCTACTCCCTTTAGCATTTAATGTAGGAGAGGTCTGGTGTTGATGTCTAGGAAAGTCTTTATTTCTTCATGTTTGAAAGATATTTTCACTAGATATACTATTCTAGTGTAAAAGGTTTTTTTCCTTCAGCACTTTAAATATGTCATGCCACTCTCTCCTGGCCTGTAAGGTTTCTGCTGAAAATTCTGCTGAAAAGTATTGGGAGCTCCATTGTATGTTATTTGTTTCTTTTCTCTTGCTACTTTTAGTGTCCTTTTTCAGGATTATTGACCTTTGGGAGTTTGGTTATTAAATGCCTTAAAGTAGTCTTCTTTGGGTTAAATCTGCTTAGTGTTCTATAACCTTCTTGTACTTGAATTTTATATCTTTTTCTAAGTTTTGGATGTTCTCTGTTATTATTTCTTTGAATAAACTTTTACCTCATCTCTTTCTCTACCTTATCTTTAAGGCCAATAACTCTTTAAATTTGCCCTTTTGAGGTTATTTTCTAGATCTTGTAGCCATGTTTCATTCTTTTTTTTCTTTTTTTTTTTTTTGAGACAGAGTTTCGCTCTTGTTACCCAGGCTGGAGTGCAATGGCGCGATCTCGGCTCACCGCAACCTCCGCCTCCTGGGTTCAGGCAATTCTCCTGCCTCAGCCTCCTGAGTAGCAGGGATTACAGGCACGCGCCACCATGCCCAGCTGATTTTTTTTGTATTTTTAGTAGAGACGGGGTTTCACCATGTTGACCAGGATGGTCTCGATCTCTTGACCTCGTGATCCACCCACCTCGGCCTCCCAAAGTGCTGGGATTACAGGCGTGAGCCACCGCGCCCGGCCCATGTTTCATTCTTTATTCTTTTTTCTTTTGTCTCTGACTGCATATTTTCAAATAGCCTGTCTTCAAACTCACTAATTCTTTCTTCTGCTTGATAAATTCTACTATTAAAAGATTCTGACTCATTCTTCAGCATGTCAATTGCATTTTTAAATCCAGAATTTTTGCTTGATTATTTAAAATTATTTCAATCTCTTTGTTAAATGATAGAATTATGAATTCTTTCTCTGTGTTATCTTTAATTTCTTTGAGTTTCCTCAAACCAGCTATTTTTAATTCTCTGTCTGAAAGGTAACATATCTGTTTCTCCAGGATTGGTCACTGGTGCTTTATGTAGTTCATTTAGTGAAATCACGTCTTCCTGGATGGTCTTGATGCTTGTGGATGTTCATCAGTGTCTGGGCATTGAAGAGTTAGGTATTTATTGTAGTCTTCACAGTCTGGGCTTGTTTGTACTTTATTTTCTTGGGAAGGTTTTCCAGGTATTTGAAAGGGCTTGGGTGACGCAATCTAAGCCATATCTGCATTAGGGGGCACCCCAAGCCCAGTAACATTGTGGTTCTTGCAGACTCAGAGAGATACTGCCTTGGTGGTCTTGGATAAGATCCAGAATTCTCTAGATCACCAGACAGAAACTCTTGTTCTCTTCCTTTACTTTCTCCCAAACAAATGGAGCCTCTTTCTGTGCTGAGCCACCTGGAGCTGGGGATGGGATGACGAAGTACCCCTGTGACCACCACCAGTGGGACTGCACTGGGTGAAACCTGAAGCCAGCACAGCACTAGGTCTTGCACAAGCCCTGCTGTAACTACTACCTGGCTACTGTCTATATTTGCTCAAGGCCCTAGGGATCTACAATCAGCAGGTGGTGAAGCCAGCCAGGTTTCTGTTCTTCTCTTTTGGACAGAGAGTTCCCTCAGGCCCCAGGTAGGTCCAGAGATGCTGTCTGGGAGCCAGAACTAGAGTCAAAAATCTTAAAAATCTACCTGATGTTTTATTGTAACATATTGAGAGTGGCTGAGCTGGCACTGAAGCCATGAGACCATCCCACTCTTCCCTCCCTCTTCCACAGGCAAAGGAGTCCCACCTTTTGGCCACCACCACCAGGTCCATGGGGATTACTGCCAGGCTACTCCCACTGTTCACTTAAGGTCCAAGGGCTTTTCAGTTAGTTGGTGATGAATGTCATCAGGCCTGGGACTCCCCTCTGCCCCAGGACAGGTATAGAAATGCTATCTAAGAGCCAAGGCCTAGAATCAGGGACCCCAAGAGCCCCTTAGTGCTCTGCCCCCTCATTGCTGAGTGGTAAATAAGGTGCAAGACAAAGTCCTCTTTACTTTTCCCTCTGCTTTTCTCAAGCAGAAGGAGTCCCTCACTGTGACCATCACATCTGAGAATGTGCTGAGTCTCACCTGAAGCCAGCACATCTCAGAGTCTCACACAAGACTCGCAGAATACTACCTCGATATCACTACAGGTTATTCAGGGCTCAAGGGCTGTTCAGTCAGCAGGTGATGGGTCCTGACAGGACTGGGTCCTTCCCTTCAAGGAAGTGGGTTCCCTTCTGGCCCAGGATATATCTAGAAACGTCATCTGGGAGCTAGGGCCTGGAATGGAGGCCTCACGACACTGACTGGTACCCTATCCTACTGTGACTAAACTGGTATTTAAGATGCGAAACAGAGTCCTTTTTACTCTTCCTTCTTCTCTCCTCAAGTGGAAGGAAGGGGTCTTTCTTGGAGCCATGAGCTACACCACTTGGGATTGGGGGAGGGGTGTCGCAAGCACTCCCTTAGCTGCCCCAGCTGGTGTTGCAGTAGGTTGCATGCCCTCTAAATCCACTGGCTCTGAGCCCAGCTCAGCACTAAGGCTTGTCTAGGAGTTGCAGTCCTTGTGGCTTAGGCTGCCTTTCAAGTTTACTTAGAACTCCAGAGCCCTTTAGTGCACAGTGGACAGGCTTGCCAAAACTCAAGATGCAACTGCTAGGATGGGTGATTTCCCTTTGGCTAGGGCAGGTCTAAATGCTCTCTCCATGAGTGGGCTTCAGCTGAGTTCATCCTGGTTTTGCTTTCCACTGTGACAGGGAAGCACTGAGTTCAATGTAAAGTCTGGCAGTCCTTGCACTCTCCCTCTCCCAAAGGCATCAATTCTGTGTGCCATGCAGCTGCTGCTGAGGAGGGGCAGTGTCAGCAATTCAAGACTGTCTTTCCTACCTCTGCAGTACCTCTTTCAGCAATGTGACGTTAAAATCTGATACTATGAGTGCTCACCTTGTTTTTGGTTATTTTGAAGATGCTTTTTTTTTTTTGGTGTAAGTAGTTGTAAAATTTGGTGTTCCTATGGGGAGGACAATCAGTAGAGCCTTCTATTTAGCTGTCTTTCCCCACCCCTCTACCTAACTTTTATTACAATATATTGTTTTAATTTTTCTATTTCATATTAGTTATTGTTAATCTCTTAGGGCCCAATTTATCAGTTAAACTTTATCATAAGTGTGCATGTAAAAAGCATAGCATATGCAGGTTTGGTACTATCCATATTTTCAGGCATTTACTAGGGGTCCAGAATGTATCCCTGAAGGATTGGAGGGACTGCTACATGTCTGTTGGCCTCCTTGTCTACGTGGCTGCTTTCCTTTGCCACCCAACTTTTGACCACCTTGTTGCATCATTCACACTAGGATGTATATTCAGTGATACTGTATTATAGGGTCTTAATCTTGTTTAGGAATTAGGCTCACAGATGCATGCTAGCATGGTTGATTAACCTTGCCTCATATCTTCTAAGTAACTGTGGGTCCTAGCTAGCCCAGGAATGTCCCAGTTTATGCCTGTTGTCTGATGGCATATGTATGAATGATGCCTGATTTCGCCATAGCCATTCTGGTTTGAAGTCACTTTGGATTTGGGGGCCTCCCCCATCCATTCCATGTCCACATGCTATTCCACCTTCCCTCCTGGCAGTTCTGGGACCAGACTGACTTTGAGCATCAGCTCCAGGAATTGGACTTACTCCCTGAGGGGACAGCTATTTCTGGAAGATGTCCAACATTACAAGAAGAGAACTGTTTTTTTTTTTTTTTTTGAGACGGAGTTTCACTCATGTTACCCAGGCTGGAGTGCAATGGCATGATCTTGGCTCACTGCACCCTCCGCCTCCTGGGTTCAGGCAATTCTCCTGCCTCAGCCTCCTGAGTAGCTGGGATTACAGGCACGCGCCACCATGCCCAGCTAATTTTTTGTATTTTTAGTAGAGATGGGGTTTCACCATGTTGACCAGGATGGTCTCGATCTCTTGACCTCGTGATCCACCCGCCTCGGCCTCCCACAGTGCTGGGATTACAGGCTTGAGCCACCACGCCCGGCCTAGAAGAGAACTGTTGATAGCACTACCTAGTCAGAGCATGAGGCTGTCACCTTTGAAAAGCCCAAGGCAGCCTAAGGCAGGCCAGACATGGAGGTTTAATCCAGCAGATGGCCAGCCAGCAGGTAACTGAACCTCAGGCCCTAGGTTTGAGCTCAGGGTTCAGTCTCTGTCCCCTGTTGACAGAATAAGTAGGGGAAGGACCAGGAACAATTCAGGGTGGCAGATACCAGAGATGGTCCTCAAGCACTGGCCAGAAACCCCCAGGCTTCCCCAGCAGCAAGGAAGCCTCCATTCTTAAGTCCTCAGAGCTTCAGTTAGAGCCTGAGAAATGCCCTCACCCAAAGCCAGGTTTTATCCTCAAATCCAAGGTGAAGTTGAGCCTACATACTTCGAGGCTGCAGCTGGGTGGGAGTCAGAGGTTCAGTGTAGGCAGGACCTGACACAAATGACCAAACAGATGACCCTGGAACCTACAGTGGGAGGATTGCCACCACAACTCCACATGACCAAATGTTCATACCACCTGACAACTGCCTAAGGACACCCTGGGAGACATGGCCAGTCTCATCACTTTGCACAAGTCAGTCCCTGACACATCTTTCATAGATGACTCGCAGTATGAGTAACATTTCTGTTTGATAACTGACCAATCAACAATTCCTGGGGAGCATCAATGCTACCCCCAATATTCTGATACTTAAAGGATGCCACTCTTCTGCTCTTCCCAGCCCCATGTCCCCTGGTGAACACAATGTCTTGACAAACCATTTTATGAAACCCCTCCTGTATTAGTTTTCATGCTGCTAATAAAGACATATCTAAGACTTGGGGAAAAAAGAGGTTTAATTGGACTTAATAGTTCTACATGGCTGAGGAGGCCTCAGAATCATGGTGAGAAGTGAAAGGCACTTCTTACATGGTGGTGGCAAGAGAAAATGAGGAAGCAAAAGCAGAAACACCTGATAAACACATCAGATCTCATGAGACTTATTCACTATCATGAGAATAACATGGAAAAGATCACCCCCATACTTCAGTTACCTCCCCCAGTTCTCTCCTACAACACATTGGAATTCTGGGAGACAGAATTCAAGTTAAGATTTGGGTGGGGACACAGCCAAACAATATCATTCTGCCCCTGGCTCCTCCAAATCTCGTGTCCTCACATTTCTTTTTTTTTTTTTTTTAGATGGAGTCTCACTCTGTTACCCAGGCTAGAGTGCAGTGGTGTGATCTTGGTTCACTGCAACCTCCACTTCCCAGGTTCAAGAGATTCTCCTGCCTTAGCCTTCTGAGTAGCTGGAACTATATAGGTGCACACCAGCACACTCAGCTAATTTTTGTATTTTTAGTATAGATGGGGTTTCACCATGTTGGCCAGGCTGGTTCCAAACTCCTGACCTCAGGTGATCTGCCAACCTCAGCCTCCCAAAGTGCTGGGATTACAGGCACGAGCCTCTGCACCTGACCATGCTCACATTTCAAAACCAATCATGCCTTCCCAACAGTCCCCCAAAGTCTTAACTTGTTTCAGCATTAACCCAAAAGTCCACAGTCCAAAGTCTCATCTGAGACGAGGCAAATTCCTTCCACCTATGAGCCTGTAAAATCAAAAGCAAGCTAGTTATTTCGTAGGCACAGTGGGGGTGCAAGTATTGGGTAAATACAGCCGTTCCAAATGGAAAAATTGGCCAAAACAAAGGGGTTACAGGGCCCGTGCAGCTCCAAAATCCAGTGGGACAGATTTTAAAGCTCCAAAACGATCTCCTTTGACTCCAGGTCTCACATCCAGGTCATGCTGATGCAAAAGGTGGGTTCCCATGGTCTTGGGCAGATCACTAACTTCTTCCCCTCTAACTACAGGCAAGTCTAGAACTGCAGAAGATATCAGCATGCTGCCCCTGCATCAAGGAGTGGGAACCTCTGCCAACAACTTGGAGTTCAGCGACCCCTGCCCTGAGGCCCGGAAGAAGCTGCAGGAGCTGTGTCGCCATATGTGAGCACCTCAGTGCTTGGGTTGGGGGAGGCAGGGCTTCTCAGAAAGCTCAGCTCCAGCTGGGAGCCCCTGATTGTGTGTGAGTGGATAGTCACAGGAGTGTGAGACATGCCGCCTGGGAGCATGGGTTATGTGGTACTCCCCACAACAGCCACAGGTGCAGCGACCCTCACAGGCACACACACTCCTGTCCTTCCCTGCTCACCATCCTCCCTACAGCATCACTGCAACCATGCAAGGAAGACAGGATTGATGCCCATTTTGTGGATGGGGAAACTGAGGCAGCCTAAGCAGGTATGTGGGTAAGGAGTTGCCTGAGCTCATGCAGCTCCAGTGGCATGCCTCCTGCCCCTGCCCAGTAATGCTCTCTGCCTCCTCAGCGCCTTGCTGGGGACATCCCTTTGTGTGGTTCCTTGCAGTTAGGGCTCTTGTGCCCTGACTGTTTGTTTCTTATTTGCTAGCTGTTCTACAAGACAAACAAAAACCTCTGAAAACAAACCAAAAAGACCCTTGACATGGGTGATTAGTGGTTTTTATCATTCTGTGGATCCATCCCATAAGCCCTCACAATTTACTCAGCATTTCTCTGAGGGCCCAGGCCATTGTCTGTAAAGGATTTAAGCGCCTGTTCACATCTAATAGCTTAGTCATATACGTCTCCTGGGGTCACTGGGCCAGCACATGGGGAGAGGACAGCCACTCAAGTTTGACCCCTCACTGTGACACTCTGGAAGGAAATTCTCTTCTCCAAAACTTCAGGAGCTAGGGTGAGCAAGGTCTTCAAAACCCCAGGATCCTCCCAACCCTCTGGCAACTTCCATACACAGTCCCACTATATAGATCCTCACCCCCAGGCTCAGGTGGAAATCAGCTAAGGGCTGTTCTTAGAGATGCAGCGGGAACTCCCAGTTCTTCCCAAAAACTACCTTTATGGATGAAGGAGCATGGGTTGGGGACATGTACTTTGGGGACAGGGGAATGGGATGGGGGCTTGGGCACTAAGGAGGGGCTATAGACAGCATCTGTAGTGAGTGAGAACCAAGAGGCTGAAAATATGTTGGTCTCCTTCTCTGCAGAGAAGCCGAAAAGGCCACGTGGAAAGGGAAGAATATCTCCAACCCCATGATCTTACGAAACTACAAGGCAAAGATGCCCTCTCATCTAACATCGCCCCGCAAAGGAGACTCTCAGACCCAGAGTTTACATTACCCTCCCACTGCGAGTGCTCAGACTCTCACCCCAACCCCTCAACCATCTTCTGCCCACCATCTTCTCTTTAGTCAGCAATCTCAAGAGGGGAAGGTACCCAAGAAGGCCTTTAAATTGCATTACACCTTCTATGATGGCTCCTCCTTTGTTTAGTATCCTTTTATTTGGTGCCACTATTTCACCCCAGCTACTCAACCCCAGCAAAGTCCAGGACTTGACACAGCCTAAATATGTCCTTAGGCTTTTTAGTTATCGGAGAAGCCTGGTGATAGGTCTCCTGGGTATTAGGAGTTTGTCTAGGTCAGACTCGGGAGGTCAGAGGAGGAAGTAACAAATTTTAAGTTCAGTTCAGATCAACATGAACATACCAAACCCCAGCTTCATGTGAGAAGCTTGTTAGTGCAGGCTGGGAATGCAAAGTCCCTGTCTTTGAGGACCTTTCAGGTGAGATGAGGTTAAAGACACAAAACAAATCATCTCCAATGGAGAGAAGGGAACTAGGAGGCCCTAAACAGTTGGGAACCTTCATCCTTCTGTCCCTGGCTCAGTGGTTAAGCTCTGTGGTCTTGCATACTTCACCTATCCACATCCTTGGAGCCTGAGACCTCACCCCAAATGCGCTATTTCCTGGGCCATGACTGCTCTGCCGCTGAGGTCTGCGCGGGCTCATAAGCATAGTGTGAGCTGGGTCCCAAGCTTGGGTGGGGGAGCAACAAAAGGAGACACATTTTCTCTTTGAGAATCTGATGAGAGTTATAGACCTTCTCTCTAGAAATGAGCACTTATATACACATGCCTGTAAGGCATTACCTGTGATTGCAGGGCGTTTACCAACCTCCAAAGCCTGTCTTTGGATCTGGGTTTGAAAAGACAAATCTCTTTGGAGGGTGAGCCCTGAGGGCTCTGCATACCTAAGAGTGATTTGAGTCCAATTATTTTCTTCATTCAGAGATGTGTATCAAGTATCTATCATGTGCAAGGAATTCAGATAATGAAGTGAATGGATCATTTGTACTTCAGAGGGAGCAACTTTTTTTTTTTTTTTTAATTTTACTTTAGGTTATGGGGTACAAGTGCAGGTCATGCAGGGTTGTTGCATAGGTACATACTATATCAAGCATTTCTCCCCATGTTATCCCTCCCCACCCTCCCTACCCCCCGCTGTCCCTTCCCTAGCCACCCCCCTCCAACTGCCCCCAGTGTGTGAGGCTCCTCTCCCTAAGACCACATGCTGTCATAGTTCAACACCCACTTGTGAGTGAGAACATGCAGTGTTTGGTTTTCTGTTCTTGTGTCAGTTTGCTGAGAATGATGGTTTCTAGATTCATCCAAGTCCCTGCAAAGGACACAAACTCATAGTTTTTTTTATGGCTGCATAGTATTCTGTGGTGTATATATGCCACATTTTCTTTGTCCAGTTTATCGTTGATGGGCATTTGGGTTCGTTCCAGGTCTTTGCTATTGTACACAGGGCTGCAGTGGACGTATGTGTGCATGTGTCTTTATAGTAGAACGATTTATAGTTCTTTGGGTATATGCCCAGTAATGGGATTGCTGGGTCAAATGGAATTTCTGTTTCTAGATCCTAGAGAAGTCACCACACTGTCTTCCACAATGGTTGAACTAATTTACACTCCCACCAACAGTGTAAAAGTGTTCCTATTTCTCCACATCCTCTCCAGCATCTGTTGTCTCCAGATTTTTTAGTGATCACCATTCTAACTAGTGTGAGATGGTATCTCGATGTGGTTTTGATTTGCATTTCTCTAATGACCAGCGATGATGAGCATTTTTTCATATGTTTGTTGGCCTCATATATGTCTTCTTTTGAAAAGTGTCTGTTCATATCCTTTGCCCATTTTTGAATAGAGTTGTTTGTTTTTTTCTTGTATATCTGTTTTAGTTCTATGTAGATTCTGGATATTAGCCCTTTGTCAGATGCGTAGACTGCAAAATTTTTTTCACATTCTGTTGGTTGCTGTTTCACTCTAATGATGGTTTCTTTTGCTGTACAGAAGCTCTGAATTTTAATTACATCCCATTTGTCTATTTTGGCTTTCATTGCCATTGCTTTTGGTGTTTTAGTCATGAAGTCCTTGACTATGTCTATGTCGTGAATGGTTTTGCCTATGTTGTCGTCTAGTGTTTTTATGGTGTTAGGTTTTATGTTTAAATCTTTAATCCACCTGGAGTTAATTTTAATGTAAGGTGTAAGGAAGGTGTCCAGTTTTAGCTTTCTACACATGGTTAGCCCGTTTTCCCAACACCATTTATTAAACATGGAGTCCTTTCCCCATTGCTTTTTTTTGTCAGGTTTGTCAAAGATCAGATGGTTGTGGATGTGTAGTGTTGCTTCTGAGGCCTCTGTTCTGTTCCATTGGTCTATGTCTCTGTTTTGGTAGCAGTACCATGCTGTTTTGATTACTGTAGCCTTGTAGTATAGTTTGAAGTCTGGCAGTGTGATGCCTCCGGCTTTGTTCTTTTTGCTTAGGATTGTCTTAGCTATGTGGGCTCCCTTGTGATTCCATATGACGTTTAAAGTGTTTTTTTCCAGTTCTGTGAAGAAGGTAATTTGTAGCTTGATGGGGATAACGTTGAATCTATAAATTACTTTGGGCAGTATGGCCATTTTCACGATATTGATTCTTCCTAACCATGAGCATGGAATGTTTTTCCATCTGTTTGTGTCCTCTCATTTCGTTGAGCAGTGGTTTGTAGTTCTCCTTGAAAAGGTCCTTTACATCCTTTATTAGTTGTATTCCTAGGTATTTTATTCTCTTAGTAGCAATTGTGAATGGGAATTCACTCTTGATTTGGCTCTCTGTTTGTCTGTTTTTGGTATATAGGAATGATTGTGATGTCTGCACATTGATTTTGTATCCTGAGACTTTGCTGAAGTTGCTCATCAGTTTGAGAAGATTTTGGGCTGAGATGATGGGGCATCCTAAATATACAGTTGTGTCCTCTGCAAATAGAAACAGTTTGACTTCCTCCTTTCCTAACTGAATACCCTTTATTTCTTTTTCTTGCTTGATTGCTCTGGCCAGAACTTCCAATACTATATTGAATAGGAGTGATGAGAGAAGGCACCCTTGTCTAGTGCCTGATTTCAAAGGGAATTCTTCCAGCTTTTGCCCATTCAATATGATATTGGCTGTAGGTTTGTCATTGTAGCCAAATGAATGAGACATCTATGAGATGGTCAAGCTCTAGAACATGTTGGATTTGGGCAACAAGACCCCCAGAAAAACACAGGACACCAGGTGACTTCCTACCCAGGCATTCTCTAAAGGGAGCCCTGTTTAGCTTTCACCACCCAAATTCAAACTCCTTCTCTTCAGTTTAGAAGGAGCAATTAAAGTTGCTCCATAGAGGGAGCAATTAAAGTTCCACTCTCGGGAGGAGCTAAAGTTAAAGTTCCCCTCTAGGGAGGAGCTAAAGTTAAAGTTCCCCTCTAGGGAGGAGCTAAAGTTAAAGTTCCCCTCTAGGGAGGAGCTAAAGTTAAAGTTCCCCTCTAGGGAGGAGCTAAAGTTGTCCTCTAGGGAGCAACTTTAATTGCTCCTTCTAAAGTGAAGAGGAGTTTGAATTTGGGTGGTGAAGGCAAAAGAGGGCTCCCTTTAGAGAATGTCTAGGTAGGAAGTCACCTTGTATCCTGTGTTTTTGTGAGGGTCTTGTTGCCCAAACCCAACATGTTCTAGAGCTTGACCAGCTCACAGATGGCTCATTCATTTGGCCACAAGAACTCTAAGGCCAGAGAGGGCAAAGCACTTATTCCAGGTTACGTGGTCTAGAGTTATATAAAATGTCATGGATGGGAGAAGTGGTCATTTGTTTCTGCCCCTTCGCTGTAGAAATGGGAAAACTGAGATCCAAAGGCATGATGTGACTGACTCTATGCCACAAAAGGAATTCTGTGGTTAAGCTAGTTCAGGCCCTGGGTTCAGGGCCTCCTTGCCTCAATTTAGGGTCCTCTCTTGGGTACCATTTTTATACTCAAGGATTATTTTCTCCTGCAGAGAGCAGGGTAGAGGGTGATGGAAGTGGATCTCGCTTTAATAATAAAATCACTGGGCACTCAAGATCCCCTGCTTCTCTTCTTGGAGGAGAGAACGGGTCTCTGGGCTGTCTCAACCACTTTCACAAAGGCCAAGCCCCACAACCAGGCTCGCCTGGCACCAGCCCCCTTGCTTCCTTTGGCCTCCTCTTGACTGAACTGGGAATTCAGGATTTAAGTGCTCTGTCAAAGAAGTCTTATTGTTTCTCAGACTGAAAATGAATCCATTCATCACACTCTGCTCAACCCTGCCTGCAGCGCATCCTCCAGTATTGTACAGCTGACTCCTTCAAGAGCAGCTGCTGCTTGCAATGGCTTGTGCTCCACCCCCACTTCTTTTCTGACTCTTCGATGCATTTAATAGGATGATCTCCCTGAGCTTCTCGTGAAGCCGTGTCTATGAATTGGTCTTCTATTGGGGCATCAGAAAGGAGGGTGGGCGTGTGTGTTATAAGAGTACAGTACCCTAGCCTGCAGGAATCTCTGTTCTCTCACTCGTCCCAGAATTCTGAGCACCCTCCCAACCCCCAACTTGTCTAAGAGAGCCCAAATGGTCTAAGAGACCCCCCAAACTTTTGATCCATTGCTACTGGCAATTTTGACTCACACGCCAACAAGGATCACATCTTGGCAAATAATGCTCTTCTCTTTGGTAGTCCTAAAAGACCAGGACTCTAGGCTCAGTTCTTTTTGGTGACTCTGCACAAGTCACTTCATCTCTGTTTCTCACTTCCCTTGATTATAAGATGAGGAAGTTGAATCCAGTGATCTTTAAGGAGAAATTCTGTGTTACTGTGTTCAAATGGTCAGAACACACGTGCAGCTATCTGATCCCTCTCAAGTATAGAAAATGTTTGGAAAACTCTTCTTTTACCTACTGTCTTCCATAAAACACTGGACTCAGCAGTCGACTCTGTTTTCATAGACATTGCTGGTCAAGCTCTCAGGCAAAAATGATACATCTGCCCTGGGAGTATTATAAAGCTCTAAGCTGTAATTGGTTTGCACTGGGCAGCTTCAGACCTCAGACCCGTCTCAATGTTCAATTCATTCATTCATTCTACTGGATGTGAGTAGTATCTCACTATGGCTTTGACTTACATTTACCTAATTATGAATGGCGTGGAGCATCTTTTCGTGTGTGTGTGTGCGCGCGCGCGCATGCATTTGGTATATTTTCTTTGGAGAAATGTGTATTGAAGTCCTTGATCTTGCTCATGTTTTCATTGAGTTGTCTTTTTTAAAACAAGTTATAAGGGTTCTTTATATATTGTGCATAGATACTAGATGCTTATCAAATATATGATTTGCAAGTATTTTTTCCTATACTGTTAGATGTCTTTTCACTCTCTTAGTAGCATCATTTAATGCACAAAAGCTTTTACATTTTGATGAAGTCCATTTTTTTTTACCTTTCTTTGCTGCTTATGCATTTGGCTTCATGTCTAAAAAACCATCACCAAATCCAAGGTTATTAAGATTTACACCTGTGTTTTCTTGTTTTTTTTATTTTTTGAGATGGCGTTTCACTCTTGTTGCCCAGGATGGAATGCAGTGGCACAGTCTTGGCTCACCAAAACCTCTGTCCCCCAGGTTCAAGCGATTCTCCTGCCTCAGCCTCCCAAGTAGCTGGGATTACAGGCATGTACCACCAGGCCCAGCTAATTTTGTATTTTTAGTAGAGACAGGATTTCTCCATGTTGGTCAGGCTGGTCTCAAACTCCCAACCTCAGGTGATCTGCCCACGTCCACTCCCAAAATGCTGGGATTATGGGAGTGAACCACCACACCCGGCCTCCTGTGTTTTCTTCTAAAGGGTTTATACTTATAGCTCTGTGGTCTTTGAAGGATTTTGAGTTAGTTTTTGCATGTGGTATAAGATAAGGTTCCAATTTCTTTCCTTTGCATGTGGTTAGCTAATTGTTCCAGTACCATTTATTGAAGAGGCATTCTTTCCCCATTGAATGGTCATGGCACTGTTGTGAAAAATCAATTGACTGTAGATGTGTGGATTTATTTTTGGACTGTCAATTCTAAGCCATTGACATATATGTCTGTCTTTATGCCAGTACCACACTGTTTTGGTTATTGTAGTTTTATAGTAAGTTTCAAAACAAGATAATGGGAGTCCTCCCACTTTTTACTCTTTCCAAGACTATTTTGGTTGCTTAGAGTCTCTTAAAATTTCATGTAAATTTTCAGGTCAGGTTTTCCATTTCTAAAAAAAAAAAAAAAAAAAAAGCCAATAAGATTTTGATAGGCATTGCATTGATTCTGTAGATCACTTTGGGGAGTAATGCCATTAACAGTTTTTTTTTTTTTTTTTTTTTGAGACAGTGTCTTGCTCTGTCACCCAGGCTGGAGTGCAGTGGTCCCATCTCAGCTCACTGCAACCTCTACCTCACGGGTTCAAGCAATTCTCCTGCCTCAGCCTCCCAGATACCTGGGACTGTGGGTGCGCACCACTACTTCCAGCTAATTTTTGTGTTTTTAGTAGAGATGGGGTTTCGCCATGTTGGCCAGGCTGCTTTCGAACTCCTGACCTCAAGTGGCCCGTTTACCTTGGCCTCTCAAAGTGCTAGGATTACAGGATGAGCCACACCAGTCAATATGAGCACTGGCAACAAGCAATACAAAATGCCGTATAACCGAGAACAAATAAATAACAAGGTGGTACAGAACTTGTACACGGAAAACTGCAAAACATTGCCAAATTAATTTAAAGAAGACCTAAATAAATGGAAAGACATCCTGTGTTCTTGGAGACAACTCTTTTGTGTATGTTGATCTTATATCTGTAACTTTTCTAAATTTATTTGTTCTAGATTTTTTGTGTGGACTCTTTAGAATTTTCTATATATAAAATCATGTCATCTGCAAACAGAGGTAATTTTACTTCTTCCTTTTCAATTTTGAGTCTTTTTATTTCTTGTTGTTGCTAAGTTCTGTGGCCAGAACTTCCAGTACAATCTTGAATAGAAGTGGTGAAAGCAGGCCTGCTTCTTTTGTTCTTTATCTTAGAGGAAAAGTTTTCATTCTTTCACCATTGATTATGATGTTAGTTGTGAGTTTTTTCATATATGGCTCTTAATATGTTAAGGGAGTTCCCTTCTATTTTGAAGTTGTTGAGTGCTTTTTAATCATGAAAGGGTATTGAATTTTGTCAAATTCTCTTTCTTCATCAATTAAGGTGATCATGATTCCCCTCCCCCCATTCTATTACTATGGTATATTACATTGATTTTTGTATGTTGAACCATACTTGCATTCCTGGGATAAACCCCACTTGGTCACAGTGTTTAATCCTTTTGATGCTGCTGAATTTGGTTTGCTGGTATTTTGTTAATATATTTTATGTTTATATTCATAAGAGATATGGGAAATTTTCTTTTTATGTATTTGTCTGGCTTTGGTATCAAGATAACCCTGGCCTAATAGAATGAGTTGGGAAGTGTTCAGGACTGCTCTTCTATTTTTTGGAAGAGCTTGAGGAGGATTGGTATTCTTTAAATGTCTGGTAGAATTCACCAGTGAATCTATCTGGTTCTGGGATTTTCTTGTTGGGAGATTTTTCATTAATGATTTAATCTCTTTACTTGCTATAGTTCCATTTAGATTGTTTTACTTTTTTTTTTTTGCGTCACTTCTGGTAGTTTATGTGTTTCTAGGAATTTGTCCATCTAGGTTATCTAACTTTATAGTGTACAGCTGTTTGTATTATTGTATTAGGATTTTTTTATTTAAGGCCCACTTTCATTTCTGAGTTTAGTAATTTAAGCCTTTCTCTGTTTTTTTTTTTTTTTTAATCTGTCTACTAGAAGTTTGTGCTTTATCAATTTATCAAAGACCCAACTTTTGGTTTTGTT
This sequence comes from Cebus imitator, assembly GCF_001604975.1. NCBI lineage: Eukaryota > Metazoa > Chordata > Mammalia > Primates > Cebidae > Cebus > Cebus imitator. Next base: position 1,562,119 of record NW_016107647.1, read on the forward strand.
GGTTCTATTTTTCTGTTCTCTATTCTGTTTTTCTCCACTCTGATCTTTATTGTTTTCTTCCATCTGCTAGCTTTGCTTCAATTTGCTCTTCTTTTTCTAGTCCCTTAAGATAGAAAATTGGGTTATTAATTTGAGAGCTTTCTTTTCTTTTAATGTTGGTATTTATAGCTATAAATTTCTGAATGCTGCTTTGCCATTCTCTGATAAGTTTTGATATACTGTTTTGTTTTTATTCATTTCAAAGTATTTTATAATTTTACTTGTGATTTCTTTATCCACCTGTTGTTTTTGTGTTAATTCTCATGTATTTGTGAGTCTTCCCCATTTTCTTTTGTTAGTGATTTCAAGTTTCATTCCATTGTGATCAAAGGAGATACTTTCTATGGTTTCAGTCTTTTAAAATTTATCGAGACCTGTTTTGTGGCCTAACATATTGTCTGTACTGGAGAATGATTCATGTGAATGTGAGAAGAATATGTGTTCTGCTGTTGTTGGGTGCGATTCTGTATGTTCCTATTAGTTCTAGTTGGTTAGTAAGGTTGTTCAAGTTCTCTATTTCCTTCCTTCCTTCCTTCCTTCCTTCCTTCCTTCCTTCCCTCCCTCCCTCCCTCCCTCCTTTCTTCCTTCCTTTCCTCTTTCTCTCTTTCATTCTTTCTTTTTTTTTGAGCTGCAGTCTCACTCTTTCGCCCAGGCTGGAGTGCAGTGGTGCAATCTTGGCTCGCTGCAACCTCTGCCTCCCGGGTTCAAGTGATTCTCCTGCCTCAGCCTCCTGAGTAGCTGGGATTACAGGTGTGCACCACTGTGTCCAGCTAATTTTTTTTGTATTTTTTTAGTAGAGACGGGGTTTCACCATGTTGGCCAGGCTGGTCTTGAACTCCTGACCTCAGGTAATCCATCTGCCTTGGTCTCCCAAAGTGCTGGGATTACAGGCATGAGCCACTGCATATGGCGTAAGGCTTCTATTTCTTTATTGATCTTCTGTCTAGTTGTTTTATGCATTATTGAACATGAGGTAGTGAAGTCTCCAACTATTTTTGTAGAACTATTTCTTCCTTTAATTCTGTCAGGTTTTTATGTATCTTAAGGCTCTTTTATTAGGTGTGTATATCTCTATAATTGTTACATATTCTTGAGGTATTCACCCTTTTCTCAATATGTAATGTCCTTCTTTGTCACTTTTAAAAATGTTTAACTTAACATCTATTTTGCATGACATTAGCATATTCACCCCTACTCTATTTTGGTTGCAATTTGCATAGAATATCTTTTTCCATCATTTCACTTTCAACCAAGTTGTGTCTTTGGATCTAAAGTGAGTCTCTTAGACACAGCATATGTTAAATCCTGTTTTGGTTTTTAAAAATTCATCCTGCCAGCCTTTTTTTTTTTTTTTTAAAGTTGCGACTGAGTCTTGCTGTATCTCCTAGGCTGGTGTTTAGTGGCACGACCTTGGCTTACTGCAGCCCCCACCTCCGGGGCTCAAGTGATTCTCATGCCTCAGCTCTGGACTTTTTGATTAGAGAGTTTAATCTACATCTGTTTAAAGTAATTGCTGATACAGAAGGACTTAATTCTTTAATTTTTAAATTTGTTTTCTATATGTCTTATAGCATCTTTGTTTCTTGGTTTCTTCATTACTTCCTCTTTTTGTGTCTGACTTTTGTAGCATGCTATTTTGATTTACTTCTCATTTTCTTTTCTCCATATTTTTAAGTTATTTCCCTAGGGTTGTCTTGGTATAATGAGTTGAATGGTGTCTCCCAAAATTTGTATCCACATGGAACCTCAGAATATTACTGCATTTGGAAATAGGGGCTCTGAAGATGTAATTTTTAAGATACAGCCATATTGTTGGGGTGGGCCCTACTGCAGTGATTGGTATCCTTATAAGAAAAGAAAACAGACACCCAGATACACGCAGACACACAGAAGAAAGCCATGTGATGACTGGAGCAGAGATTGAAATGATGCATGTACAATCCAAAGAATACCAAATGATTTCTGGTAACCACCAGAAACTGTAAGGGGCAGGAAAGGATTCTTCGCCAGAGCCTTCCAAACAATAACCCTGTTGACACTTTCATCTTGGACATTTAGCCTCTGGAACTGTGAGATTATAAATTTATGTTGCTTTTAGCCATAGTACTTTGTTATGATAGCCCTAGGAAACTAATATACCTGGGTATTATAATTAACACTCTAGTTTGAATTAATAACTTAGCCACAATAGTATATAAAACTCTGTTCCTAAATAGTTCTATATGTCCCCCTTTATGTTTTTATCAGAAATTATATTTTACATATATATTGTGTATCCATTAATATAGATTTGCAATTTTTTTTTATGCATTTATCTTTCAAATCATAAAGAAAAAAAGAAAAAAATATGCTGAAAATAGAATACAGAATTTTATAATTACTTATACAGTTAATTTTACTAGTGTTCTTTTTTTCTTTGTATGAGTTTGAATCACTGCCTAGTGTCCTTTCATTTCAGCCTGTAGGATTCCCTTCAGCATTTTCTTTTTTTTTTTTTTTTTTTTTTTTTTGTAGGGCAGGTCTACTAGTGATTAGCTTCCTCGATATTTGTTTATCTGAGAATGTTTTAATTTCTTCATTTTTGAAGGATAATTTTGCTTGATATAGAATTGTTGGCCAACAGTTTTATTTTTTGCCTTTGAGGTCTTTAGATATTTCATATTGCTGCCTTCTAAACCCCATGGTTTCTGATGAGAAATCAGTCATGAATCTTATTGAAGACCTCTTATATATGAGGAGTCTTTTTTGTCTTGCTGCTTTCAAGATTCATTCTTTGTATTTGTCTTTTGACGGTTGGATTATAATGTGTCTCAGTGAGAATATCTTTGAATTTGTCCTACTTGTAGTTTGTTAAGCTTCTTAAACATGTATATCATCAAATGTGGGGAGTTTTCAGCCATCATTTCTTCAAATATTCCTCGTACCTTCATTTTTCTCTCCTTCTGGGACTCCTATTATATATATGTTGATATGCTTGATGGCCTCCCTTAGGTCCCTGAGAATCTTCATTTTTCTTTGTTTCCTTTTCCTCTGCTTTTCATTCTGAAATGCTTCTCTGTCTGGGGTACTGCTTGTGAAATTCCCACACACAGTGGCTGCCCACACCATGTCTTCCTTAGTCAGGACCAGTGTTTCTTGGGCCCTCTTTACTAGAAAATGAACAAGGAGACATTACCTGTCCTCCTTGATTGGTCAGAAGTGGGAGCAGCCTGACAGCATTAGAAATACTGCTGGCCTCAGCGATCAAATCCTGGCTCTGCCACTTCTTGGTGATGTGAAATGGGGCAGATAATCTTCTACACCTTAGATTCCTTATCTATAGGGTGACCAACTCATCCTGGTTTACCTAGGACTTTTTAGGTTTTATACCGAAAGTTCCATGTCTCAGAAAACCCATTAGACCCGGGGGGACCCTACTCATCTGTGAGAGGAAGATAATACTACCTACCACAAGGTGGTTGTGAGAAAATAGAAAGACGATACAGAAAAGCAGCTAGGGCATCGTTGGGTTCCATAATCATATAATTGTTGCTTATGCAAAATGCAAGGAGGGTGTTTGAAGATGGAGAATGATGCACCAAATAGCTAACACTTTGACATGTGGACTTGCTTCAATGGGACACCTGAGAGCAGAACCAGGGAAATTTTTTGTTAGTTCTACCTGAACATTTCTGCCAGCTATCCCTCTGGAAATGTCGCTATATGTCAGATCCCCACATGCTGCAGAGGGAGAACCATCACCTACCTCTTTAATGACATACCTGGCTCCTCCTTGCTGGCCCTATTCAATGCTGAAGGTCAGGTCTATGTTCACTACAACCTAAAAACCAGGTAAGTGGACTGGGAGAATACTAGTCTCACAGAAGTTACCTCTGAGGGTGATGGAGGGAGGACTGAGGTGTTGACTCTGAGTCCCTAGTTAAAGAAGAAGCCAAGCAGTATCTAGAGGTCTAGTAAGGCAGGGAGGCAGGGCTGAGGCTATTTCTGTAGGGACATAGGAACTTTAAGGCTCAGCCCTTCCTTGCTGTATCTGTGTCACAGCTAATGATGAGGACAACTTCCCAAGTCCTATTCCACTTGGTACCCCAGAGCACTAAGATCTTGACTGTTAGTTATGTTAAAGGAAGAATTATTTAGTGGAAAAAAGTGTTTTATACCAGGAGTGGTTGAAGGAGAGGCATGAACACATTACTTCTGTGGCATCTTTTAAAAGAAGTGCAAATTATTCCTAGCCAAAGGTTGATATTGTCTGGCTTTTCTTTTTTGTTTTTGTTTTGAGACAGGGTCTTGCTCTCACTCTGTCACCCAGGTTGAAGTGCAGTGGCATGATTATAGCTCACTGTAGCCTCGAACTCTTGGGTTCAAGTGATACTTCCACCTCAGCCTCCTGGGTTAGCTGAGACTATAGACATGTGCCACAATGCCTAGATAAGTTTTTAAATTTTTTGTAGAGACAAGATTTTACTATGTTGACCAGGATGATCTCAAACTCCTAGCCTCAAACGATCCTCCTGCCTCAGCCCCTCAAAGTGCTGGGATTACAGGCATGAGCCACCATGTCTGGGTTTGCCTGGGTTTTCATAAGGAACTGTTCTTGGAAGAAATGAGTTACTCTTACGTTATAGGTGTTCCATTTCCCATCTTGGTGCCCGTTATACAATCAGGCTACTAGGCAACAGAGCACAAATTCCATTTCTTCCCCTCTTGGCTTTGACCTGAGCCTTCATTATCTCTCTCAGACTTGGCTCCTCCGGTAGCATCAACAGGTGGTAAAGAGCCTCAGACCATAGCAGGTGGGGAAAGTGAGGCTGCCTGCAGGACTGCACTATTCCTACAGCCTGGACTAAGTCTTACAGACCTGCCTGCCCTTACAGACCTGCCACAGCCTGCACTGATGAGAGCTTCCTTCAGGGGCCTGGTGGCAGCTACTCACTTCTGTATCTCTCCTAGTTGCCCATATGTCTTAGTCTTGGATGAGGAAGGTGGGACCACCAATGACCAGCAGGGCTATGTAGTCCACAAATGGAACTGGACTTCCAGGACGGAGACCCTGCTTTCCCTGGAATACAAGGTAAGGATGGGCAGCACAGTGGTGCTCACTGCCACAGGGAGGGCCTTGGCATCCTGCCATGCACTGCCTAGCATTAAAAACCCAGGGCTATCTGTAAGAGAGGAATCCTGCCCTGAAGGAGCTTGTAATCTCATTCAGAGGTTCCCAAGTTGGTGGATGGTGGTCCAGGTTGGCTGAAGGGAACTTTTCACCAGCCTAAACTATTGGCTGCTTTACTGACGTTTCTTGGTAATATCCTTCCAGTGTAATTTTTGTTATTAACATCATTCTATTTTTCTGTTCAAATGTGTTTGATGAAGTAACAGTTATGGTAGTTGATAGCTTTATTTTTAATGCCTATGTGCAGCAATAATAAAAATTATCAATTCTATGTTGGTTTCCCCAGTTTTGATATTTGTAACTTTGTTATCTATAAAATAAAACAATCTGGAAGTCAACAGTGGCCGATAGATACAAACTATTTTTTCATTCATTTGGCTGTTCAGATAATAATTCACCAAAGATTTATTAAATAACATAATAAAGAGGAGTGAATTATTAATAATAAATTAATAAACTTAATAAAGCAATTAAGTATGCTTGTCACTTTATCTGTGACAGAGTTCCTTATCATTGACACTACTGACATTTTGGGATGGATACTTCTTTGGTATAACTGTGCATTGTAGGAAGTTTAGCATCCCACTAGATTCTAGTAGTATCCCCTTTCTCAGTTGTGACAACCAAAAATATCTTCAGGCATCACCAAATGTAGCCTCTGGAGGGCAAAACTGCCCCCAGTTGAGAATCACCAACTGGAGGATGGAAGGAGAAACAAAACCCATCAAGGAACTCAAAAGTCTAAGGGAGTAATAAGAACACAGGGCAGACACAGATAAGAACTGCAAGAGAAGGGCAAGTGTTGGAATTCAGAGGAAGATTGCCGAACAGCTACTCAAGCTGGCCCCAGATGAAGAGCCCCACCATAAGGGTTGTGGACACAAGCACTGTTGGAGTGCGTGGGAGGGCTCCAGCCCCTACCTTTAGTCTCCTGTCTCTTATCCTCTCAGTTCATCCTCTACATTGGTCACTGACTCTCCTCCTTATGCTCTGATTCCTCAGACCTCACCTCTGTTCAGGAATATTCAATTCCTTGAACATGTCTCACCTTTCCTACTCCCTTGGCCTGAAATGCACCTCTTCCTCTCTTTGCCAGTGCAACTGTCCTTCCAAATTCCTTCAAAGCCCTGCCCAAACTCCCTCCTTTGTGGCATCCTATCCCACACCCATTTCTGTCTTCCCCCAGTGCACACACTTTGGATTAGTCACTTGGTAATTAATGCCAGGAACAGGTTCTCATCTCTGCCTGCATATAAGAATCACCTCTGGGACTTTTTATAAAATACAGATCCCAGTCACAGCCCCAGAGTAATCCCAACTCATTTGGTATGTTAGGAGTTTTGGATTTCTGTGGTTTTCACATTTTTGAGGCTTGGCCAGGTCTGAGAACCCCAGTCTAGGGGTGTATTGTGTTGTTTTCTTAATGTTTAACATTTCATAGCTGTATGAAAAGTTTATAATACCAAGATTAGAAATCAGTTGAAGGCAGGCATCGTTAAGTTGTTTGTTAGTGTGGCCAAGCAGAGAACTGTGATAAGAATCTGAGGAGCTAAGTACTAGGACCAGGTTTGCCAGACTTTGGCTGTGCAACTTTTTGAAAACCTCTCAGCTTTTCTGAGTCTCAGTTGTGTCATCTATACAAAATTGGTCACTAGAACTGCCCTCTGGCCTCATGGTACTTTCATGAGAAGAAATGAAATAATGGAGGGGAAGGTGCTTTGACATCAGTAAAGTGTTTTACCAATGTATTTTAGTTCTTTGTTGTATTCCTTGGAGCTGCATGAAGAAAAGCACAATAGAGGCATGTGAAGTCAGGAGTGGCCTAGAAGAGAAGGTGGCCCTGGGGTTGTAGCATGGGGGTGAGTGTGTATGATTCACATAGAGAGGAGGAAGAGGGAAAAGTCTTCTGGGTAGTGGGAGCAGCATCTGCAAAGGTTGGAGTTGGGACTAAATGTGGTATTTTTAAGAGGTCACAAGTGCTTCTTGTGAAAGAAAGGTGGAGCAAGAGGTGTGTATGGTGTCAGGTGGAGGCGGGAGGCACTGGTTGTCAGACTGGGGAGTTTGTATGCTGTCTTGGAGGCTGCAGGGGCCAATTTGTTTTTACCCAGCTGCTATTTCCAGGGTTCTTCCTTACTTTCTGAAGATCCAAGTTTCCCTCTGGTACCATTTCTCTTCAGCCTGAAGAACTTCCTTTGGCATTCTTGAAGTGCATATCTTCTGGCAATGTATTCTCTGTTTTCTTTCACGAAGAAAAAAATAATCTCTTTATTAAAGGATATTTTTGCTGGATATGATTCTGGGATGATTTTTTTTTTTTCAGCATTTTAAAGATGTTGTTGCACAGTGTCTGTCTTCCACAGTTTATAAGAAGTCTGTAGTTATTCAAGTTACTCTTTATTTTTCTTTAGCTGCTTGCAATATTTTCTCATTTCTTTGGTTTTCTAAGTTTAACTGTGAGGTATCTAGGTGTGGTTGTCTTCATATTTAATCCATTTACTGAGCTTCTTGAGTCTGTAAATTCATTTAAATTTGTTTCACCAGCCGGGCGCGGTGGCTCAAGCCTGTAATCCCAGCACTTTGGGAGGCCGAGGCGGGTGGATCACGAGGTCAAGAGATCGAGACCATCCTGGTCAACATGGTGAAACCCCATCTCTACTAAAAAAAAATACAAAAATTAGCTGGGCGTGGTGGTGCGTGCCTGTAGTCCCAGCTACTGGGGAGGCTGAGGCAGGAGAATTGCCTGAACCCAGGAGGCAGCGGTTGCGGTGAGCCTAGATTGCGCCAGTGCACGCAACCCAGGCGACAGTGCAAGACTCTGTCTTAAAAAAAAAAAAAAAAAAAAAAACTACTCCAGTCTTTCTCCTTTTCTTCTGAGACTCCAATTTTATCTATTTTAGACTTTTTGATATTGTCCCAAGGGTTCCTATGTTTTCTTATGTTGTTGTTATTCACATTTGTTTTCTCTTTACTTTTGAGATTGGATAATTTCTCTTGATCTATCTTCAAGTTCAAAAACTTTATTCTGTCATCTCCATTCTACTATTATTATAATGTAACAATTTAAAATTTCAGATAGATACTTTTATATTCTCTATTTCTCTGCTGAGATTTCATATTTTATAATTTCTTACAAGTACATTTTCCCTTATCTAATTTAGTGTAGTTAAATTAGTGCTTTAAAGGTCTTGTCTGAAAACTTCAATGTCTGGGTCTTATGAGACAGAGTTGACCTCTGTTGATTATCTGTTGCTTTGAGAAGAGCTCACATGTCAGTGGTTCTTCACATATTCAGTAATTTTGGACTGTAGGTGGACATTGTGAATGGTGTGTGGTGGAGTCTCTGAATTCTGATGTATTTCTCTGAAGAGTGTTGATATTCTTGTTTTAACAGGCAATGAACTTGGTTAGACTGAAACCACAAACTTTGTTTCACTTGCAGAAGCTCACATCTCAGTTCAAGTTTTTATGTTTGTTGTTCTTTTCAACCATAAGGTGTCTTGAGTCTTCCCTGCTCATGGATGGTTCAAGGATCAGCCAGAGACATGGGCAGTTCATACATAGAATTCTGGCCTCTCCTTCTCTTGCACTAACCCTTCTGGAATTCTTTCCACATGTTCCTGTGACTGTGGTTGCTTCAGGTTCTGTCCTCTGGGTTCTTCAGGCTAGAAAGATGGTGGAGTTTGACCAGCCTTCAGGCTAAGGCTGTAAAAGCATTATCCCGTGCTGCTCCTTTCTTTTAAATTTTGACTCCTCTTCAAAGTCTGCCTGCATTTGTTCACTCTTCATAGCCTTTGGGTCGTTGTTTTTTCAAGTTTATAGTTATCTATGAGGAAGGCAGCCTGTCAGGCACTGACTCAGCTATACTGGAAGTAGAACCAGCTGGTTGATTTTTAAGCTGAGGGCTGAAATGCTCAGTCTAGCATTTTTGGTTGACTGGAGAGAGACCAATGGATGGGCTCATGGAGAGACCAGTTGGGGAGTTACTAGCCATACCCAACATCATTACAAATGGTGGCAATGTTTTTTGAAGGGGTCATTTCAATAAAAGAACTCAATGATGCATGGGCATGGCCTTACAGATGAAAGGAGGAGGGAATTGTAGATGACTCCATGATGGATTATGTGTCTGAGTGGAAACAGAATTTTCTGAGAGGATCCGTGATCAAAATGGTTTTAGACATGCTTATTTGGTTCAGTGGCCATATCTCTCTGGGCTACTGTGACGTGGACCCTGACCTAAGGTGAGAGATTGGGGATAATGGATAAGATATAATGGGCTGACTAATGAACTCTCAAGAAGACAAGTCTGTGGTTTGTAGAGCTGCCATACTTGGGAGGTTGTGGGAGAGAAAGAGAAACAATTCAGGAAGCAAGGATAATAAATAAAAGCTGCACTGTGCTAAGCTGTGAAATCTGCTGAAATTTGCTAAGCATCCGATGAGAAAATTTCATGGGATAAAACTTTTTACTTTTACTTTACCTTTTACTATTATTGTCCCCAGGCTCAGAGAAGCTAACCAGTCTGTCTAAAATTGCCCAGCTGGTAAGGGGCAATGCTGGGATTTGATGCCTGCTCAAATCCTCTAGAAGTAGGAAAAGAGAGAGGAAGATTTCTTTTAAGTGATAGTGATTAAGTTTGAAGATGTCAAAAGACTTAGCAAGTCATAGTTCAGTACTTTCAGGGTGCTAGAGGGAACCAGTCTTCAGACTGCAGGATATGAGGAAGAAACTCAAAGTAAAGAATTTAAGTGTAGATCCCTGGGCAAACAACTAGAATAGTAGGAGGAAATGGAAGGAGCAAAGCAGAGAGTGTTTTGTTTGTTTGTTTGTTTGTTTGTTTTTTGGTTCAGAGGCATCCTGGAGGTATTTGTAAGTAAGGGGATATTATAGGTCAGGGACATTGAAGACTAAGAGAAGCCCAGCAGTGTAGGGCTGTATACTCTGAGACTCTCAGGAAGGGTCTCTGTGTATAAACTGCGCTCTGCACATGCAATTTGTTCAGCAGCCTTAAATGTGAGTTGCTCTACCTTGTCCTGACAGTATCTGCTCATGCTGCACATAGGCCTCAATGGCTTACAAAACCATTTCCACCATTTTTATCTCATTTGATCCTGATAATAGCCTTTCAATGATTTCATGTGGAAGAAGTTGAGATTCAGTGAAGCTAAATGGCTTGTTATCAGGAGGCAGAACTGGGACTCACCCACAGACCACAGAGCTCTCAGTAAGGAGTGAATTGTTTTAAGGGCAACTCATCCTCCCCAAGTTGCAGTCTTCTACTGCTTAAAGGAAATCCCACTCTTTTGGAAGTGATGATAAAGAGTAGCTGCACCTTTTTCCACCCATCTTTGGCTCCTCCTCAGGGAAAGAGTAGTGACATATTTGGTGACTTTAAGGGAAGGGGCTGAGTATGTGTAGCCCAGGCCCTTCTGGGTACTCTTTGACATCTTCCCCCCATCTGCAGAGGGCTTTTGGTGCTTCCTGCCACGTGGTCACCTTCCCACTGTTGTAGGACAAAAGTCGTAGTCAGACCTGGTACCTGAGTGGACACATCTATCTGATTCAGGGATAAAGGGTTACGCTCTGATCCAAGCTGCATTCCCAATCCATTTTTACTGGAACTGAAGCTGACTCACCTGCCAGACGCCTGTGTCTCTTTCACAGTGGGTTTCATGCTTGGTTTGGAAAGGAAAGGAGCAGGAATAAGGAAGCATCAGTTACTTTTTCAGCGGATCCCCAAGGGGAGCCTGGAATTTTTCTGTCTTCTCCATGAAGCTAAATTCTAATGCAAGAACTGGAAAGCTCTTATAGATCTTCAGCCCCAAGCCAATAGGGGCTTTGTGCTTTGTGGTGGGTCAGGAAAGGGTGGGTGGGACCGTTGAAGCAGAGATTCACTGAGTACTGTTTCTTTATCTACAGGTGAATGAGCAAATGAAGCTAAAGGTGCTGGGACAGGACTCCATCACGGTCACCTTTACCTCCCTGAATGACACAGTAACACTCACTGTGTCAGCCAACAACTGTCCCCATGGAATGGCATATGACAAACGGGTAAGGCAGGGCAGACCAGGCACCCAGAGCTGACCCCTGGGCATCACAACGTGGGTTGCTGTTTCACATCTCAGGGCCTTTGGTCTTACTCCCCACCGCCCTCCCATGCAAGACCCTGCCTCTTTCTCTGCCATTGTTCACTGCCTACTCTTAGCACTACACTCTCTGTGCAACTTGGTATATCCATTAAGAGTCTTCCCGTTATAAGTGACAGAATCCAGTCTAGACTAGCTTAAGCATGAAAAGAGAATACAGTGGCTCAATAAATTGAGAGGTCTGTCAATATGCAGTTTCAGGCATGGCTGGATCCAGGCCCTGAAATGATTCCACCAGATCTTCCCATCTCTTGGCTCTGCTTCCCTCTTTGTTGACTTCATTCTCAAGGAGTTGCTCTCTTGTTGATGACAAAATGACCATGAACATCTCTGGGCTATTATTATACCAGCTTTAGTGCTCCTCGAAGAAGGAGAGCTTCTCTTTCCTAAACACTCCAGTAGAAATGCCAACATCAACACTCATTGGCCCTATTCACTGCCCATGCTTGAAACTTTCCCTGTGGCCAGGAATATGTGTTGCGCCCACTGGCCAGGCTTGAGGCTCATATCCATCCTGGGGGCCAATGTGTAAGATTAGCCTCAAATGAACCACCCAGGTAAAGGATAAGGCAGAAGAGTTTCCTAAAGGAAAATCAAGGTGCTGTTACCAGGAGAAGAAGTGATGCTGAGTAGAATAACTACCAGTGCCTGTTGATGACCCCCTCTACCACCCTCTTCCTATCCCAGATAGAGTCTGTCTCTCCCTCTGCTCGTCCCTCCTGGCTGTGACAACCTCCATTCTAGACTCCTTTATTTTCAAGTCTGTCTTCTCCACAAATTGAAAATTCCTTGTTGGTCCCACTAATGTCTATTGTCCCAGGGCCCGGCATGAGGACTAGTTCAAATTAAGTCTTTACCAAATATTTTTTGGGTGGATGAGAATGCAATGGGGATGGGGAGTCCAATTCTTCCATTCAGTGGGTCGTCATGAAGCCTACTGTGTATCTGGTGGTGTCAAGTCAACATCAGAGAGAGAGGTGGAGCGGATTAAAAGGACACAGTCCCTACACCCTCAGTTTATATCCTGAAAGAGAACAGTTGACCTCGACGTAAGATTGGGGTAACCAAAACTCAGGTGGGTAGAACACACTACTTGAGCTCCCCACAGGGGACTCTGCCCACTCAGGGAAAGCTCCTGGGAGCAAAAGCAGGTGACCACACTTCCCAGTTTGCCCAGAGCCAGTCCCAGTTTATACTGGAGCAGTTATACACCTGAAGCAATTGTAAATTCCATGCTGTATTTCCCTCAAATGTGTCCTGGTTTGGATGATAAATTATATGGTCATCCTGAGCAAGAAACTCTTAAGCTGTGTGGGCGTTTGCCACTGTATGCCACAAGCTTACAGACTCTCAAAGCTGGCAGAGCCCAGCAAGGGCAGCCAACCCAATGTCCAATAAGGACATAGGGGGTGGGCATTTGTTAGGGGTCTCCTTTGTTACTCCTGGAGGAAAGCATTACATCTGTTTTTTTCCCACTACATTTTCATTCCAGCAGCATTTTACCTTCATTAATTCTTTAACAAATTCAATAAACATTTATTAGCACCTGCAGCAGGCCTAGTTGGCTGCTGGAGATGTAGAAATAAAGAAGTCTCATTCGCTCCAAACTCTGAAATACTCTTGATCTAATGGAAGGGGCAAAAGCATGGGCACCAGTTATTATCTAGCTTGACTTGTGGTGTACCAGAGGGTCATGTGGAATCTGCTAGGGGATAAGGAGAGGAAGCACTGGAGAAACGCGGGTGCCTGTGAATCCAGCATGCGTGGGTTACGTCCAAGAGCAAACTACCTGCAAGAGTTTGAGTCCATCTGGGCTGAGATGAATGATCTTGATAATTGATGCTTGTACTCTGAAAAGTCATTGGTTTTATTTTTTAATTTTATTTGATTGAGTCCAAGTCTTGCTCTGTTGCCAAGTGCAGGCTGGAGTGCAGCGGCGCAATCTTGGCTCACAGCAGCCTCCGCCTCCCAGGTTTCAGTGATTCTTGTGCCCTTAGCCTCCTAAGTAGCTGGGATTACAGGTGCCTGCCACCACGCCCAGCTCATTTTTGTATTTTTAGTAGAGACAGGGTTTCACCATTTTGGCCAGGCTGGTCTCAAACTCCCGACCTCAGGTGATCCACCCACCTCAGCCTCCCAAAGTGCTGGGATTACAGGTGTGAGCCACTAGACACAGCCAGAAAAAGTTATTTTTAAGTGATTAAGTATGCGCTAGGTATGAAGTCACCTATCTATGTTTCTTGAAAAGCTTCTTAGAATGTGAGTCCACTTTTCTTATCAAAGACAATGGATATTAGAAAATTATTCATTCTCATAAAACTGGGGCAATGCTTCATTTTTCTGGCAACCTCTTGTTTGGTTATCTCTGAAGTTTGGAATGCAGCTGAGAACCAAGATATAAGCAATTCAAGACCACTATGAGTAGCTGAGAGAACTCACTCTCAGTCTGTGTACCCAACAAGCCCCTTAGGCCTAGGAAAGCCCCTCAGTAATTCAAGTCTTATTTTCTTACCTTAAAGCAACTTCCTCAAGCTGGAATTAGAAGTCTAGAGCTGTGATGTCTGATATTGTAGCCATGAGTCACACACGGCGATCCAGCCCTTGAAATGTAACAAGTCCAAATGGAGATGGGCTCTGCATGGAAACACATACCGCATTTCAAAGACTTAGGAGGAATTGATAATGTAAAATTTCTCATTAATAGTTGGCTATTTTGATGATATGTTGACATACCCTATTTTTGATATACTGAGTTAAATCAATAGATAGAATGAATTTTCCCTTTAAAAATGTTTTTAATGTGGCTACTAGGATGTTTTCAACTACGCGTGTAGCTCACATTACTTTTCTAGTGGATCATGCTGGGCTAGCAGGTAGAGTCTCTGTTAAGGGAAGCTTATCAAGGCATGGTTTGATAGTGCAGTAGAAGACTGAGAAGTTATTTAAAATGACACAGTAATTCAAAGAGTATAACTGTCTTAAGGAAATGTAACATAGGGATAAACAGACCAATACACTGAGACAGATTCTGAAAACAGTGCTGCATTATAGAGAGCAGAAGCAGATGTTGACCAAGAGTGACTTGCCAAAAAAGTGTTCCGATCATAACATCTCTTGTTTGAGAGTGTAAGCATGTGTACTACGTATGACAACTTTCTAACAAGATAAACAGAAACAATGAGAAAATATGCTTTCTTGTGGGTAATGGGATTTCTAAATGTTGACCTTAACCATGTGGTTAAGCATCTTGGGATATTTTACATGAAAATTAGCTCATCTTGGCTGGGCACAGTGGCTCACACCTGTAATCCCTGCGCTTTGGGAGGCCGAGGCGGGTTGATCACAAGGTCAACAGATCAAGACCATCCTGGCCAACATGGTGAAACCCCGTCTCTACTAAAAAATACAAAAATTAGCTGGGTGTGGTGTCG
>NW_016107647.1:1576970-1583640 GCF_001604975.1 Cebus imitator
AAAAAAAAAAAAAAAAAAAAAAAAAAAAAAAAAAAAAAAAAAAAAAAAAAAAAAAAAAAAAAAAAAAAAGAGAGAAAGAAAGAAAAAGAAAAGAAAATTAACTTATTTTGGATTCTTGGACCTTGAGAGCTGCAAGGAGCTTCCAAGAAACTGTGCCAAGTATTGAGGCTGGCAGAGGGCTACAGCTAGGAAGAGGCCATAGGGCATTGGGCTAGTCCCTTCCCTGTCTGGGTCTCAGTTTCCTCATCTATGTAGTGATGCCTGAGGGCCCACCCGGCTTTAACACACTCCCACCCTTCGACTTTTACAGTCCTTCAGTTCCATCTGTGAGTGTTTGTTTGGGGTTGATGATCACTTATCAGTCCCCTTAAGGTTGGAGGGGGTGGGAGCGGCCTCCTCCATCC
Organism: Cebus imitator; assembly: GCF_001604975.1. Lineage (NCBI taxonomy): Eukaryota > Metazoa > Chordata > Mammalia > Primates > Cebidae > Cebus > Cebus imitator. The sequence continues at coordinate 1,577,375 of NW_016107647.1, forward strand.
CAGTCCCTGTCACTGAGAAGCTTGTTAAATGGCTTCCCCAGACACCCATTGCTCCAGAAAGAGCCACCCATCAGAGAGACAGGCAGAATGGCCATTCCAGCTTTTACACCCCCGAGGCCTGGCTCCTGCTAAATATTTCCATCAAGGCAGCACTTGGGAAGCGAGACAATGGCCTCTGTTTAAATGCTTTATTAGCCCAGTGTGCCACCCCAGGTCTTTTTTGGAAGCGGGGCGGGTATAAATTTCAAATAAATAAATAAATAAATAAGCACAGGAGCAGCCACTGGGGCCACGAATCAGAAAGATGGTTGAGGCTTTGCCATTTGTCGGGACGTCCTTTACAGATTTCCTGCCTGTGGCATAAAGGACTCGTGGGCTGACTTCATTGTTCATCAGGAAATCTGATACTGCCCACCCCACTCTTGCCACTTGAGGCTTAAATTCCACAGAAGAGAATTTTTTTCCTATCCTCTCTGTGTTACATGGGAGATGCAGAAATGATAGATTTTTCTCTCAAAGAACTAACTGAATTTAGGGACAAAGGAAGTGAAAAAAAAAAATGACCAGGACCAACAGCAGAAAGGACAGGAAGGGACATGTGTGAAAGTTCAGCAGCGGGAGCAGTTGCTGTGAGCTGAGGAAATCAGGGAAGGCTTCCTAGAGAAAAAGACCAAATATAACTAACTACCTCTGAAAACCGGGCCTGGTTTTGCAGTGCCACTGACATGCCCTAGTTGTTCACAGCAGGTCTTAGGTTGGGTCTCCTGGGAAACAGACTGTGGGATGGAGCCAAGTATGCAGGAGTTTCCTGGGGACTGCTCTTGGGAATAGCCCCTTTGAGGGTCTGAAGGAATGCAGAGGGAGAGGGCAGCCATGGCAGAGGCCTCAGTGATCCCAGAGGGAGCCCTGGAGCCAGAATGATCCTTCAACATAATCCTGAATGGAAGCAAGACGCCTGGGCCTTTGTGGCCTACAATGACCAGTCAACCTCTGTAACCTTGGCGAGAGGCAGGTTCTCAGCTGGGCACTGTCAGCAGCCACTGTTCTGGCAGCTGGAGGGATGAAGGGGCTCCTGGGGAATGCACCGCAGCATCTGCTGCAGAGGGAGGCTGGCAGAGAAAGTTCTGCAAGGGGCTTTATCATCCACTTATGAATGCATTTACTGAGCACCTGCATGACAGACACTCAAACACACAGGAGACCAAGACTCAGTCCCTTCCTTCCAGGAGCTTGCAGTCTAGTGGGGAGACAGGCTCAAACAGCTATCACTTGGCAAAGTGTTAACTTCCATCTTCAAGCTGCATTGAGCATGATGAGAGTCCAAGGCAAAGAGTAGTTCTGCCCAGTTGAATCAGGGAAAACCCTCCAAGGAGGGGCCATGAGTCAGGCCTGGGCCCATGTGCAGGAACTCACTGGGCTGAGAGGGAGAGAGGTGTGTTCCAGGTAGGGATGGGGGGATAATAGCACATCCTCCGAACCAGAGCAAGTCTTTGTTATCCTGGGCTAGGCAGCTGGCTCCTTGAGGGGCCAGTGACACCTGCCCTCCCGCTTTGCCTCTCTCCAGCTGAACCACAAAATTAGCAACATGGACGACAAGGTGTATAAGATGAGCCGAGCCCTGGCTGAGATCAAGAAGCGGTTTCAGAAGACAGCGGCTCAGTTCATTAATTCTATCTTGCTGGCCGCAGGTAAGGAGGCTAAAAGGTGGGCGAAGGCCTATCTGCTGGCTTCCCCAGTCCTTTGACTCTGATAGGCCGTCTCAAGGGACAGACCTTTCTTCAAGCACCACCCATTCCATCTTCAATCTGAATCTCCAGGGAAGTAGGCATGGTAGAGAAATTTCCCCATTTTAGGTGGGATCATTGGTCTCAGGTCACTTAAGGCCACACAGCTAAGAATAGTGACCTGGGCCCACTGGCATTTCTGAGCTCTCTCCCAGTGTGTCTTGCATGTCCCCATGTGATTATCTTATTTTTCTGGGTCTCTCAGTGGCTGTGTCCCTCTTGCTGTCCACCCACACCTACATTCACCTTTCAGCTCCAACTCTCATATCACCCATCATCCATCTGGAGCCCCTGCTCCCTTCTTCTTTTTGTGGATCTCAGAAGAGAAAAAACAGTTGCCTCTCCAGGCTGTCTCCCGCAGACATCCCCTAAGGCCAGCATGGGTGGCCTCAAGATCCTTCCATGTCTGAGCTCCCCCCCTCACTGCTGATGGGCCTGGGAACAAGGAGACATTGACCCCTATTCTGTGCCACCACCTGGCTGAGCATGGAGGGGCTGTGCTTCCTCCACTGCCTCTCTGGGGAGTTTCTCCTTGTCCCTGGAGACTTCAATTGACCCCTCCTCTGGGAAGCCTTCCTTTACTTCCCTAGCAGAATGAGTCACACCTCCTTTGGGCTCCCATAGCACTTAATTATTTATTTTTTCTTTTTTTTCCCACACAAGTGAAAGAAAGGATACCATAGCACTTTATACATGTTCTAGTTATACATCTTACTACTTAGCATTGTGACTATGTCCCCTGTCCTGCTCCTCGGCTGGGAATTTCCAGAGGCTGGGAATTCTGTCTTGGGGTACCTCTGCATGCTCAGCACCCACGTGCAGAAATGCTGGTGAGTGAAGAGACGAGAGGTCTCTGGCCTTAGAAATCTTCCAGTCTAGTAGAGAAAGCAAGACAAAAATATAAATAAATATAATACAACAAAGAAAAAGAAAGTAGATGGAATCAACTTACAGCTAGAGACACAGGGAATAGCATTGTCCATGGACAAGGAATGCATTGTGGAGCTAGCCTCTACATTAGGTGCTGGGGAGAACACAGGCTGAATGGAAACAGGCTCCAGCCTGGGTAGGAAGAGTGAGATTGAAGCTAGGTGTCTTGAAGAATGAGTAGAAAGGAGACCTATGCATTCTTACGTTCTTACAACCCACTGCTTGGCAGTGTCACTGATGAGTGACTGCCCTGGGACAGAAGCACTGTACTGGAAGCAGAGGGGAGGTGCTGAGAACCAGTGAGTGTGGAGGGGAGGCGATGGGGGTGAGCCGAGAGGTATGCTTCGATGTTTCCAGTCTGGGACTAGGGGCAGAAGAGTCCTGGCCATGAAGGGAAAATGACAGTGGCGTCTTCTGTTAACAGGTCTGTTCACCATTGAACATCCCACCAAAACAGAGGAGACAGAATTTGTTCGGTTCAACATGAGATCTGGAACTCATCCCGAGCGGGTCCCCAACCTAGGTTTATACTCAGGAGAAAGTCTTTTACGATCTCAGTCACCCCAACCGGAATCCTTAATTGCAGAGACTTTGAAGGATGAGCCTGGGTCGTCTCCTGTGAGCCCAGTTCGGAAGAAGATCACCAGAATCCACATGAAAGCCAGGGTCAAATCCAGGTTGGCTTGGTCCTTCATGTCTTCCGCAGCATTGGGTGTTGGGATGGGCAGTGGGCACAGGATAGTGAACCCAGCAGATGGGGCCCCTCTCTTTTGGAGCTTAAATTCCAAGGGCAAGTAAAGCGAGGCAATAAACACGTGAACAAATGAAATAATTTTAGGCAGTGATGTGGGCTAGGAAGAAAAGAATTGGAGTAATGGGTTAGGACAGGGGTTGGCTGTGGACCAAATTTGGCCAAGCTGTCAATTTTTTGTGGGTGAGCTAAGGATGCTTTTTATATTTTTAAGTGCTTGAAGGGGAAAAAAATCAAAAGATTTCATGGCAGGCAAAATGATATAAAAATTTAAATGTCAGCCAGGCACAGTGGCTCACGCCTATAATCCTAGCACTTTGGGAAGCCAAGGAGGGTGGATCACAAGGTCAGGAGTTTGAGGCCAGCCTGGGCAATATGGTGAAACCCCATCTCTACTAAAAATACAAAAATCAGCCGGGCCTGGCAGTGGGCGCCTGTAATCCAAGCTAGTTGGGAGGCTGAGGCAAGAGAATCACTTGAACCTTGGAGGTGGAGGTTGCAGTAAGCCAAGATTTCACCACTGCACTCTAGCCTGGGCAAAAGAGCAAAACTCCATCTCAAAAAGAAAAAAAAAAAAATTAATGTTGGTAGGCATAAATCAGGTTTTCTGGGAATACGGCTATACGCACTCATTCCCATATCATCCATAGCTGCTTCCTGATGACAGTGGACACATTGAGGGTCTGGCCTGCAAAGCCTTGAGTATTTACTACCTGTCTCTTTTATAGAGAATGTTGCCTGGCCTCTGGGATAGAAAGTGGCTGGAAAGTGGGGTGGGATGGGCTATGGTAGAGAGTAAGGGAAGGCGGTTCTGAGGAGATGATATTGAAACGGAGGCACAAAGGATGAGAAACAGGTGGCCAGGAACAGACGGGAGGGAACACCAGGCAGAGGGCACAGCAAGTCCAAAGGCACTGAGACAGGAATGAGGTTGGTATGTGTGAGACAGTAAGAAGGCCAGTGAGGCTGGAGTGTGGTGGAGAATGGGACAACGATGTGAATTGAGGACCGAGATGTAGTCAGGAATTTGGTTATGTAGTCTTGATAGTGTTATAGAGGCCATTCCGTAAGGAAGTGACATCATTGGATTTATCTTTATTTTTTTGTTTTTATTTTTATTTTTTGAGACAGGGTCTCGCTTTTTCACCCAGGCTGGAGTGCAGTAGTACGATATCAGCTCACTGCAACCTCTGACTCCTGGCTTCAAGCGATTCTCCCAATGTTATTTTTTTTCTGTATATAATACATGGCATGAATGGGCAAAATTTGTTTATCCATTCACCCACTGAAAGACATTTGGATTGTTTTCAGCTTTTTCTGATTATGATAAAACTACTGTAAATCCTCGTGAGCAGGCATACATGTGAGCATAAGTCTTCATTTCACTTGGGTAAATACTTAAGAGCTGGATTGCCTGGTTTTATAGTAAATGCATGTTTAACTTTGTAAGAAACTGGCAGCTGTCTCCCCAGGTAGCTGTACCATTACGCATGCCCTCCAACAGTATAGGAGAGTTCCAGTTGCTCCCATCTTTTAGCATTTGATATTGTCAGGGTTTGGTTTTTGTTCTTTTTGTTTTTTTTGCCATTCAATAGACAAGTAGTGATATCCCATTATCATTTTAATTTGCATTTCCCTAATAACTAAAGTTGTTGAGCATCTTTTCATGGCTTATTTACCATTCATATATTTTCTGTGGTGAAGTATCCAAATCTTTTGCCCATTTCAAAGTTGGATTGTTTTCTTATTGTGAGTTTTGGGAGTTCTTTATTCTGGGTATAAGTCCTTTATCAGATATGTGACTTGAAATATTTTCTTCAGTGTGTGGCTTAATTTTTTATTCTCTTAACAGTGTGTTTGCAGAATAAAATGTATTTGGATGAAGTCTAATTGATATAGGTTTTTTCTTTTCTGGACTGTGATTTGTTATCATGTCTAAAAGCCCTTTGTTTAACCCAGTGAATCTCAGCCAGAGATGAGTTTGCCCCCCAGGGGACATTTGACAATGTTTGGAGACTTTTTTTATTATCAGGACTAGGGAGTGGGTGCTACTGCCATCTAGTGAGTTGAGGCCAGAGATGCTGGTAAACACCCAGCAATGCACAAAACAGTTCCACATAACAAATCATTATGAAGTCCAAAATGTCAATAGTGCCAAGATTGAGAATCCCTGGCCTAACCCAATGTCACAAAAATTTCTCCTAAGTTTTTTTCTAAAAGCTTATTATAGTTTATGTTTTATATTTAGGTCTATAATCCATTTTGAGTTAATTTTTATATAAGGTATAATGTATGAACTGAAGATTGTTTGTTTTACATATGGATAGTCAATTGTTCCAACAGTATTTTTTTTAAAAGATCAATTTCTCCATTCAATTATCTTTGCACCTTTGTAAAAAATCAATGGGCTGTATTTGTGTGGGTCTCTTTCTAGACTGCTTTGTTAATATGGTGAATTACATTGATATCAAATGTTGAACCAGTCTTGCATTCCTGGGATAAACTCTGCTTGACATAACGTATTATTCTTTTTCAATATTGCTGGATTCAATTTGCAAGTATCTTGTTGAAGAGTTTTTCATCTATACTCATGAGGGTTACTGGTCTGTAGTTTTCCTTTCTTGTAATGTTTTTTTTTTTTTGCTTTATCAGAAAAATGTTGGCCTAATGAGTTGGGAAGCATTCTCTTCTATTTTCTGTTGAATTGGTATTGTTTTCCTTAAATTTTTGGTAGCCTTAGCCAGTGAAACCCTCTCACCTAGAGTTTTCTTGGTAGAATTTTTTTTTTTTTTTTTTTTTAA
>NW_016107647.1:1583693-1585765 GCF_001604975.1 Cebus imitator
TTTTTTTTAAGATGGAGTCTTGATCTGTCTCCCAGGCTGGAGTGCAGTGCCGTGATCTCAGTTCACTGCAACCTCCGCCTCCTGGTTCAAGCAATTCTCCTGCCTCAGCCTCTTGAGTAGCTGGGATTACAGGCATGTGCCACTACCCCCAGCTAATTTTTGTATTTTTAGTAGAGACAGCGTTTTGACATGTTGGCCAGCCTGGTCTCAAACTCCTGACCTCAGGTAATCTGCCCGCCTCAGCCTCCCAGAGTGCTGGGATTACAGGCATAAGCAACCTCGCTCAACCTATAGAAAGCTTTAAAAGCAAAATTACTTTAATAAATATAGGGTGGCTATTCAGGGTATCTGTTTATTTTTGAGTGAACTTTAGCAATTTGTGTCTTAAAGGAACTGATCTATTTCATCGAAGTTACTGAAATTATATGTATGACGTTGTTGGTTGTTTTTCCATATTACCTTTTTAATGTCCATAGGGCCTTTTGTGACATCCCTATTTTATTTATGATACTGGTGATTTGTGTCTTCTCTTTTTTTATCTTGGTCATTCTGACTATAGTTTCATCAATCATACTGATTCTTTCAAAGAATCAACTTTTGATTTCAATGATTTTTCTCTATTGCTTTTCTATTTTCCATTTCATTGACTTCTGCTCTTTATTTTTATCTTTTATCTGCTTGTTTTATATTTAATTTGTGATTTTCTATTTGTAAGCTTAGATTATTGGCTTGAGGCCTTATTTTTAATATGTAAATATTTAATCCTCTAAATTTTCTTCTAAACACTGCTCTACCTACATCCTACAAGTTTTGATATGTTGGATTTTAAGTTTTATTCAGATTAAAATATTTTATAATTTTCCTGTTATTTCATCTTTGATGCATGGGTTATCTAGAATTCTGATGTTTAAGTTCCAAATATTTGAGAACTTTCCAGATAACTTTCTGTCATTGATTTTTAGTTCATTTCTGGCACAATCTGAGAATGTATTTTGTATGATATTCTTTCTTTTCAGTTTCCTAAAATTTGTTATTTGACTTCAGAATATGGTTGATCTTGGTATATGATACATGCGCATTTGAAAAGAAAATGTATTCTGTTCTTGTTAAGTAGAGTAGTCAATGAATGTCAATGACATCAAGTTGGTTGTTAGTGTTAAGGCCTTCTGTATCATTGTTGATTTTTGTCTTCTTGTTTTATTGAGGAACATTCTTGATAAAGGAGTGTTACTATCTTCTACTATGATTGTGAATTTGTCTATTTTCTTTCAAGGTTTTTATCAGTTTTTTACTTCATACATTTTGGAGCTTTGTTGCTAGGTACAACACATTTAGGATTATTATGTCTTTTTGGTGAATTGACATTTTATCATTATGTAATGTCTTTGTACCTAGAAAGTTTTTTGTTCTGAAGTCTACTTTGATAATAATATATCAGCTTCAGCTTTCTTTTGATTAGTATCTGCATTATATGACTTTTGCAGCTTTTACTTTTGTCTATATCATTATATTTAAAGTGAATTTCTTATAGTCAGTGTGTACAATAATTGTATTTTTGTTCAATCTGACATGATGTCTTTTAATTAGTATATTTAGACCATTTATATTTAATATAATTATTGAAATGATTGGATTTGCCTACTATTTTATTATTTTCTGTTTGTATTCTCTGCTTTTTTGTTCCCGTCTTTCTCTGTTTTTGAGTTTTTTTAGATTTTTTGAATGTTTTTAGTATTCCATTTTAATTTATATATTGGCTTAAAAATTTTTTTTGTTCTTTAACTTTTTGCTTTAGGGTTTACATTACACATACCTTAACTTTTGCAGTCTATTTTTTTTTTCCATTTATTTTATTGCATTTTAGGTTTTGGGGTACATGTGAAGAACATGCAAGATTGTTGCATAGGTACACACGTGGCAGTGTGATTTTACTGCCTTCCTCCCCATCACCTACATCTGGCATCTCTCCCCTTGCTATCTCTCCCCAACTCCCCACTCTCCACTGTCCCTCCCCTATTTCCCCCCAACTGACCCCAGTGTGTAGTGCTCCCCTCCCTGTGTCCATGTGTTCT
>NW_016107647.1:1589875-1598807 GCF_001604975.1 Cebus imitator
GTTCTCATGTTGTGTTTTTCAGCTCCATCAATTCACTTATATTCCTTTCTATTTTGTCCATTCTCGTTAGCATTTCGTCAAATCTTTTTTCAAGGTTCTTAGTTTCTTTGCATTGGGTTAGAACATGTTCTTTTAGTTCACAGAAGTTTCTTACTACCCACCTTCTGAAGTCTGATTCTGTCATTTCGTCACACTCGTTCTCCATCCAACCTTGCTCCCTTGCTGGTGAGGAGTTGTGATCCCTTGTAGGAGGAGAGGTGTTCTGGTTTCAGGCGTTTTCATCCTTTTTGCTGGTTTCTTCCCATCTTTTTGGATTTATCCACCTGTTGTCTTTGTAGTTGCTGGCTTTCAGATTGGGTCTCTGAGTGGACTTTCTGTTTGTTGATGATGAGGTTATTTCTGTTTCTTAGTTTTCCTTCTAACAATCTGGCCCCTCTGCTATAAGTTTGCTGAGGTCCACTCCAGGCCCTGCTTGCCTGGGGATCACCTGCAGCAGCTGCAGAACAGTAAGGGTTGCTACCAGTTTTCTTCTTCTGCTATCTTTGTCCCAGAAGGATACCCACCCAGTGTCAGTCTGATCTCTCCTTTACGAGGTGGCTCTTTGGATATACAGGGGTCAGGGAGCTGCTTGAGGAGACAGTCTGTTCTTTATAGGAGCTCAAATGCTGAGCTGTGAGCTCCGTTGTTCATTCAGAGCTGCTGGGCAGGTACGTTTAGGTCTGCTGCAGCAGAACTCATAAACCGCTTTTTGTTCCCAGGTGTTCTGTCCCAGGGATTTAGGGCTTTATTTATGAGTTTCCGTTGTGCTGCTGCCTTCTTTTTTTTTTCTCCTTCAGAGCTGCCCTGCCCAGCAAGGAGGCATCACTGTCTGCTTGTAGAGGCTTTGCCAAGCTGCTGTGGGCTCCGCCCAGCTGCCTAGTAAAGTTCTTTGCAGTCCTGTTTATATGGGTGTAGTTAGAACTGCCTCGGCAATGGTGGCCCGCCTCTGTTATGGCAGACTCTCTCTGTAGTGGTGGGTTGCCTTGGCAATGGCGGGCTGCCTCAGCATTGGCTGACTACCTCCTTAGTTTTGGAGTGCCTCGGTAATGGTGGACGCCCCTCCCCCACAGAGCTGGACCATCCTGGGTTCAACTGCGCTTGCTGTGAAACCCTCAATCCAGAGAGTTTCTGATTGCTGTTCTTTTGTGGGGGTGGGACCAGCCGAGCCTGATCGCCTGGCTCCCTGCCTCAGAGCCTTTTTTTTTTTAAGTTGGTGTTTCAGTTGCCTGTTGAAGAGGCGCCAGGATCTGTGTGTTTTCCCATGCGGCGACTCACTGCGCTGGCTTAAACAGCGGCACTGAGATTCGTGTGGCTTTTTTTGCCCTGGAATCTACTGTCCTGGTTCCCCGTTCACTCCCCTTTTTAAACAGATCGATGGGCGACTTCCCGTGGCTCCAATCGCCAGCCAAAAGGGCACCCGGACCAGTGTATTTTGTACAGATAACCGCTGCGCTGGGGCACTGACAAAGCAGTCACGTGGGGCAAATCAGCTGTGCCAGCCGACACAGCCCCACTGGCCAAAACAGCCGCACTGGCGACTTGTGGGGCTCCTCCGCCTGGGAATTTCCTAGTCTGTGGGCAATAAAAAAGCGGCATCCACTCACCTTCTGCGCTTTCACTGGGAGCTGCAATCCTGAGCTGTTTCTAAATGGCCATCTTGGATTGTCCCCTGCAGTCTATTTAAGTTTAATATTTACCACTTCCAAGAGAACTGTAGAAGCCTTGCAACCATGTAAGATTCTTTCCTCCCTTTACACTATTATTTGTCATATATATTACATTTACATATTTTGAAACACCTCAACAATGTTACAATCTTTGATTTCATTAGTCATACATATTTTTAAGAATTTAAGAAAAATATATATACTCGTATATTTATCATTCGTATCATCTGTTGTTCTTCCTTAATCCCTGAAGTTCCAAATTTTCCTCTGGGATCGTTCCAATTTAGCCTGAAGAATTTCTTCTAGGATTTCTTCTAGAGCAGGTCTGCTGCTGATAAATGCTTTTAATTTTCCTTAATCTGAATATATATTTACCTTGCTTTAATTTCTAAAGGATATTTTCCAGTGGATATTGAATTCTGGTTCTACAGATATTTTTGCTTTTTCTTCAGCATGCTAAGATTTTTGGGGAATGTTCTATGCATCATCAATTTGGTGTGAGTCCAGAATATATGGCAGTTTATACATGGAATTAGGGAATACCCATCTCCTGTTCTCTTATCTGTAGGATTTCCCCTATACTCTCCAGCTCCTAGAGGAATTATTTTTATTTTATGGGAAAACAAAACAAAACAAAGCAAAAAATAGGAATTCTCAGAGTTGTAACCATTGACACTTTCACACAGTTCTCATGACTGGGCCTGCCCTTAGAGTGAAGTGGCAGGAGAAGAGAGATTTTTAAAATATTGGAAACTATACCCAGACTCTGCATGCCATGGGCACTTTTACCCATTTCCTTTATCCAAGGGATAGGTTTTCTCTCAAAATTTGTAGGTGCCAATGCCATTGCTGGCACTGCCATGATAGTGCAGTTCTGTTGCTGGGACTAACCTTGCAGCAGAAACAGAAGGGGAAGAGGAAATCAAAAGATTCTTTCAGGATCACAGAGGCATTTTTTCCAGGTCCTTTGGCTAAAAGGAGTCCTCAGTTTTTACTAGTCATTTGTACTGCTCAGTTCTCAGCTCATTCTTGAGTCCATACTAGGAGATATAGCAAGAAAAATAAAGTAAAACCAGAAACTCACCACATTCATACTGATCATTCATGTTTTGACTCCTCACCCCTCCATCCCACAATCCACCGACTATTTACCTTTCGAGTCCTCAGATAGTTTTAAAAACTATCCTGGGTTTTTAGTTGTAATCAGTGGGAGAAATAAGCTGTGGTGTGCTTACTCCATCTTGGTCAGAACTGGAAGACATTGTTGATTTCTATATATTGACATTTTATCCAATAATGTTGATCAATTCACTAATTAATAGTTTGTAAGTACGTATTTTTGGACTTCTTACATATACACACTTGTTCTCTATAAGACTAATTTCTTCTTTCCAAATGTACCTTTTAGTTTCTTTTCTTACCTACCTACACTGTTTAGGTCCTCCAATGCAGTTTTGAATAGGAGTGGTAATAATAGGCATTCTTGGTTCATTCCAATTTTAGGAGAAATTTTTCCCTGTTTTACCATTATACTGTTGATTTTTTATAGAAACCCTTTATTAGATCAAGGAAATTTCCTTCTATTCCTAGTTCGCTAGGAGTATATAGCATCAATAGATTCTAAATTTTATCAAATAATTTTTTGGCATCTGTTGAGATGAGCATATGATTTTCCTCCTTTATTCCATTATTGTGGTGAATTGTACTGATATTAATATGGATACATTTCAAATGTTCAACCAGTCTTACATTCCTGACATAAACTCAACTTGGTTATGATACAATTCCTTTTTAGGAATATCTGGATTTGATTTGCTAGTACTTTAGGAGTTTTTGTATCTGTGTTTATAAGGCAGACTGGTCAATAATTTTTCCTTTCTTGTCATGTTATGGTCAGAAGTATTTCTTCTTTATCTATTATCTGGTGAAGTTCGTGTACATATGGATTATTTCTTCCCTAAATATTTGATAGAATTTGCCAGATAAGTCACCTCTTCCTGGGATTTTCTTTCAGTGGAAGTTTTTAATTAAAATTTTTATTTTTAGTAGAGATAGGACTTATTCAGATTTATTTTTGTGTTTATTTTGATAAGTTGGATTTTTCTAGGAATTTACCATTTTATCTAAATGTTTAAATATGTTGAAGTTTTTAAAAAGATTCTCTTGCATTGTTTTAAATGACTATGGGATCTCTAGTGATACCCTCTTTTACAATACCAGTGTAAATTTTTTTTTTTTGCCATTTTTATTTTCTCCTTGATCAGTCTTTCCAGGATTTATTGATTTATTAGTGTTTCCAAAGAACCAAATTTTAATTGTGTTGATTTTCTCATACATTTGTCTTCTTATTTAATTAATTTTTACTCATATTTATTATTTCCTTCTGTCTACTTTCTTTGGGTTTAATTTTGTATTACTCTTCTGACGTCTTGAGGTGAATGCTTAGATAATTGGGCTTTTTCTTTATCCCTTTTGAACATATACATATAATATTACGTATTTCCCTCAAAGTCCAGGTTTAGCTGTATCTCACAGGCTTTGATAAACCATATGATAATTATTAAGCTCAAAATACTTTATAATTTTCATTCTTGTTTCTTTCTTGTCCCATTGGATATTTAGAGTCTGTAACTTTATTATACCATTTGGGGATTGTCTATTTACCATTTTTTCTTTTTAATGTTAAATTGTGTTGTGGTCAGAGAAACAAACTACGTAATTTCAATCCTCTGAAATTTGCTTAGACTTGTTTTATGGCCCAGCACATAGCCAATTTTGGTAAATGCTTCATGTGGAGTTAAAATGATGCATATTCTGCAGTTTTTTGATACAGTGTTTTATAAATGTAAGGTCAAATTTGTTTATTAATCATATTGCTTAAATCATATATATTCATAAATATTTTCTTATTCGTATCATTTACTGGCAGAAGTGTGTTAATATCTCCACTATAATTTTGGAGGTCTCTATTTCTCCTTTTATTTCTGTCAATTCTTGCTGTGTATATTTTGAAACTATGTTAATAGACAAATACAAACAGAATTGTAAACATTGTGAATTTTCCATTTTATTAAGAACTCTATCTCTAGAAATATTTTATGTAGTACATTCTATATTCTCTAGTATTAGTATAATTGTGTTAGTTTTCTTTTTTGTTATTTTTGTAATATATCTTTTTTTTGTTTTTTAATTTTTTTACTTTCACCCTTTCTGTTCCTTTAAGGTCTGTCTCTTGTAAGAATTATATATTTCTTGTTTTTAAATTAAATTTGGTCTTTCAGTCTTTGTCTTTTAATTAGAGTACTTAATCTTTTTATATTAATATAATTACTTAAATATTTGGACTTAAATGTACAACCTTACTGTTTGTTATTTGACTCACTTGCTCTGTATTCTTCTTTCCTTTTTTTCCTGATTGTGTACTAATAAAAGTTTTTTGTTTTTTTATTCTAAGTTCATCCATCTATTATTTAAGTACTTAAACATTATCTTAGTATTTATTTAGTGGTTACTCCAGAGACTATAACACAAATCCATAATTAATTACTAAAGTATAATATAATCTAGCATTTTTACCACTTTCCAGACTTCAATGATCTTAGAATATTTTGTCCATTTACCTCTTGTTTTGCACTATTGTTGTCATGTTTTAATTCTATACATATGTTATAAACCACCCCAAGGGACACTATTATGACTTCTTTTTTTCTGAGATGAAGTCTCACTCTGTCACCCAGGCTGGAGTTGCAGTGGCGTGATATCACAGTTCACTGCAACCTCCGCCTCCTCATTTCAAGCTATTCTCCTGCCTCAACCTCCCGAGTAGCTGGGATTACAGGTGCCCACCACCACGCCTGGCTCATTTGTTTTGTATTCTTATAGTAGAGGTGGGGTTTCATCATGTTGGCCAGGCTGGTCTTGAACTCCTGACCTCAAATGATCCACCTGCCTCACCCTCCCAAAGTACTGAGATTACAGGTGTGAGCCACTGCACCCAGCCTACTATGAATATATTTATACAGTTTATATTTAGATTTGCCCATATATTTACTCTTTTCATTGTTCTTTATTTTAATATACATAAGACTATTCAGATTTTTTATTTCCTTTTGTGTCTATTTTGGTAAGTCGGCTTTTTCTAGGAATTTATCCCTTTCATCTAAATGTTTAAATATGTTAAAAAAGTTTTTCAAAATATCCTCTTGTGATATTTTAAATGACTGTAAGATCTGTGATGATACTCCTTTTCACATTAACTAGTATTAGGTATTTGTGCCTTTTCTTTTTTCTTCATGCTTCCATTTAGGATCATTTTCCTTCTGCCTGAATAGCTATCTTCAAATTTTCCTTAAGTATGCTGGAGTTTTTTGGGTGTTGCCTGAATATGTCTTTATTTTTATTAAAGACCTTTATTCACTCTTTTCTTTCTCTCCTCTCCCCTCTCTCCTCTCCCCTCTCCCCTCTCCCTTCTCCCCTCTCCTCCCTCTCCCTCTCCTCTTATGAGACAGTCTCGCTTTGTTGCCCAGGCTGGAGTGCAGTGGCGCAATCTCGGCTCACTGCAACCTCTGAATCCTGGGTTCAAGCAATTCTCATGTGTCAGCTCATTTGCTGGGATTATAGGCATGTGCCACCATGCCTGGCTAATTTTTATATTTTTAGTAGAGATGGGGTTTCACCATATTGACCAGGCTGGACCTCAAGTGATCCATCCGCCTTGGCCTCCCAAAGTGCTAGGATTACAGGCATGAGCCACCATTTGAGATGGAGTCTCACATTGTCACCCAGGCTGGAGTGAAGTGGCATGATTTCGGCTCTCTGCAACCTCCGCCCCCCAGGTTCAAGTGATTCTCATGCCTCAGCCTCCTGAGTAGCTGGGACTACAGGCATGTGCCACCACACCCAGCTGATTTTTGTATTTTTAGTAGAGATGGGGTTTCACCATGTTGCCCAGGCTGGTCTCCAAATCGTGACTTTAAATGATCCACCTGGCTCAGCCTCCCAAAGTGCTGGGATTACAGGTGTGAGCCACTGCACCTGGCCCATTTCACCTACATTTTGAATGGTATTTTCTATGTTCTTATGGTTGGCAACTATTTTCTCTTAGCACCTTGAACATGTTTTTCTGCTGTTTTCTGGCTTCTACCTTTTATTAAGGATTCAGCTGTTGGCCTTATTGTTGCTCTTTGAGGGTATTGTATCTTTTTTCCTCTGGCTGCTTTTTCTCTCACCTTTAGTTAGTGACTTTTCTTTAGTTAAAAGCTTTTCTATGATGTGCCTAAATGCAATTTTCATTGTACTTATCCTGTTTGTAGAATTTCTTGATATTATGCTTTCATTATTTAGAAAACATTCTCAGCCATTATTTCATAAAATATTTCTTCTCTTTTCTCTTTTTCTCCTCTCTTTTTCTCTTTTTCCCACTCCCTTCCTCCTTCCTGACCTCTTTTCCCCCTTCCCCACCTTTCCACTTTTTCTTTCTTTTCTCTCTATCTAGGACTCCGAGTATACCTTTTTACTAAGTTTCATGTACAGGCATACCTCTGAAATATTGTGGGTTTGGTTCCGGACCGCTATGATAAAGCAAATGTTACAATAAAGCAAATCACACAAATTTTTTGGTTTCCCAGTACTTAACAAAAGTTACATTTACATTGTATTGTAGTCTATTAAGTGTGCATCAGCATTACCTCTAAAAACACAATGTACATACCATAATTTAAAAATATATTTTTGCTGAAAATATGTTAGTACACATCTGAGACTTCAGCAAGTCCTAATCTTTTTGCTGGTGGAGGGTCTTGCCGTGGTGTTGATGGCTGCTGACTGATTATGGTGGTAGTTGCTGAAGGTTAGAGCGGCTATGGTAATTTCTTATAAGAAGACAGCAATAAAGTTTGCCACATCAATTAACTTCTTTCACAAAAGATGTCCCTGTAACATTTGATGCTATTTGATAGCATTTTACCCATGGAACTTTTTCAAAGCTGGAGTTAGTCCTCTCAAACTCTGCTGCTGTTTTATCAACTAAATTTATGTAGCATTCTAAATCTTTTGTTATTTCATCAATGTTGTTGGCATCTTCACCAGGAGTAGATTCTGTCTCAACAAACCACTTTCTTTTCTCATCCGTGAAGCAACTTTTCATCTGTTCAAGTTTATTCATGAGATTGCAGAAATTCAGTCACATCTTCCACCTTCACTTATATTCTAGCTCTGTTGCTATTTCTTTTTTTTGGGGGGGGGGAAACAAAGTCTCACTCTATTGCCCATGCAGTGGCGCAATCTTGGTTCACTGCAACCTCTACCTCCCAGGTTCAAGCGATTCTCCTGCCTCAGCCTCCTGAGTAGCTGGGACTACAGGCACACACAATCATGCCGAGCTAAATTTTGTATTTTTTTTTTTATTGTACTTTAGGTTCTGGGGTACATGTGCAGATCATGTAGGATTGTTGCATAGGTACATACATGGCAAGGTAGTTTGCTGCCTCCACCCCCCATCACCTATATCTGGCATTTCTCCCCATGTTATTCCTCCTCTACGCCTGCTGTCCCTCCCCTAACACCCACCAACAAACCTGAGTGTGTGATGCTCCCCTCCCTGTGTACATGTGTTCTTATTGTTCTACACCCACCTATGTGTGAGAGCATGTGGTGTTTGGTTTTCTGTTCTTGTGTCAGTTTGCAGTGATGGTTTCTAGATTCATCCATGTCCCTACAAAGAACATGAGCTCATTTTTTATGGCTGCATAGTATTCCATGGTGTATATGTGCCACATTTTCCCTGTCCAGTCTATCACTGATGCGCATTTGGGTTGGTTCTAGGTCTTTACTATTGTAAACAGTGCTGTAATGAACATACATGTTCATGTGTCTTTATAATAGAATGATTTATAATCCTTTGGGTATATACCCAGTAATGGGATTACTGAGTCAAATGGAATTTCTATTTCTAGATCCTTGAGGAATTGCCACATTGTCTTCCACAATGTTTGGACTAATTTGTACTCCCACCAACAGTGTAAAAGTGTTCCTATTTCTCCACATCCTCTCCAACATCTGTTGTCTCCTGATTTTTTAATGATCGCCATTCGAACTGGCATGAGATGGTGTCTCAATGTGGTTTTGATTTGCATTTCTCTAATGACCAGTGATGATGAGCATTTTTTCATGTTTGTTGGTCTCATGTCTTTTTTTGAAAAGTGTCTGTTCATATCTTTCACCCACTT
>NW_016107647.1:1599377-1653955 GCF_001604975.1 Cebus imitator
ATGCCTCCAGCTTTGTTCTTTTTGCTTAGGATTGTCTTGGCTATGTGGGCTCTCTTTTGGTTCCATATAAAGTTTAAAGTGTTTTTTTCCAGTTCTGTGAAGAAGGTCAATGGTAGCTTGATGGGGATAGCATTGAATTTATAAATTACTTTGGGCAGTATGACCATTTTCATGATATTGATTCTTCCTAACCATGAGTGTGGAATGTTTTTCCATCTGTTTGTGTCCTCTCTTATTTCCTTGAGTTTGTAGTTCTTGAAGAGTTCTTTCGCATCCTTTGTTAGTTGTATTCGTAGGTATTTTTTCTCTTTGTAGCAATTGTAAATGGGAGTGCGCTCATGATTTGGCTCTCTGTTTGTTATTGGTGTATAGTAATGCTTATGATTTCTGCACATTGATTTTGTATCCTGAGACTTTGCTGAATTTGTTTAACAGCTTAAGGAGATTTTGTACTGAGATGTTGGGGTTTTCTAAATATACAATCACGGCATCTGCAAATAGAGACAATTTGAGTTCCTCTTTTCCTAATTGAATACCCTTTATTTCTTTTTTTGCCTGATTGCTCTGGCTAGAACTTCCAATACTATATAAATAGAAATGGTGAGAGAGGGTATCCTTGTCTAGCACCAGTTTTCAAAGGGAATGCTTCCAGTTTTTGCCCGTTCAGTATGATGTTGGCTGTGGGCTTATCATAAATAGCTTTTATTATTTTGAGATACGTTCCATCAATACCTAGTTTATTGAGAGTTTTTAGCCTACAGGGCTATTGAATTGTGTTGAAGGCCTTCTCTGTATCTATTAAAATAATCATGTGGTTTTTGTCTTTGGTTCTGTTTATGTGGTAGATCACGTTCATAGACTTGCATATGTTGAACCAGCCTTGTATCCCAGGATGAAGCCTATGTGATCATGATGGATAAGCTTTTTGATGTGCTGTTGCATTCAGTTTGCCAGTATTTTATTGAAGATTTTTGCATCAATGTTCATCATGGATATTTGCCTGAAGTTTTCTTTTTTTGTTGAGTCTCTGCTGGTTTTGGTATCAGGATAATGTTGGTCTCATAAAATGGGCTAGGGAGGATTCCCTCTTTTTGTATTGTTTGGAATAGTTTCAACAGGAATGATACCAGCTCTTCTTTGTATGTCTGGTAGAATTCTGCTGTAAACCTGTCTGGACTTGGACTTTTTTTTGTTGGTAGGCTATTAATTGCTGCCTCAACTTCAGACCTTGTTGTTGGACTATTTAGGGATTCAACTTCTTCCTAGTTTGGTCTTGGAGGGTGTAAGTGTCCAGGAATTTATCCATTTCTTCTGGATTTGCCAGTTTATGTGCATAGAGTTTTTTGTAGTAATCTCTGATGGTGGTTTGTATTTCTCTGACTTCAGTGGTGATAGCCCCTTTATCATTTTTTATTGCATCTATTCAATTCTTCTCTTTTTTTTTATTAGTCTGGCTAGCGGTCTATTTTGTTGGTTTTTTCAAATAACCAGCTCCTGGATTTATTGATTTTTTTTGAAGGGTTTTTTTTGTGTCTCTATCTCCTTCAGTTCTGCTCTGATCTTAGTTATTTCTTGTCTTCTGCTAGCTTTTGATTTTTTTTTCTTTCTCCTCTAGCTCTTTCAATTTTGACAATAGGGTGTCAATTTTAGAGCTTTCCTTGCTTCTCATGTGAGCATTTATTGCTATAAATTTCCCTCTATAAATTTCCCTTCACTGCTTTAAATGTGTCCCAGAGATTCTAGTACGTTGTGTCTTCGTTCTCATAGGTTTTGAAGAGCATCTTTATTTTTGCCTTCATTTCATTGTTTATCCAGTCAACATTCAGGAGCCAGTTGTTCAGTTTCCACGTAGTTGTGTGGTTTTGAGTGAGTTTCTTAGTCCTTAGTTCTAATTTGATTGCACTGTGGTCTGATAGACTGTTCGTCATGATTTCCATTCTTTTGCATTTGCTGAGGAGTGATTTACTTCCTATTATGTGGTCAATTTTAGAGTAAATACGATGCAGTGCTGAGAAGAATGTATATTCTGTGGATTTGGGGTGGAGAGTTCTGTATATGTCTATTAGGTCTACTTGGTCCAGATCTGTGTTCAAGTCCTGGATATCATTGTTGATTTTCTGTCTCATTAATCTGTCTAATATTGACAGAGGAGTGTTAAAGTTTCCTATTAGTGTGTGGGAGTCTAAGTCTCTCTATAGGTCATTAAGAACTTGCTTTATATATCTGGGTGCTCCTGTATTGGGTGCATATATATTTAGGATAGTTAGCTCTTCTTGTTGCATTGATCCTATGTAATGCCTTCTTTGTCTCTTTTGATCTTTGTTGGTTTGAAGTCCGTTTTATTAGAGACTAGGATTGCAACCCCTGCTTTTTTTTTCTCTCTGTTTGCTTGGTAAATCTTCTTCCATCACTTTATTTTGAGTCTATGTGTGTCTTTGCACATTAGATGGGTTTCCTGAATACAGCACACTGATGGGTCTTAACTTTTTATCCAGTTTTCTCAGAAGGAGGGTTGGTCTAAAATACTCTAAGTCCGCCATTGTCAGAAGTAAAACATCTCTGATTGCTCAGTGCAGAATTGACCACAAGGATTCTTGACTTTGCCCAGAAAAGAATTAAAATGCAAGTCAGTAGTGGAAGAAAACAGCTTTATTGAAGAGATGTTACAGCTCTGGCAGTGCTACAGCTCCATGACTGCTCCTGCAGAGCAGGGAAACCTCATAAGCAGTGTGCTTACAGTAGCAACTCAGGGAAGTTTTGCAGTCATATTTATACCTCCTTTTAATTACATATAGACTAGGGGGTGGGTTATCCAGAAATGTCTAGGGAGAGGTAGTATCTTTTGAGTCATCAGGTCATTTCCATAGAAAGGGGCAATAACTCCCAGGTGTTGTCATGGCATTGGTAAACTGACAAGGAACACTGGTGGGCATGTCTGATGGAAAGCTGCTTCTACCTCGTCCCTGCTTTGGCTAGTCCTCAGTTTGTTCTGGTGTCTAACTTATGCCTCCTACCTCAGCAAGAGTGGAAGAAAACTAGTTAGGAGACTATTTTAATAATCTATTAGGTACAAAAGTAATTGTGGTTTTTGCCATTAAATATAATGGCAATTACTTTTGCACCAGCCTAGTAAGTGACACTAGTGATATGCTGTCAAAGATGATAGCAGGGAAAAGATCATTTTAAATTTATGGAGGACTTTTAGATTTTTGGCTTAAATAACTGAGTAATAATGGTGTTACTGACTCAGATGGGAAAGACTAAGGGAAAAGTAGGTTTGGGAGGGGTTAGGTGAAACGTACAAACTGTAAATGTATCACCATCAGGGTACATTGGGATGTATGTGAGTGGGGCCCCCGGCCCAGAGGGAGAGACCCCAGAATCCAATCAGAGCCACTGTTACAAATTTTTATAAGATTGGTCAATGGGCCTCTGAGTTCTTTTCTCCTTTGATCCTAGAGCTAAGTCTTCTCACTTCATAGAACCTAGTCCTAAAATCCTGAGAAAGTTATAAGAATTGGCCTCTTTAGGGGCAGACTTTCTTGTCTAAGACACTCAGACTTGCAGAATCTCAGTTTCCATCAAATTGGTTGTATTAGTTCATTTTCACACTGCTGACAAAGACATATCTGAACTTGGAACAAAAAAAGGTTTAACAGGACTTACAGTTCCACATGGCTGGGGAGGCTTCAGAATCATGGTGGGAGCTAAAGGCTCTTCTATAATTGGACTTATAGTTCCACATGGCTGGGGAAGCCTCAGAATCATGGTGGGAGGTAAAAGATTCATCTTACATGGTGGCGATGAGAAAATGAGGAAGAAGCAAAAGTGGAAACCTCTAATAAACACGTCAGATCTAATGAGATTTACACACTATCGCAAGAATAGCATGGGAAAGACCAGCCAGCCTGCCTCAATTATCTCCCCCAGGTTCCTCCCACAACACATGGGAATTCTGGGAAATACAATTCAGGTTGAGATTTCAATGGGGACACAGCCAAACCGTATCATTGGTATAATAATTTCTTCTTCCTGTGTACTCTCCAAGTTCCTGTGAATAGCAAAGACTGTTTCTTAGTTGTGAAAACGTGCTTTTTAAACCGTGACTGCTGTGAAAATGTGGAGTCATGTGTTAATGTTTCCAGATATCCTCAAGGACATTAGAGGGAGGTAAGGAAGCAACTGACAAGTTTGTTTGCCTGTTAGAGCAGGAAGGGGAGCAGTTGATGAGGCCAGGCTGAAGAGGTTATATTTGATGTGCAGGACAAATTACTAGAACCCAGACAGAGAGAGACCAGTGAGGGAGGACCTTCTGACAGAGCCGTTGGCCTGCAGTTGAGAGGTTCATGACCCCACAGGGAGGGAGCTAGGGAAGTGTCTCTCCAACCTTATGCTCCTCCTTCCCTCTGATCTCCTGCTAGTGCCCCTACTGGCAAAACCCAACTAGAGTTTCCTTATGCCCACGCAAGCAAGCACAAATATGCCTCATTTCTTCCCCTTTTCTGGCTTAAAAAGCATCATATTAAAACAGTGTTCTTAACTTTACTTTTTCACAATATATCATGAATACCTGTCATTCTTTTTCTTCTTGCTTATATAATACCTGTTGTATAGGTGTTTCATGATTAGCGCAATTCCTTTTTCCTATTACAAGCAATGAAGGCTGTAGCCATATACTTTGTGATATCACATTTGTACAACTGTATCTGTAAATAAATTCCTAAAGATGAAATTATTAGACCAAGGGCCATGTGCATTTATAATTTTAAGAGATAGTGTCAAATTAATCACCATAAGGCTATACCAATTTACATTCTCATCAGCAAAATATGTTGCCTTAGTATAGTCTTAATTTGTATTTATATTATTAAAAGTGAAGTTGAGCTTCTTTACATAATTTTTATGAGTTACACACAACATATACATAATATAAAATTTACCATTTAACCATTTAATGAAGTGTGCAATTCAGCAGAATTTAATACACTCACAGCATCATACAACCATCACCACTATTTAATTCCATAACTTTTAAAAAATCACCCCAAAAGGAAACTTTGTACCCATTAAACAGTCACTTCCCATTTTCCCTTCCCGAGAAACTACTAATCAGCTTTCTGTCTCTATGCATTTGCCCATTGTCCATATTTTACATAAAGGGAATCACACTGTCAAAGTCAAATAAAAATATAGAGATGAATCTCTAAAGAAGAGCTTTTATTTGGGAAAACAAAATTGTGATTGGAGGCATACACACAAACTAGGTGGTCTTTGATATGTGCAAGAACAGAGAAGGTTGGGGATTTTATTAGAAAGATAAATGTTACATATTGTTTGAAAGGAAAGCTCCTTGGCACTAGCAAAGTTTTGGGGAACTGGTAAACTGATTGGTGAGTGATAGCAGTAGGTAAAACTAGTCTTAGTGTCGCAGCAGTTCACTTAAGCTGCTACTAGGTAAAATTAGTCTTAAGGTTATAGCAGGTCATTTCACTAACCGGATTGTGATATAATCCCTGAGCAGGCTCTTGTGCCCCAACTGTTTTTTCCCCGTGGCCTTGACTCTAATTTAATTGGGTATGACAAGATAACTGCAACATATATTATCCATTGTCACATCTCCTCCTCTTGGTCAAGGTCTTTTCCGAAAGCATCACTGATCACCTATCTTGAAGTTAGGCTAGCTGTCCCTCAGTGCCAAGATGAACCTATTCCAGTGGTCTCTGGTCTCACATTGTGGGGAAGGTAATGGAGTCAAAGTCAAGGACCCTAGACACAATTGAGCAACAAAGAGGCCATAAGGAAGAAAAAGCACTTTCTTTGGGCAGTTTTGCCTGGAGTTTGCCGTTGAGTTCTGACTTCTTAGACCCATGGGCATTAAGCAATCATTCAAAATGTTGAGCTAACATTATCCTGTTGGAAGAACTGGCTTTACAAATACTAGACAGACAATAGGAACGGACCTTAAGGATCATAATACAAAAAATAACCAGCAACAGTATCCTAAATTCAGTTTTGAACCAAGAGCCCAAGCCTAAGGGCAATTAACTAAACAAATCAAAGATCATGGGGTAACTGGGAGCTGGGTGAGACCTGTTGTAGCCACTGAGTAGCATTTCATGACCGGGTTGAATTAATGCAGAGTAACAACTCTAAAAGGGACTTCTAGTACAAATTGAACGAGGTTTGTTAGGGGTGTTGTCAGTTACCCACTAGGTGGCCTAAAGGATTTATTAGGTTAGGTTCTGTCAAGTTACTCATAGCAGTTATGATTGTGAAATTTTGATTACAGCCATTACTCTGTTCAGTGAAAAAGGTAGGTGTTGCAAAGGGTAAGAGTCTCATTATGATATGGAGTCTTGTTTGGGCATCTTGGGAAAAGCTATCTACAGCATGAAGTTGGCATATTGCAGCTTGAGTATCCCTGGTTTTGGTGGTTATGGCACCAGCTGGTTTATTAAACTCTCTGTGTAGCCCACTCATTAAGCATGAACCTTGTCTTTTGAAATTTACACCAAATTATCTAGCCTCAGTTTTCAGATCTTTAGGAAAGAACAGTTCCTGCTCTTAGTAATTCAATGAGAGAAAACTGGATTAAAGGAACCTAGACAAATTTAGGATCTAGTCTAGACTACAGGTAGGTAATAAAAACTTGAAAACAGTGCACAGGGCTACAATCTATTAACGGGTATATTATAGTTTTTCTTTGGAAACATAATTTTTCTCTTCAGTCATCCCAACTTCTACCAAAAACAACCACATGAAGGCAATTTTGTTTGTAACATAAGTTTAGTTTCATCAATTTTGATCTGGTCATTTAAATAAGTGCAGCAAGAATAGTAATTGATCACATAGGAATCTCAGACTTGATCTTTGTAAAAAAAAATGTTGAGACTAGGAAAACAAAGACAGGCTTTATATATTTTATATATATATATATAATAGATATATTATATATATATATTATATATATAATATATCTATTATATATATTTTTAATATATATTATATACATAATATATTTTATATAATATGTATTTTATATATAGTATATATATTTTATATATTATATAATATATATAATATATATAATATATATACTATATATTATATTATATATAGTATATATATACACATATATAATATATAAACAACTTTAAATATAATATATATAAAATATATATATTATATATATATGCATACATATATAATATATAAGCAACTTTTAATATGAAATCTTAGTCAAACTTTTGTTTGCTGGTATTTTGCTGAGAACTTTTACATCTACATTAATAAGGGATATTTGTTTTTCTTTTTTGTAGTGTCTTTGTCTGGCTTTGGCACCAGGATAATGCTGGTTTCATGGAATGAGTTTGGGAGGTTTCCATTTCTTCTATTTTTAGATTAGTTTGAGAAATTTTGGTGTTAGTTCTTTTTCGAATTTTAGGTAGAATTCACAAGTGAAAATATCTAGTCCCAGGCTTTTCTTGGGAGGTTTTAGATTACTGATTCAATCTTTTTACTTGTTAGAGGCTTATTCAGATTATATATTTCTTCATGAGTTAGTTTTAATCATTCATGTGTCTTAGAAATTTGTCTGTTTCTTTTAGATTATCTAATTTGTTGGCATCCAATTGCTCACAATTTTCTCATAATTTTTTAATTCTGTAAGGTTGATAGTAATGACCCACTTTCATTTTTTAATTTTAGTAATTTGTGTCTCATTTAGGCAATCTAGCTAAATATTGTTCAGTTTTATTGCTCTATACAGAGAACCAACACCTGTTTTGTTGTTTCTCTCTATGGTTTATCTATTTTTTATTTACCTCGACTAACTCCAGTCATTATTATTTTCTTCCCTCTGCCAGCTTTGGGTTTAATTTGTTCTTCTTTTTCTTCTTTAAGGTTAGGTTAGATTATTGATTTGAGATTTTCTTCTCTCTTAATGTAGGCATTATAGCTATAAATATTCCTGAGTACTGCTCTCAATGTATCCTTTAAGTTTCAGCTTGTTGTTTTTTTCATTTCCTTAAAGTGTTTTCTAATTTCCCTTGAGATTCCTTCTTTGACCCATTTGTTGTTTAATAATGTGTTGCTTTATTTTCACATATTTGTGAATTTTCCAAATTTCTTTCTGTTATTGATTTCTAATTTCATATCATTGTGCTTGGAGAAGATATTTTATAATGATTTCAGTCTTTTTAAATTTATTGAGATTTGTTTTTTTGTCTAATATATAGTTTATTCTGAAGAATGTTCCATGTGCAATAGAGAAAATGTGTTTTGCTGTGCTTAGATCAAATGTTCTATATGTATCTGTTAGTTCTAGCTGGTTTATAGTGTTCTTCAAGTTTTCCATTTCCTTGTTTGTCCTTTGTCTAGTTATCCTATCCATTATCAAAAGCAGGATGTTAAAATATCTAACTATTACTATAAAATTGCCTGTTTCTTCCTTAAATGCTGTCAGGTTTTGCTTCATGTATTTAGGGGCTCTATTGTTACATATGTTTATGTTTGTAATTGTTGTTTTTCTAGATGGAGTAATGGCCTTCCCAATATATAATGTCCTGATTTGTCTCCCATAATAATTTTTTACTTAAAGTCTATTTTTGTCTGATATTATTAGTATAACCACTCCGTTTTTTTTTTTTTTTTTTTTTTTTTTCAACCTTTATTTTCAACTTAGTTATATGTATGTTTGTTTGTTTTTTGTTTTCTGGGTTCAAGCGATTCTCCTGCCTCAGCCTCCTGAGTAGCTGGGATTACAGGCACCCACCACCATGCACAGCTAATTTTTGTATTTTTAGTAGAGACAGGGCTTCACCTTGTTGGCCAGGATGATCTTGATCTTCTGACCTCGTGATCTGCTTGCATTGGCCTCCCAAAGTGCTGGGATTACAGGCATGAGCCACCGTGCCTGGCCTGTTTGTTTGTTTAGAGATGGGGTATCACTATGTTGCCCAGGCTGGACTCAAACTCCTGGGCTCAAGAGATCCTCCTGCCTCAGCCTACCAAGTAGCTGGAATTACAGGCACATGCTACTGCACACAGCTTTAGTTGTGTATTTGAATCTAAAATGCATCTCTTGTAGGAAGCATGTAATTGGATTACAGTTGGATTTCCATTCTTCGATTTAAGGTTTGTTTAAGACTTTAATCCATTCATGTTTAAAGTAATTACTGACTAGGAAGGACTTCTGCCATCTTGCTGTTTTCTAGAAATCTTACCTGTTTTCCGATTCCTCCATCATTGCCTTTTTAGTGTTTAATTGATTTTTTTACTGTATGGTTTTGAATTCCTTCTCATTTATTTTCTGTATATTTAGTTATTTTCTTTATGGTTACCCTGGTGACTATAAGTAACATCTTAAATGTGTAACAATCTAGTTTGAATTAATACCAGCTTAGCTTTGGTAGCGTACAAAGTTGTCTGCTCCTGTACAGCTTCATTCCCATCCCTGCATTTTATGTTGACATTGTTATAAATAACATCTTTATTAATTCTGTGCCCATTGACATGTATTTACAATGATTGTTTTATGTATTTGTCTTTTAAATCATACAGAAAAAAACCAGAAGTTACAAACTGAAAAATATGACAATATTGCTTTTATGTTTACCTATGTAGTTACCTTTATCATTGTTATTTATTTCTTCATATAGTTTCAAGTTACTGTCTAGTATCTTTCCATTTTAACCTGGACTCAATAGCATGTTTTGTGGTACAGGCCTACCAGAAACAAACTCTCTTAGCTTGTGTTTATCTGGAAATGTCTTATTTTCTCCTTCAGTTTTGAAGGAAAGCTTTGCTCAATATAGAGTTCTAGGTTGAGGCTGGGTGCAGTGGCTCATGCCTGTAATCTGAGCACTTTGGGAGGCCTCTACAGGCGGATTCCTGGAGTCCAGGAGCTTGAGACCAGCCTGGGAAACATGGTGAAAACCTATCTCTGCAAAAAATACCAAACAGCCAGGTACTGTTGTCCTAGCTACTCGGGAAGTTGAGATGGGAGAATCACTGGGCCCTGGAGGTCAAGGCTGCAGTGAGCTGTGATCATGCCACTGCATTCCAGCCCAGGTGACAGAATGAGACCCTGTTTAAAAAAAAAAAAAAAAAAATTCTGGGTTGACAAGGGTTTTTTTGTTTCTCTTTCAGTACTTTAAATATGTCCTCCCTCTGCCTTTCGGCCTCCATAATTTCTGATGAGTAATTGGCTATTAATCTTATTGAGGATCCCTTGAACTTGATGCATTGCTCCTCTCATTGTTTTCAAGATTTTTTCTTTGTCTTTTGATAATTTTATGATAATGTGTGTAAATGTAGATATACTTGAATTTATCCCACTTTGAATTTGTTGAGGTTTTTAGATATGTAGATTTAAATCTTTCATCAAATTTGGAGAGTTTTAGGCAATCATTTCTTCAGATGTTCTTTCTGCTCCTTTCTCTCCTGTCCTTCTGGGACTCCCATTGTGTGTCTTGGATATGTATGATGCTGTCCCACAGGTATCTTAGGCTCTGTTAACTGTTCTTCATTCTTTTTTCATTCTGCTCCTCAAACCGAATAATATTAATTATCCTATCTTCAAGTTTGTTGACACTTTCTTCTGCCTGCTTAGATCTACCATTGAATTTTTTTATTTTAGTTATTTTACTTTTTAACTCTAGAATTTCTGATTGATTACTTTTCATAATTTCTCTTTATTGATATTTTCTATTTGGTGAGATACTGTTCTCCTGGTTTCCTTTAGTTGTTTTTCCATGGTTTCCTTTGGCTCTTTAAATAAGTTAAGCAGTTCATTTAAAGCCTTTCTCTAGTAAGTCCAATATCTGGGTTTCCCTGGGGACAGTTTCTAGTAAATTCTTTTCCTGTGAATTTTCCATACATTTTTGTTTCTTTGTATACCTCAGGTTTTTCTTGTTGTTGAAAACTGAACATTTTAAATATTAGAATGTGGTAACCGTGGAAATCAAATTTCCCCTTTTCCTTTATATTTGTTGTTGCTGCTTGTTGCCGTTTGTAGCTGTTTGTTGTTTAGTTACTTTTCCAAACTATTTTTATAAAGACTGTACCATTTGTCATGTATAGTCTCCATTCAGTTAAATAAGTGATTTAACAGAGATCAGCTAGTGATTTGACAGAGATTATCTGGAGCCAAAACAAAAACAAAAACAAATCTCTTCCAGTCTTTGCAGATTGGCTCTGTGTTGAGGCATTCATTCAATGCTGTTAGCCAGGCTGTCCACAGCAAGGCTAATCTGCATTAGCCTTCACCTTCTACTTTCAGAAAGTCCAGTGATCAGCCAGAGGTGAAAGCTTAGGGTGTTCTCAGGCCTTTTCAAAACATGGTTCCAAACCTGGTGTCTATATTCCTTGGTTTGCATGTGAGCCTTTCAAAGCCTTATTCTCCTATATGCCTCCTTCCCCAACCTCTTTATTCCCAGGCTGTTTAGCCTACCTATCTGTGCCTCATCTGTTACCCCTTGTACCAGGAGGCTGTGTCTGGTATCTTTGTCTTTAAATGAACCTGACAGATGCTTCCCAGGAGGGACTCCTCCAGCCGTGAGAAAGTTTCAAGGCAGATAAAATAAAGTCAAGCCCTGAGCTGATCCCTCAGGGAACCTCCAGACATGTCAGCCCACAGAGCCACAATTCCTAGAGAACAAGGTTCATATTGTCCCCTCTGGTACTAGCAAGCTGCACCAGGAATAGGGGCTGTCATTCCATGGATGCTACTTAACAGGGCCATGAGGGATGGCAGGGGAATATGCTAAAAATGCTACAGTTCTTTCTTACCAAAATTAAGCCGCATCTTTCTTAATTAAGCATTCCCTTGGTTGTTGCAAGTTTTTTCTTTAAATTCCAGAAATCTGGTTAAAGTTGTTTCTGACAGTGTTTGCCAGCTTCATTGTTGACCTAGTGAACGGATATGGTTTTTTAGTTCCAAAATTAGAGTAATCACCATTTTTGGTGACTTTACTCCCTCTTTTTATGAGTTTATTTTTAAATTTTTATTTGTATTTATTTTAGCGAAAGGGTCTTGTTCTGTCTGCCAGGCTGGAGTGCAGGGGTGTGATCATGGCTCACTGTAACCTCGAACTCCTGGGCTCCAGCATTCCTCCCACCTCAGCCTCCCAAGAAGCTGGAACTACAGGCATGTGCCACCATGGCTGGCTAATTTTTTAGTTTTTAGTAGAGATGATGTCTTGCTATGTTTCCCAGGCATGTCTGGAACTTCTGGCCTCAAGTGATCCTCCTGCCTCGGCCTCCCAAGGTGCTGAGATTACAGGTGTGAGCTACCATGCCCAGCCCTCCCTCCTTTATAAGTTTTACAACCTATATTCTTTTCTGTGAATTATTTGTTCACTACTTTTGTCCACATTTTATTGGGTTATTGACTTTTTCTAATTGACTTGTAGTATTTTACGTAGTGGAGACATTGGCCACTGTTCTGTGATAAGAGTTTCAAATGTGTTTCTCAGTTTGTTATTTGTCTTTCATCTTTGGTTATGATAGTTTTGGTTTTTTTGTGTGTGTGTATTTTTTTTTTTTGAAACAGAGGGATTTTGGAGGCTTTTTTCTTTCATGTAGTTGACTTTATCAGACTTTTTCTATTATGACTTCTGGACTTTTTAGTCATAATTATGAAAAGCCTTCCCGGATCAAAAATTATAGAATAATTTCCCCATGTTTTCTAGTAGAAATGTTATGACTTAATTGCCTCACATTTAAACCTTAGATTATTTTGAACTTATCCCTGGATAAGTTATAATTAATAGATCTAGTGTCCACCACACCCTCCTCTGCCCCCGATATGCAGGTTCTTGAATAAGAGATATTCTTAACAAGTTTGTTCAGCGAGTATTTATCAGCATTAGTAGCCTCTGAGAAATAGTGCTCACCTTGCATTGCACTTGTTTCATGATGCCCTGGTTTCTAATCCTAGCCCTTGCCACTTAATTACCATATGAACTTGGGCAGCCATTCACCTGGCGGGAACCATCTGTTCTGTGATCTGTAAATGGCAATAAGAGTTTCTGTCCTGCCGATTGCATAGAGTTGTTATAAAATTAACCATGACAATGTCTATTCCAAGACTGTGATACTATAAAATGCTAAATATGCTACTGCCTTTCATCATGTTTAGCATTTTACAGCATCCACAGTCTTATAATAGATATTGATACAGGTAGAATTGTAGCAGGACTTTCTATGTGGATGGCGCTTATTCCCATGTAACTGCCACAACCCTCACAACAACCCAGCACAGTGTTTGGAACATAGGCGGGGCCCAACAAACATTGGTTTGAATATTTATTAAATCTCTGTCGAATCTTTACTATTTTTCAAATGCTTCTGTTTTATTCCAATGAATAAAACACTCCAAATTCATGAACTCATGGAACTTGCATTCTAATAGGACAGAGAAGTACAATAATAAAATTTAAAAGTACAAGATATGTTAGATAGCAAGCAATGCTAAGGAGGAATAGAAAACAGAGAAGGGAAAGAGTCTTGGGAGTAGAGGGATGCAACAAGGCAGTCAGAAAATCTCATTAAGAAAGTAACATTTGGACAGAGCCTTAAAGGAGTGAGAGAGTGAGATGGCTCTATGGGGGAAGAGCAAAGGCCAGTATCCTCCAAGACTAAAGGACAGGGGCAGGCCAGTGTGGCCACAGCCCAGTGAGCAATGGCGAGAATGCTGGAGAGTAAGAGAGGTAAGGGGACAAGATGCAGGGGCCAGATTCTTGCAGCCTTGAAGCACATGGCAGGGACTATAGCTTTTATTCTGTAAAAGGTAGAAAGCCACTGGAGGGTTTCGAGGAAAGTAGTGACATGATGTGGGCTAGGTTTTAACAGGATCCCTTGATCAGCTGTTTGGAGAACAGACTGAAGACAGGCCAAGGAAGAAAGCACAGGATCCATTAAGAGGTATTTGCAGGCAGCCAGCCAAGAATGAAGGCGACCTGGATCACATCCGTGGGGGTGGAGGGCAGGAAAAGCAGTCAGATTATGGGTCTGTCTTGAGTGTAGAGAGGACAAGCTTGCTGAAAGATTAGATGGGATGTGTTGTGTGTGAGAGAAAGGAGTTAAGGATGACACCAAAGCATTAGTTGAGCAAATGCGTGGGTGAAGGAATAACTTGTTATTCTCTTCTTGCACTTTAGAAAGAGGCCCAAAGAGGTTAGGGGATCTAACCAAGGTGGTGCAGCACATTGGCAGCAGGACCCAGACCAGAATCTGCCTGCAGCAGGGCCTTTGCCCATCAGAAGCCAGGAGGCTCTGGGAGTCAGGGACCACCACCACCTGCTGAGGGCCCCTGTGCACTGTGCTCCTCCTTGCAGAAGGAAGGCCCGCGAGGGACGTAGCCCCACCAGGTGGGCGGCCTCGCCCTTGGACTGCCCGCTGGTGCTGCGGAAGCTGTTGCACAAGGAAGATGCCCGTGGCTTCTGCAAGTGCCTGGTGAAGGCGCCCCGGGTCTCCGACGTGGAGCTGGAGCGCTTCCTGTTGGTGCCTCGAGACCCCAGCCAAGTGCTGGTGTTTGGGATCATCTCGAGCCAGAACTACACCAGCACTGCGCAGCTCCAGTGGCTGCTAGACACACTCTACAGTCATGAGCAGCGGGGCCGTGCCTCCCCCTGCATCCAGGTTGGCCTGGGCTCAGCGAGGAGGCCCTGGAGGCCAGGGGTAGGGGTACCAGGGCAGTCTGAGAAGACCCCCGCTTCCTAGGGCTGGCTGAGTACCTGTCTGAGGGGCCACCCACCTTCAGCTCCTTTCTCATTAGGGCCTTTGCATGTACTCTCCCATCTGCCACATCGCCCCTCCTCCTGCTTCTCTCCTTCCCACTCATCCTCTAGTCCAGGATGAATGTCATGGCATCAGGACCAGGCTCTCCTCTGACTGGTTAGACAAAATCAGGACACTGTCCTTTCCTTCCAGTTTGTGACTCTTTGTTGGTATGAATATTGAGAGCACCGGCAGTGCTCACCACTGAATCCTCAGGGCTCTGAAAATATTTGTAGACTGTCGTGAGTACCCACTGTGTGCTGGGCATGGGCCAGGCCCTGGGCACCCAGCAGGACTCAGATGCAAGCGGGGACCTGGAGGAGCTCCCAGTGTAGCAGCAACTCTAGCACCGCCAGTGAGGCTGTGAGAGGACAGCTCCGGGCACGCAAGAGCCTGGGAACATGTGCCTGCTGCCTCTTGGGGGTCCAGAGGGCCTTCCAAGTTGAGTGGGGTTTTGGCAGGCGATGAATGTTCCTGGAAAAGGCAGCAGCCTGTGTAAAGGGGGACAGGAGAGAAGCACTGCTCAAGGTCCCAGTTGGTTTTATGGTTGAGGTCTAAAGGGAGTTTCCAGGCCCATGGAACATACTCCCACCTAGTCACCTCTGCAATAGAGTCATTCCCACATATTAGGCTTATGTAATCCTCCAAGTATGCAGTCATTCCCAGCAGCACTGGCACAGATTGAAGCCTGGCCCCAACCCCAGACCAACTGGAGCAAAGGATGGCACATGAGCACACGAACTGGGTGTCTACATGGTGACTTCCTTCAAGCCCTCTGTGCCCTCCTGTCTCCTAGAATCCACCATCTCTGCCCATTTCCCATTTGCCGCTGCAGAGCTCTGGGTTTTCACGTACACCAGGGGTGGGAGTGTCTGCGTGGACACCCTCCTTCCAGGAGTGGCCCCTCCCTGCCCCTGGCATGCCCACCTTTGGGTCTGTGCTCCAGACCTTCGGAGCAGACACCAGTAGCCCTTTGACCATCTCAGTCTAAGTGTATAGACTCAGCCACAGCCTTTTCACTCATCCTGTTCAGCAAAGCCATGTTTGTTTTCCAGAGCCAACTTCCAATTTAATTCAATCCAGTGAGCAAGTATTGAGTTCCTTCTGTGTGTCCGTCCATGTAGAGACAGATAAAATCCCTGCCCATGGGGGAACTTAGAGTTGACTTTCACTTATCATGGCGCTATTCATTGTTCATTAATAGTTGTCCCTAAACAATCGGAGTGCTCAGGTGGCCGAGCCCAGCCATGGGCAGCGTGAGTGAGGACAGGGCATGGCCTGAGGTAGTTGAAGCACATAAAGGAGTGGGCAGCAGGCCTGGAGGACAGACTTGGAAGCTAGCATCTAATTAAGATGTCTTTGGTGAATGCACAGATGTTCCCTGACTTTCTGTTTCCCTGACAGCTAGAACACTGGGTGTGGTTCTGTGTTTCATGTTGTAGATTGAAAGGATAGTTGGAGGCACCTGGAAATAAAGGCAGATAAAACAGGAAGATTGTATTGGCTGTGTTAATAGATCTGAGGCATGATGCAGAAAGAAGGAGGGGAGAGAGGCCAGCTTTCCCCTGAATTGCCCAAACCCTACCTTGAGGTATGGGTTCAATTCAGGTCCTCTCCCTGGATTTAGTGACTGGGAGGGTCCTGAGGGGCTTGCCAGCAGGGGGTGGAGAGTGGAGGAATTCTTTATGCTGCTGTAAAGTAGACTCAAAAGCCTGGAAACAGGTCCACCCAAGAACATGGTTCCCATCTTCAAACCTCTGCAGCATCATCCCCAGGGGAAGGGAGCAGTCACATTCTGCACACCCCAGAGGGTCAGGCTAGTAGGCGTCACATGTGGAGCAGCCATCTCGGAAATGGCCTTCTCCCATAGAGGGCTCTAAGCAGATCCAGGGACATCCTCCAAGGACAATCATGGGAGGTGTGCATGCAAGGGCCCCTGGAGTAGGAGGACTTGGGGAGAGGGAGTTGTACAGGGCTCCAGGACTCAGGGGAACCTCGCCTGGCTGGGAATGTGGCAATCCAGGTGCATCTTCTTGGAATGGGGTGACCAGTTCTTATATCTCTCTCCTGGTAGTGCCGGCATGACCCCTACCGCCTGTTGCAGTATGACCTGGACAGCCCCTTGCAGGAGGACCCTCCCCTGATGATGAAGAAGTACTCTGTGGTGCCAGGGATGATTCTGGTGAGCCAGCAGACTTGCCATCCACTGCCTGCCACCCCAGCAGCAGCCACCTCTGCCCCTGCAGAATCACATGTCAGAGAAGGAGGAGGGAGGAGAGGAAGGGAAGGGCTGCGGGCTTCTCTCCCCACCCAGGCTGAGGCCCAGAGAGCAGGAAGACTGACCAAGAGTCCCCCAGCATACACAGCTGGGGCTGGAACCCAGGCCAACCCAATGTGTCCCCCATCCCAGGAGACTGAAGGGACCGGTGACATTCAACCTAGCAAATCAAATTCCCTTCATCTGTTTGTTTTTAAAGGGCTTTATCCTAAAAACAGTGCACTGTAAATACTTACACATGTTCATTTTAGAAAACTTGGAAAATACAATTTAGAAAATAATGTCATCGGATCACCCAGAGTCTCCTTTGCTCATCCCACAGATATGTACGTGGCATCGGCAAGGGCCACTGCATGCTAACATTTTGGTGTCTGACCTTTGCAGTCTTTTTCTGCATATATTCTTTGCAATTCTTCTTTTTAAATTAAAATACCGTGAGCATTTCCCCATGTCCTTATATAGTTTGTAACACCTGATTTTTAATCACTGCGTAAGAGTCTGTCATTTTATCTATTTGTGCTGCTTTTGTTGACATGTAAGTTATTTTTATTTTTCTGCTATAACAAATAATGCTGTGATGAATATTTTTGCACAGAAGCCTTTGGATAGGTGTCTACTTGTTGGGGACCCACCTATGGGGGTAGGAGCCCTGCCCTCAAGTGGCTCCCATTCTGTGGGATGAGCTGAAAGGTGCGTACACAGTAGGGGAACACCTTTCTGGCCCCAGGGCTCTGTGGGGCTATATGTGAAATGCATTTGAGCTGGGTGACCAAGCAGGCAGAGGGGAAGGAGTGCTGCCTTCCCTGCGTTGCCCAGGGTGGTATGGCTGAGCTGAGCCCCTGCCCAGGCTGGGATGGTGGGGTTCCCTTTTGACTTGGGGGCCTGGGCAGGGGCTCGGCTCAGCCATACCTCCCTGTGCAACTCAGGGAAAGCAGGACTCCTTCCCCAGCCACCCAAGGCCTGCCTCCCCACGCAAGCTCTGAGAGGTCTGTGGCACTGCCCTAGTGAAATTCCAAACTCGCCTGTCTTATCAGTGGACACTGCTGTGCTGATGTGCTGAGGGCCTCTCCTTGTTTCCTTCCTGTCAACAGATGTTTGCCGGGGGGAAGCTCCTTTTTGGGGGCTGTGTTTTGAATGGATATGGCCTCAGCAAGCAGAATCTGCTGAAACAGATCTTCCAGTCTCGACAGGATGGCAAGATGGGTTACTTCCTGCCAGAGAACTACAAATTCAAGTAAAACAGGAAACATGCAGGATGAGGGGTGGGTCTGGGGAGGGATGGAAGGCAGAAACGAGACTTGGACTGTGAAAGGGGAACTGATGGAAGCAGGTGGGGCCAAAGGGATGGAGTTAGGAGGGGGCTGGGTCCATGGCATACATGGTAAAAAAACTGTGGCAGGAGGACTTCGCAGGTGGGCAGGGAAGGGATGGGAGCAGGTCCAGGGTGGGAGGGGGTGTGTGAGCAAGGCCATGTTATGGGTTTCTTTGGGACGCAAGTGTGTAAAAAGGGCCATCTTGGGGAAAGAGGGACCTGGGAATGCTTGCACAGTGCCTGTTTCTGTTGGAATAATGAGAACAGAGGATTGGTGGGCAGGAGCCTTGGCTACACCCCCTCTCTGTCCTACCACACCCCACCATCACCTCATGCAAGTTGGGCCCCGCTTCTGCTTTGGTTTCTTATTTGTTGAGAGAGGGTCTCACTGTCGCACAGGCTGGAGTACTGTGACGCGATCATAGCTCACTGCATCCTTGAATGGCTGGGCTCAAGTGATCCTCCTGCCTCAGCCTCCCTACACAGACAAAGTCTGTTCATGAAGTGATCCCAGGCCCCTGTAGCAGGAGGTGCTGGCTTAAGTCTGCCTCTAGGCTTCTGAGCTTGGACTTTTCAACTAGGGATACCACTTTGTTGAGCACCTCCTGGGCCCAGCTCTCGCAAGATGATCTTCTTAGGTTGAGAGACCTAGACCTAGCTTTGAGTGGCTCGAGAAGAATACAGCCTAGTCCAGGAAGGATCCTGGGCTACATGAAGTGCCTAAAGACCGCATGAGGGGAACCTGAGCAGATTTGAGAATGCCTGGGCAGCACAGTGGAGTGAGAGACTCACAGGATGAGGTTGGACCCCTGCTCCACTCTTTACTGGCTGGGTGACTGTGGCAAATCAGTTTACCTCCCTAATCCTCTGTTTCCTCACCTTCAGAATGAGGAAATAATGCCCACCTTGAGAGGCTGTGAGGATCTCATGAAAGTGTGTTAAAGAGCTTTGTGAACTGTGAAGCAAATGATGGGGCAGTGGAAAGTGTTATTTATATGGAGGCACAGGGTATGCAGCCTTAAGTTCCGTGACTGCACTCCCCAGCACTGAGTCTGGCCATCACCACTCACACACAGGACCCTCAGTTTTCTAGGAGTCCTTATGCCCATCTCACTGCAGTAAGTTGAGTCTGGGCCTTGTCTGAGTGGGGGAACCCACCCCTGGAGGAACTGAGGCGGTCACGCCAAGTGATCCCTGCAACTCGGAGCACTCAGTGGGGAAGGCAGGCCCAGGAGAAACCTGTGGATGGTAGGAGGGGCAGATGCTGAAAGGTACAGACAGAAAAGTCACTGAGATCCCACTGCCTGAGACTCAAAGAGGTAGAGGGCTTGGTGGTCCTTGAAGACCAGTCATCAACAATCCCAGGAAGAAAGACAGAGGCCCCAAGGGCAGGACAGGATACAGGGATGCCGTCAGGAAGGGCCCAGGCTGAAGATGAACTAAGGCTACCAGGAAATGCCAAGAGGACCAGCAAGGGTGTCTTCAGAAACATTCAGAAGGCTGGCCAGCTATGGTGGACAGCGAGCGAATGTCTTAGCCTGTTGAACATTTATTTCCCCCTGTCTGGAGGCTGGTAAGTTCAAGATCAAGGCACCAATGGATTTGGTGTCTGGTGAGGCTGCTTCCTGGTTAATAGCACCTTCTTGCTGTGTCCTTGTGTGGCAGGAAAGATGAGAGTCTCTCTGGGGCCTCTTATATAAGGGCACTAATCCCATTCATGAGGCTCCCACCCTCATGACTGCCTCACCTCCCAAAGGCCTTGCCTCCCAACACCATCACCTTGGGGATGAGGATTTCAGCATATCAATTTGGGGGAACATAGACATGCAGACCATCATAATGAGGAATGCCAGAAAGTAGTTGCGAAGAGACATAGCTCTTATTTGGCTCTAGATGTCCTCAAAAGGAAGATGCTCTTTAGTAGGAAAGGACAGCTTAAGGAGTCTGATCACCTTTCATAGCTGTGTGACCTGTGCAAAATACTCACCCACTCTGTGCACTGGCTTCTTTGTCTGTAGAGTGAGACTCACTGTATTGGGTTATGGGGATTAGAGGAGTCAGCACATGGGAAGTGCCGGCACATCACTCACATTTACTGAGACTACTACTACCTACCCTTGTTAGTGATATTATTATTGTTAAAAATGAGCTCTGGTCTCCCAATTTATTATATCCAAGGATTCTGAAAGGGCTTAGTGGTATGCTTACAACAGTCTTCAACAATTTTCCAGTAATGGTGGAAAATAATCAGAAAACTAGACACACACACATACACACAAACCAGATACACACACATACAAACTATGTACATACATTCAAACTATAAACACACATGTAAACTAGACACACATGTACACATACATTAAATTTATGCGCATACTAGATGTACAAACACACAAACTAGGTACAGAAGTATACACAAACTAGGCATACAGACACATATATACACTATATGCACATATACACAAACCAAACACACACAAACTAGACACAAACATGCACGCACACATACAACCTAGTAACATGCACACAAGATGGTCTAGGTTCTTGAAAATGGAAAGAGGCAGATTCACGAAACTATTAACCAGTAGGACTTCTCCTAATCCTAGAATAGCCAAGTAGGTTGATGGTTTAAAAGCACTTAGGTGAAAAAAGGAAATGGAATCTTTAATCGAAAGAGTTGCCGTAGCAATCGTTCCTATAATATCTGTGAAACAAACCACCCGAGCTTTGTAGTATAAAACAACACAATCATTTATTATTATTATTATTCTCTGTCATGGTTCTGGTGCCAACTGGGCTTAGCTAAGTGGTTCTTGTTTGGTGGAGATGAGGGGGTCTGTCATACAGTTGCAGTCACAAGTTGTCTGGGGCTAAGTCATCTCCAAGTCTTGCTCACTCCCATGCCTGGTGGTCAGTGTGGGCTGTCAGCCAGACCACTCACACACAGCCTTTCCAAGTGGCCTGGGCTTCCTCACAACATGGCAGCTGAGTTCCAAGAGGGAGAGTCTCAGGAAAGGGCAGGTGAGAAGCTGTCTTGCCTTTCGTGCCTTAGCCTCCTAAGTCATGCAGCATCACACATTCCACTGCACCCATATTCAAGGGAAGGAAATCAGACACCACCTCTTGATGGGGGAAGAGTGTTGAAGAATTTGTGGACATGTTTGAAAAGTACTCTATCCATCCCAGTTCCTCTTCCAGCAGGATGACTAGTTTAGTAGTGCAAGATATGCTTTTGACCTACATTATCTGGATTCCAGAAGACGCTCAGTGAAATCTCACAACGTCCTCATGGACAAGGTGGATGCATTTGGTTCAGATAGTAGCTTCTACAGCCACACCGCAGTGAGTGAGGTTTAGCAGCAGCCTGAAGGGCAGACCTCTGATCAGCCTGTCCATTTATTTTCTAAATATCAACCAGGTTGAATACATAGAAGGCTTGCTGATCAGTTGTGCCCTTGAGGGAGAAGAGATGGCTAAATCAAGGTCTCAGCAAGCTTAGCTGCTAAGGGATGTTTTGAGGGGAAGAATAAATGTTCACCTTTAGGTTTGGAAGGCTGGTGGTCAGAGGCCATGGAAGGTCTAGCCTGATGGACTGTTATGCTGGAAACAGTCTCTGAAATCAGAAATATCCATGCCTAGAGCAAGGGGGCTGCAATGCCACAGGCTGACATTGCTGTCTGGGTCCCCTGTTTCCGGAGGAATGTTGGCCAACAGCTTTGCATCTAGAGTGCCAGGAAAGGGAGTCCCTCACTGTTGCTTGGTGGGAATCACATCTTCCTTACCCAGAGTAGACTTTCAGTGGGCTTGGCTTTGCATAAGTGTAGAGGGAGTAATCTAGGAAATCCTCTGTGGAGGCAGGGAGGTGGAGAGAAAAGCAGTAAGTAAGCAGAGCTGGTGCAGAGAGGCTGGGCTGGGAGTCGGGTCCAGTCAGGCTGTGGTGGCCACTGAGCCAGGGGCACTTCAGCCTTCTCTTTCCTCGGAGGAGCTGGCCACTGGGACAGTCTTCAGTGTGGGCCTGGCACCTATGAAGCCACCATAGGTGCTTCAGGTCTTGTGTGCTCCAGGACATCTTCCACAGTGAGTCAGGGCCATTGTCCTGACAAAGCTGCCTGGCCACACTCAGGAGGCAAGGGCCAGGAGCAGGCAGAGGAACCCACAAAGGAACCGGGCAGTGGATGCTGGGGAGGAAAGGGTCTCCACGGGGTCCCCAGCTGGGGGCTAGGACCAGTCGGAGACCAGAACTGTGTGAGGCTTGGCGCCTCCCTGTCTCCTTTTCTCCTTTCTTAAGTGGCAGATAGTGACCCCCTCCACAGGGCAGCCCTGAGCTGGGTGCTGGGTCCACATCTGGCTTGGCCCCTGTCTTTGCCAGTCTCTTCCCCTCTGGGTACCAGCACAATAGGGATGGGGAGGCCAAGAGCTCATCCTCACTCCCACAAGCTGCCAATACCCCAGATGGAGGGGACCAAGGGAGCTTTGACACCTGGTAGGGCTCAGGAGGCTGGAGCTGCCAGGAAAGCTTTTGAGTGGCCAGCAGCAGCCGGGCGAGGAAGGACAGCGCAGAACACACACGGAGCTCACGAGTCTGCACCATGTCCACCTGCACATGACAGTCACTGGTCTCCCCTTGCCTCCCTCATCACCCTCAGGAGCAGCCGGCAGGAGGAAAGGGGGGGTCACAAAATAATCACTATTTGCATGTCCCTGTCTATGCCCACGAGCAGCGGTGCTGCCCTGCTGCATTCACACAGCAGTGGGAACGAGGTACACAAGAGACCAGGACTGGACTTGTGACAGTGGTGACGGGCAGGAAGGGCCCACCAGGCAGGGATGCAGAGAGTGGTCAGGTGAAGAGGCGGGGCACCAGGGAAGCTGGAGGCCAGTTGCAGGCAGCCTCACCCCAGCCAGGGTGGCTGTCTCCTTCCTGAGTGTGGCCAGAGCTGTGGGAGGCTTTGAGGAGTGTGGCCAGGCAGCTTTGTCAGGACGATGGCCCTGACTCACTGTGGAAGATGTCCTGGAGCACACAAGACCAGCGAGGGCTGGGAGCCTCTGCTTTGTCCCTCCATTGTCACACCCTCCTGCTAGGACCTCTCAGAAAGTCTGGTCTCCATCTACCCAGGACTGGAGCTAACTGGACAACAACTATCTGACTCGACTGCTAGCCAGTTAGGTCCCAGGATGGGAATGTGCCAGACCTGGTGTCCTGAAGCCCTCATAAGTGTCTGGGGTAGAGGCGCCTGGTGGTGCCCCTTTGTGGTGCTGCCCGTGGGCCTGGCATGGGGTGACGGGGAGAGCAGAGCGAAACCCTGAGCTCCAAGCCCAGCTGCTAGGCAATGTGGGAGGCTGGTGGGTGAGCTTCCTGCAGAAAAGATGACCTCAGGCCCTGAGCGCCCATGTTAGAGAAGGTAAAGTGAATACCCAGCCAGGGTAAGGAGATGCCCTGGAGGGGCAGTGTGCCCAGGTGATGCCACAAACCTGACCTTGCCCTTGCTGGGCCTCAGTCCCCTCCCTGTGGGATGGGGATATAGTCTTTTCTCACTCAGAGGAGTGAGTTGAGAGGATCAGAAGCTGTCAGAGATGACCGCACCTGTGATGACAAAGTGCTCCTTAAACTGTCATGTGCCCTGTGTAAACTTTAGTACACCCAGTAAACCACAGGTCCTCTGCAAACTGTCAGGAATTCTGTAAAAGACAAAATCCTTCGTAAATTACCACATGCCCTCAAAATCACAAAGGGCTTTGGGAGCGGCAGTGGGCCTTGTAAACTGGAAAACA
Source organism: Cebus imitator (assembly GCF_001604975.1). NCBI lineage: Eukaryota > Metazoa > Chordata > Mammalia > Primates > Cebidae > Cebus > Cebus imitator. The sequence continues at coordinate 1,623,524 of NW_016107647.1, forward strand.
TCTACACTGCTCTGCGTGCTCACGGCCTGCTCTCCAGAACAGCAGAGTGCTTGCTAAGCTACCACGAGTCCCATAAAGTGCCCTGTACACTTGAATGTGCCTCCTACCCTGCAAAGCACTTTGTAAACCATAAGACACTTCCGAAGGGACAAAGCACCATATAAACTGTCAAGTGCTTTGTGAAATGCAGACCATGCTACCAACTGGAATGAGGCCTGATAAAGACAGAGTGCTGCAGAAGCACCAGTGTGAGCCTCAAAAGGCTTTGTGTCCTGTAACATGCTATCCAGATGGGAGGGGAAGCTCTTCACAGCTGCGCCACTTGATAGCACCCCTGCCCCTTGGCCACCTCAGAAGAGACAGGAAGAGGCTGGGTGGAGGGAGGAGGGGGTAGGCAGGGGAGTGGGGAGGGTGCAGGGTGAGGAGACCAGGTGTCTTGTTGGATCAGCTGTGCAGGGGGCCCGCACCCTCGTCCACTGCAGACACCAAAACCCCTCCAAGGATGGAACTATGGAGAACAGGCCCCATGTTCAGTGAGGAGCCAGCCACCGCCAGATCCTCCCTCTGCGATGCTGCTCAGAGGAACAGCAATCCCCCCTCATCAGCTGCTCATGCCAGCAACCCCACACCCCTCTCAGCCCAAGGAAGCCCCATGGACAGGCAGGGGAAGGGCATGCAGACATGGGCTTTCCTGATTTGATCCTACAGCCAATGGGGAGCTCTTGAAGGTCCTTGAACTGAGAGAGGCTTGATCAGAGTTGGGCTTTAGACTCGTGAACCTGGCAGACACTGGGTTGGGGCTAAGCAGGGTATCATGAGCTTGTCACAGGAGCAGACGATAAGAATGGATGAAAATGGTGTTAAAACCACTTCTCTTCTGGACTGGGGCCTGAGGGATGCTGAGTAGAGAGAAGTTACCTTCCTGAAGTAGACCAGGGGCTCAGAAACAGTGGGCTAGCCACAAGCCATGGGGAGGTGGGCTCCCCACCTGACAAGGGCCTATTCTTGCCAACACTTTCCTTTTCACTGTGGCGAATACAAAGGCTTTGAAATTCCTGGAAGGGCTGGCCTGTTGCAAAGCCCCAGATGGTTGTCTTTGCTTATCCCTGAGCAAGGATGGTCTCAGAGCCAACCTCTAGATCAGTCTTCCAGAGAAGCACCTGGCCCACTGTCAGCAGGGACAGGAGTGTTCCTGTCCCCCCAGGGGGACACTGTGTGGCTCTGCTGGCCTAGTTGCTCATGGTCCTCTGATGTCCTATCATTTGGTTCATGGGTTCGTTTACTCACTATGCCTGCTAAGATCCAGATACAAGAGGTCCCAAGGTGCTGAGACCAAATCCTCCCAAGGCACTTGTGGGGCAGAATCACAGAGCTGTGAGCAATGCACCATAATAAGCACAGAAGCAGAGATGATGGTGGAGGAAATGTGGCCTTCTGCGACAGCTCAGAGGGCTTCGCAGAGGAGGGGACCTGGGATGCTGGCCTTGAAGGATAAGAAGGCCCAACAAAGGAGAAGTAAAGGCACTCAGGGAGGGGCTAGGGCAGCCAAGGGCACAGTACAGCTTGAGGACCTGTGAGCAGGAAGGCTGTAGATTTAGGGGAGCTGCCGAGACAGGCTGTTAGAAAAACATGCTCGTAGTTTGGGTCAGATTCTGACAGGCCCTGAGCCAGACATCATGCCGGGGGCGGGGCGGGGCGAGCAGCTAGAGCTTACCCCTGCAGGCATTGGGGAACCACAGACTGGCTTTAAGTGGGAGACACAAGGCCAGATCAAGGAGGATCAACCCTCTGGTGGGGAGCGGGACATGGCACTGGATAGGAGAGGGTGAAGCTGCAGGCAGGGAGAACAGGGAGGAGGCCAGTGCCTAGGGTGGGGACATTTCTGGACTGCTGGGACTGCGGGGCTGGCTGTGAACTCTAGGTATTTAGACCTAGAGCTGAGCTCAGGGAGGAGGTGCTCAGGAAATGCTCTGGGAAAGAAAGAGAGAGGGAGAGAGAGAGAGAGAGAGGGAGAGAGGGAAGGAGGGAGGGAGGAAGAGAGAGAGAGAGAAAGAAAGGTCTAGATGAGGGGGACCATACTTCTTTCTGAGCCTTTTCCCCTGCACTCCCCAAGCACCCAACACCAAACAGAGTTGCGGGGACCTCCTCCCCATTCACCCTGGGCTGGGGCTCTGGGGGAGACCTGGAGGAGCCCACCAGCCTACCCTGAGCCTCCTGCCCCCCCCCACCACCCTCTGAGAATGGCAGGGCCTGGGCGCTAGCACCAAAGGCCCAGACACCTGTACAGTCCCCCTTCTCAAAGAGCCTCAGGCAGGCCTCCAAGTGAGGCATTTAAAGGGTCAGCTTAGTTTTGTGTCTGTGTTCCCTGTGAAGCCAGGTTGGAGGTGAGGAGCTGGAAAGAGGCGTTAATTTGCCAAATGTAATCATTGTGCATACACCCAGATTCTGAGGCCCTGTCTTGGCATTTCTTTGTGTTTAGTTTTTCTAGGGCCCTTGAAATGATGGGATAGGTTGTTGTTGTCTCTTCTTGTCTCTGAAAGGCCCTGGCCTTAAGCAAGTCACCTTTATTACCTTGCTTGATCTTTACAAACAAAAGAGACTTAGCCCATACACACTTTCTTGCTCTAAACCTTGTGGATGGCCCCTGCCAGAAAGTCCCTCCATACCCACTTCCTGTTATACCCCCAGAGCCTCCTCAGGCCCCCTCCCCAAGCCATGCCCCCTCCTTCAGCACCAGTTGCTGCTGCCCATGCCCCCCACCAGATTGCAAACTCCTCAGGGTCAGGCGCATAGTAGAGGGTCAGTAAATATGACCAAGTGACTAGACGGTACATGCATAGGCCAGTCCTGTCTCTGCCATTGATTTATTATGTGCCTGTGAACAAGCCTACTCACCTTTCTGGACTTCAGGGGCCTTGTCAGGAAAATGGGACAAATGTCCCAGAGCTGCCTGCTTCCCAGGGCTGCTGTGAATCTCAGAAACATCCTGTAACTCAGAAACACTGACAATGAATGGCTGCAACGCCGTGAGGTGTGGCACAAAGGTGAGGAGTAGCCACATATGTGTTTGCTGGAGCTGCTGTAACAGGGGGCTGTGGTCTGAAGTCTGTGTCCCCGCAAAGTTCATGTATTGAAATCCTCACCTCCAAGGTGATGGTTTAGGAAGTGGAGGGATAGAGCCCTCATGAATGTGATTAGTGCCCTTATAAAAGGCTCCAGGAGGACCCTTGCCCCTTTCCCTGTGTGAAGTTAGAATGAGAACGCAGCCATCTATGACTCAGTGGGTCCTCACTCGGCACCAGATCTGCCAGTTCCTTGATGACAGGCCTCCCAGCCTCCAGAATAGAGAGGAAACTCTGTTGTTTTACAGCCACCTACCTACGGTATTTTGTAATAGCTGCTCGAACAGCCTAAGCCACAAGGTGACCCAAACTGAGTGGCTGAAACAACAGAAATTCATCTTCTCACAGTTCTGAATGCCAGAAGCTTGAGACCAAGGTGTGGGCGGGGCCATGCTCTCCCAGAAGCTGCTAGTGAGGCTCCATTCCAGGCCTCCCTTCTGGGGGCTCCTGGTGGCTCCTTGGCTTATGGCCACAGAGCTGCAATCCTCATGTGGCATTCTCCCAGCATGCATGGGTGTCCAAATTTCCCCTTTGTAGAGGGACACCAGTCATGTTGGATTGGACCAACCCTTTTCCACTATGGCTTCATCTTAACTAATGACATCTGCAACGACCCTGTTTCCAAATAAGGCCACGTTCTGGGGTCTCGGGGTTTAGGACTTCAACATATGTATTTGGGAGGGATGTGTTCAGCCCACAATACCACATGTGATAACACGTTTCCTTGGACTCCTGTCTTTTCTTCTGTGGTCACTTACAGAGCCCTCCTGCCCCACTGCAGGCATTTGCTATGGTCAGTGTTGTGGGTGGGATTGGAGCAGCATGTGGGTTAGGGCCAATCCAGCCCAAAACAGAAGCCAGGGAAGCCAACCTGCAGCGTGTCACTGGGTCCCCGTCGAGTTCAGATTCTCTCTTTGCCACCCTCAGGAGAAGAAGCACTTGTGCCCTTGTCTCTCTAGGTTCTGGGAACACTGACGGGACAGTGTGCAGCACGCCCTGGGCCCTGAGCACTGCCCCCCTACTCTACCTCCCTTGCAGTGTTCAGAACTCTGTCCTGAGCCTGGAGGATTCTGAATCAGCCAGGAAAGCCGAGTCAGAAGATAACCAAGGAAGCTCCTCCTCGTTGGCCCTGGGAGACTATGTGGAGAAGGAGATACCTCTGGAGGCTGAGAAGAAGTAGGTGGCCACCCCAGCTGCCAGAATGAGTGTGGCTCACAGCAGGCCACCTCTGGGCTATTTGGCCTGGGGCAAGTTACTTCCCCCCAGGCCTGGGTCATCTCCAACCATCCCTGACATCTAGCCCGTTTAATCAACACAGTGTTGGGTAGGCATGCAGCCTGCCCTAGAGCTGCTTGCACTGGTCTGGGTGGTGCAGATGGAGCCCTTTTTAGATTTTGCAGCAGAACCCCACAGCCCAGACCCATCAGTCTGAGAAGGGTGGAGACTGCCCCTCTGTTTCCTTGTAAGAAACTTGCTGCACCTGTTAAAAGCCACTGATGATAACCATGAAATGAATCACGCATTCAGAATGGCATGGAAATCACATATTTCTCATGAAGATAGAAAATCAAATTTAGAAGCATGTAGAAAGATCACAGGTGCCACTGGGGCCCTCTGGTTGGAGCAGCACCCAGATAACCTCACCTATGCAAGGGAGAGGGTCTTGTCTGTCTTGGCCCAACTGGGCCTGGGCTCTGGGCACTGTGAAGAGCAGCCCCTCCCTCCTACCTGCCCCTCAGCATTCACTTTCTCTATTTTGATCTTTAGAGCAAGAGAGCCTGAAGTGGAGCTACAGCCTCACAACAAACTCAGGAGGGACAGCAAGACAACCAGCTGGAAGAAGCAGGCCTCCAAGAAGTAATGCCATCCTGGTGGCAGCCAAGTGAGCCAGGCTCCAGACCGGGGTGCTAGGGCTTCTTACCAACCTGGCCCTGACTCCCTGGTCTCCCACCCTGTCCTTCAAGCCCCTGTAATAAACCAGCAGGCCTCCAGCATCGGGGTGAGACTCTGAGGAAGGGCAGAACCAGCTTAGTCTGCCTTCTGTGGGGCTAGAGGCCCCCAACAAACTTGTTCCAGGTCAAGTCCTTGGAAACTCGGTTCCCCCAGTGCAGAGCTTCCTCTGTGGCCAGTTAAGTCAGCGGAGGCCTTCCCATGCTCAAGGAAAGAAGGGTTTCCCTCCAAAGGGTAGCTCCAGGATAGGCGACCCAGTAACCCTGGGATGCCCAAATGGGACCGAACTGGGCCTCCTACTCTTCCTGGGTTGGGGGGAGCTCAGTCTATGGTCTGGGTGGAAAAGACAGCAAGAAGAGAACAGTGAAGAGGTGGAGAGAGAGAAAGACCAAAGACAGAAGAAGAGACAAAGGGAGAAATGAGAGGAAGAGCAAGGAGAGAGAGGAAGAAACAAGTGAGGAGGGAGGAGAGGGGGAAAGAAAGAAGATGTAGGAGGGAGAAAGAGAGAGGAAGAGTAGGGGGAATAAACAAGTAAGGAGGGAGGGTGCAGGGAACAAGTAGGGACAGGAGGAGGGGAACAAGTGAGGAGGGAGGGAACAGAAAGAAGCAAGTGTAGAGTAAGGAGGGAGTGAAGAGGGTGACGGGAAGAAATAGCTGAGGGCAGATCTGAGAAAGCTGAGAATGGTGCAGGCTGGAAGACTTCATGACAGAGTGCTCACCCCTAGGGACCCTTCAGTGGCACCCGGAAAAGATCCTTGGGCCCCTGTGGCCTTTGGGGGCAGACATCCCCACTGAGCCCAGCTACAGTGCTGTTTGATGAATCTTGGGCTTCTTCCCTGAGCCACAGAAATTCTTACCAGCATCAAGGGGTCCAAGACAGTAGCCCCTCTGGGGTGCTAAGTTTCCCCATGCCCCTGAGGGTACCTGTGAGGGGTGGAGAGAACCCCTGCTCCTGGCCCACGACTGTGGGCTGTCTCATCCCAATACCTGCTTCAGACCCACAGCTCTGGGCTGTCTTGTCCAAACCTCTGCTCCAGGCTCACAGCTCTAGGCTGTCTCATCCCAAACCCTGCTTCAGGCCCAAGGCAGTAGGCTGTCTTGTGTGGGTTTGCCAGAGGCCTTTTGAGGAGGAGCTGAGGACTCCAGATGGTCTGCCTTGTTTTCCCAGCCCAGAGCAGAGTCCAGGCCTTGAGCTGCAGGCAGCGTGTAGTGAGATGTTGCACATAGAACTGCTTATGCTTCCTCTGTAATATAAGCTTTTTTAATTTTTATCTTTTGTATCATTCAAAACTGTTTTTTGAATTATACATTTGTTTTTCTAGAAATGAATTTGAAATGACCTGCGATATTTGTAAGCTTGTATCTTTGATATTTAAGGACCTTGATATTTATTATGGGTCCCAGGGGCTCTAACCACTCACCCCTCCTGAGCACAAGGACAGACAAGGATTGAAAATCAAGGGAAGGCCGGGCGCGGTGGCTCACGCCTATAATCCCAGCACTTTGGGAGGCCGAGGCGGGTGGATCACGAGGTCAAGAGATCGAGACCATCCTGGTCAACATGGTGAAACCCCCTCTCTACTAAAAATACAAAAAATCAGCTGGGCATGGTGGCGCGTGCCTGTAATCCCAGCTACTCAGGAGGCTGAGGCAGGAGAATTGCCTGAACCCAGGAGGCGGAGGTTGCGGTGAGCCGAGATCGCCCCATTGCACTCCAGCCTGGGTAACGAGTGAAACTCTGTCTCAAAAAAAAAAAAAAAAAGAAAATCAAGGGAAAGAGAGTTCCACCTCTGCCCTTGCAGGCAGGCACCTTCCAGCCCCTAAGGCAAGATCTTGGTAAAGGCTGGAATGGACCTCGGCTTAGGCTAGAGCCTGAAACAGAGCCTCTCCCCTGCCACCCTAGATCTGCCCTGTGGGTCGTGTGCTCAGGCGTGCTCCTGTGGGTATGCCAAGCAGTCTGCACGTGCACATTGTTGGAAACAGTTGCTCGGTGCCGAAAAGAAAAACCAGCACTGAGACAAAGGATCTCTCAGAAAGGCAATTTTACTTTCTGCAGAAAGGGTGCTTCCGTTAACCATCTTGCCATGAGAGTACAATGAACAAAGGAAAAGCAGACATATTTATCCCTTACCCATTTGGGTTCGTCCTTACTCCTGTGTCTGATCTTTGTTGGCTGGAGCCAACACAATCTAAAACTGAACCTGATTGGCTAATAACTTAAAATGTCCTTGCATAGGTAAAAGCAATGGAGAACAAAAAGGAGTCCAAATGAGAAAGGGGCATGGGCTACAAGCTGGGACATGTCTGTGAGCACATCCAGCACAGATATCTTGATTAAAGGACACAGAATGTACTATGTGCCTGTGAGCATGTCTAACAGCTACATAGGATAGGGCTTAACAAAGAGCTACTAGCAAGAAGCCTTTGAAGAAAGTCTTTAAAAGAGACTATTATTTCTGAGATTAATTATTATTATTATTAAACAAGAAAGGAAACTTGGAAGAGGAACTTTACTACTTCCCAAACTCCCTCCTCTTTTACTTTATAATTTTTCTCTTCAAACTTTTTTGACATATTTTGGCTTAGTTGTTTTAACTGAGTCTCTAAAAGAGAAAACTTCTCTTGTTTTACGATGTCTTTTTCTTTTTCTGGTTGATGAAATGCCAGCGTAAACGGGATAGCGAAGTGAACTAGAGCACAAGTGCCACTTGAGTTATTTGTCAGAATGTCCAGTAAAGGTCTTCCACAACACCACTGTACACCTGCTCAGGGATGAATAAGGGCAGACTGATAGGTCATCTCTTGGAAGTGCCTGACTTCACTGTATCTTATTACGTTTCCAGGGAACACTAAATTCTCCCCCTGTCATGAGAGACATGAGGCAAACTCTGCCTTGGAAGATGGAGGGTGTATGGCCCTTGGGGGCTGACCCGCAGGGTGTTGAACTTCAGGAAGTAACAGAGAAAGAGCTTGGCACAGTTCATTATCCTAGGCTGTAGGATTTTGGAAAAGAGATACTATACAGTCTGTGTTCTGAATAGAGGACTATCCAAGTGGAAAGGGGACAGCCTGGGCCTTGGCCTACTGTGCGCACAAGTGTAACAGTCGCTTTTATTTAGATTGAGGACGGAATAAATCCATTCTAGCCAGGCATTTGCATCTCAATACCCTGTCTCAATAGCTATGGTTTGCCTTAGGTCTTTTACTTCTACTACAGAGACTTTAGTTTTGTCACTGTATCTGGGAGGAGTGATTGATAAAGAGGTTGAAGGAGCAATAAAGCATATTTCAAAAATTCATTTAGGATCCTTTCCTGAAATGTCAGCTCCTGTACTATAAATACAACTTAATGAAGGGGAAGGGTTTTCCAATATTGCAATAACAATAGTAAGCTATATAGGATTACATTGGTTATGTTGACAGCTAGAAGGAGTAATTCCTTTGGTGAAATGGATATATGTTTTTAAGGACTGACAAAGACCTGTGGAAGCAGTCCATCTTAAACTTCTAGTATTCTATAGGATATTAGACCAAGCAGAACATAGAGATTCTGTTTTAGAGGGACAAAAGTCTGATTCCTACCAATGAATACAGCTGCTATTCCTTGGATTACTAGTATCCTTACAGGAACTCATTATGTCTTCTTAATCTGAGGAAATCCAAGAGGGACAGAGATATTTTTCTGAAGTAGTAAGCTATGTTTGATTATGTAACTCTCCACAAGGTATAACTAAAGAGGCATCAAAAGTAATAACTTGAGGTGAGTTAGATCTAATCACATTAATAATAAGATGGTGAGTAAAGGGAAGAAAAGATAGATAGACTAAGCTTTTCTTAGCTTTAATTTGGTAGGGCTTGATCCTGGAACAATGGCCTGACGGTGATGGTGCTCTCTTCACTTGGGCATGATGTGTTCATCCCTTTTTTGTTGTGCAAACAGCAGTCTCAGTGGTTAGCAGCACGAGGTAGAGTGGTCTCCAGGCTGGTGCTGTTGTACTGGAAATCCTAGGAGTGGTGCCTGTGCTAAGAGATCTTTTATAATCTTTGTTAAAGAGCAGGTTAGTGCTTTAAGAAAAACCTGTTGTGCTTGTATTTTAATCTCCAGTTTACAGAAAAATTGAATGATACCCTTTTAACTTTAGCCAGTATGCTTACATGTAGAATTTCCTTTATGATTAACACTTCAAACTTGCTTAAACCTTCAAAGCAAAAATTATACATTTCTTGCATAAATTCTGTTTTATAACATTTTTCACAACTTTCAGAATCTTCAATATGTTTAATTTTCTTTCTCTCCTTCTCTCTCTGTCTTTGCCTCTCCTTCTCTCTTTGCCTCCTTGTTTCTTTCTCTCTCTCCCTCTGCCTCTCTATCTCTCTCTTCGACTCTTTCTCTCTCTTTCCCTCCTCTTCTCTTTTTACACTATCTCTTTCCTTAGTCTCACCTTCTATGTCTTTCTCTGATCTCTCTTTCTTCTAGTCTCTCTTTCTCTCTGTCATCACCTGTTTCCTGTCTCCTTCACACTCAGTCTCTTCTTTCTCTCTCTCTCTCTGGCTCTCCACATCTACCATTTCTTCCTCTTTTTCTTTTTGATTTCCTTTCTTACTTTTTGAACATTTTGCTGGCCATAGTGGGGCTTGTCCTGGGCTGCTGTAGCCCCTGCTCATGCTGCTGGTCTCCTGGTGCGTGGGCTGCCTCCCCAGGGTGCATTCGGCCAGGCAGGGGGTGCTGCACCTGCCTGCCCCACAAGGTTCTCAGTGTGGGGTCCTGGACCATCCTACTGCAGCTACAGCTGCGTGCACTATGCACACAGACCTGTCTCTGAAGGGTAGGCCCTGGCCCTACCCATGGTGCTCACCACACTGAAAGTGGCAAAAATGAGCTGCCCATGAGAGGGACGCCACCCACTGGTGGAACAGGCTCGGCAAATGTCCAGGGCTGCAGAATCAAATTGTACCTTAGGGAGGTGGGAGAAAAGTGGAAGCCTCTATCCTTGGAAACCCCAGGAGAGCAAGATAAGGTTTCACCCCTCAAAGATTCCCCCAACGAACCAGGCATGATGGAAAGGTGTTGTTGGACTCTTCAAGCCCTTCTGTTATTGTTTTGGCTACAGAGAGGTCCAAGGCTTTCTAAGGAAAAAGGTGCAGCCCCATCAATGGACACTCTAGGGCTGGCAAACACTGGCATATTTGCTGCTGCCTCGCCCCCAGTTTTTGCAGGCAGCCCCTACCAACTACCTTCCCATCTTTTCCATCCATGGAGTAGCCCTTTCCTTTGGCCAGGACTCAGTTTTAGGAAGACTCCTCGGAGGAAGTGAGGGTGCAGCTAGAGCTAAAATCTACAGGGTGGGGTTTGTTAGGAGGTGTTATTATGTGTGACCTGTGCCTGAGTAAGTGGCATCCCATTACTCACCTCCCAGGTTATCAGCCTGTCAGGGAGACATGAAATGATCAGCAGCTCATGGCCTCTGGGAAATGGGGGCAGGGTCTCCCCTTATTACTAAGAATCCTTTCTTGTTCAGGCTGATCCAGTGGAAGGCCCAGGAGAGGAGACGACTACCCATGAATAAACTCATTGTCCAAGAAAACTAGGGCAAGGAGGAAGCCCAGGGATCATGGTGTCTGACCCCTTGATCTGCAGGTGAACCCCAAAACCAGGGCTCAACTCAGGAGAATTTTTGGCTTTGCTTAGGAGGCAGCCCACAATGAAAGAAAGCAAGTTTATTACAGCAAGAGCTACGGCAAAATAGCTGCTCCATAGACAGAGCAGGGCTAGCTCTATTTATACCCACTCTTAATTATATGTTAAATAAGGGGTGGGTTATTTGTGAACTTTCTGGAAAAGAGGCGGGGAGTTACAGGAACCATATAAGGTAATGTTCAGGGTGTTGCCATGGCATCATTCATAAACTATCATGGCACTTGTGAATGTCCTGCGTAAATGTATTTATAATTAGCATCTATTGAGCAACAAGAGCAGCTAGAGGTTTCTTTCTTTGCCATCATGGTTCTAGCTGGTTTGGGCCTTTTTTTGCGAGTTTGTTGTTGTTGTTGTTGTTGTTTGGTGTTGTTAGAACCTGCTTCGATCAGCAGGGTAATGACCAAGGATTGGAAAACAAGTCCTGCTGATCTCCCACCTCACCCTCACTTTATAAAAAAGGAGAGTGGACTGGGCGTGGTGGCTCACGCCTCTATTCCCAGCACTGGGAGACCGAGGCGGGCAGATCACCTGAGGTCAGGAGTTCAAGACTAACCCGGCCAACGTGGTGAAACTCCGTCTCTACTAAAAATACAAAAACTAGCTGGGCATGGTGGCATGCACCTGTAATCCCAGCTACCCAAAGGCTGAGGCAGGAGAATCACTAGAACCCAGGGGGCAGAGGCTGCAGCGAGCCGAGATTGTGCCACTGCACTCCAGCTTGGGCTACAAAGCAAGACTCCGTCTCAGAAAAAAAAAGAATAAGACTTATATACACACATATAAATATAACTCCGTCTCAGAAAAAAAAAAAAAAAAAAAATTCTGAGGCCCAGAGGAAGTATGGCAGTACGGTCAGCACACAGCAGCAGTGGACAAGATCTCCTCCCACCCCTTCCTGTGGAGGTGCACCCAGGGCCTAGAGGAGGGAGATAAGAGTGAGGCTTCTGTCTCTGCAATCCCATGGACTAAATGGCCTGAAAACACCATCTTGTTACAAAACACATAGAAATACTGGATAACATAAATACCCCTTTAATTGCATATGGGAACTCATAAGGTCATAGGGAAAATCCTCAGGGGCTCAAAAACAAGAAGAGGGGAAAACCAGGTAGTAAGCACTTGTCTCATCAACATAAGTGATGAAGTGGTCTTTTCAAGGAATGGTGCTGGAACAATTAGACAGCTGTATGGAAAAATTTAACCAATCTTTACCTCATACCACTCACAATAAATAATTCAAAATGGATCATAGGCCTGTACTTTAGAGCTAAAATTATAGCACTTCCAGAGGAAAACATAAGGAAAATATATGTGATTTTAAAGCAAAGATTTCCTAGGAGAGTAAGAAAAATATAATGAAAAGAAAAATAAAATGGACTGGACTTCACCTTAAAAACTTCTGCTCTTCTAAAAACACTTTTAAGAAAATATAAATGTGTACCACAAACTGGGAGAAAAATATGAATTTCTGGAATAAAGACCTCTTACAACTCAAGAAGACACCGCTTTTTTTTAAAAAAAAGAGAAAGGACTGAATATTTGAACATACATTTTGTAAAAGTAAATATATAGTTGGTTAAAAAAGAAAACATGACAAGATGTTCAATGTCATCAGTCTTTAGGGAAATGCAAATTAAAACCACAAATGAGATACTACTAGAACCCTATTAGAATGGCTAAAAAAATTTTTTTTAAACTGAAAATGCCAAGTACTAGAAAGTACGTGCAACAGCTAGAACTCCCATACATCGCTGGTGGGAGTGTAAAATGGTAAAAGTACTTTGGAAGAGTGTTTGATGGTTTCTTATTAGTCGTGCTTCTTATATGAGCAGCGGGAGGGCAGCAGGATGAGGAACAGGTGGCAGACCCATTCTGTGAGGAGTGGCTGGAGGGCCTGGGCTGGCTTACCCTGTATCTGAAGGCTGAGAGAGGCTCAGTCACTGTCCTTCATCACTGCAGGTCTGTCCCAGGGCCTGAGACTGGGAAAGAGAAATCATAGGTAGGTTTCAGCAATCTCCTGTTGAAATAAGATGGGGTTTTAGGCTGAACCCCAAAACCATAGTCAGAAATTTCCCCAAGAACCCTTGTGCCCAAAGATCAATAGGGCCAGAACCAGCAGGACATCTGTTTTGCAAGATATAAACATCCACTGAGGGCAGCCTGGTTTTCGTCCACCTGGCAAGTCGACATGAACTGCTTCCTCCTTCCCTGCATGTCAACCCTGGAGAAACTGAAGCAACTGTGGACACCAGGAACTAAACCCTTTAAGAAAAACCTGGAAGGCTAAATGTATCTAAAACAGGTATGATTGGGATTCAGGGGAGATGTGGGTGGCTGCAGTCTGAGGAGGACAGGAGATGGGTGCAGTGGAAGAGGTTGTATGAAATCTTCCCCAGCTCTGCCCTGCCTTTCTCCAGGAGAGCCTCGGGGTGGTCTTCACCTGCCTCTTCACTACAGCAACAGCAGCAGCCCAGGCCACAGGTGTGGATGAAGGGGTTCATACTGAAGGACCACAAATACTTTGCCATTAAGGTGTTGATGAAAGCAGGTGATAACTACCAGGTGCCTTTGACCATTTAAAAGTTCCATCTTGGCCAGGCGCGGTGGCTGACGCCTGTAATCCCAGTACTTTGGGAGGCGTAGGCAGGCGGTTCACCTGAGGTCAGGAGTTCAAGACCAGCCTAGCCAACAAGGTGAAACCCCATCTCAACTAAAAATACAGAAAGCTTAGCCGGGCATGGTGGCACATGCTGTAATCCCAGCTACTCAGGAGGCTGAGGCAGGAGAATCACTTTAACTCGGGAGGCGGAGGTTGCAGTGAACTAAGATCAAACCACTGCACTCCAGCCTGGGCAACAAGAGTGAAACTCCATCTCAATAAATAAATAAATGCTCCATCTCCCCCCCTTACCTGCAAACTACTGATTACAAGGTCATGGAGGCCCCCTCTGATGGCAGGTGATTCTTCCCCCAGGGATTTTTAAGGTCATACTCTACCCAGGGGATTTGCCTAGAGGAGTGACAATAAATTTGAGTGAGGAACAGAGATTCTGGGGTAAAGGGGCTCATCTGTTTACCAGCTCTGACATAGATTGGGATTCTTCCCCAAAACATAAGCAGAGCAGCTAAGGAACATCATACATATAAGACAAAAGCTGAAGAGCCAGTTAGTTAATAGGTTAAAAGACTATACTGTAGAACTCTCCCAGAATCAGGAAAGGTTAACTATATAAAAAATATAAAACAAGCTTGAGCAACATAGTGAGACCCTGTCTCTGCAAAAAAATTAAAATTAGCCAAGTGTGCTGGTATTCCTCTGGTCCCAGCTACTCAGGAGGCTGAGGGCGGGGAGGGGATTGCTTGAGCCAGGGAGGACAAGGCTGCAGTAAGCTGTGATCACACCAGTGCACTCCAGCCAGGGTAACAGAGCAAGACCCCCATCTCAAATATATATAACACTGAAAGATATGGAGAAAAAAATAAATTGCCAAAACCCAGATGGTAAGGATCCTGGAGGATAGAAAAATAAAAGTGTAGAGAAGAAACTACTATTTGAAAAAATAATGGAGATAATATGCCATAATTATGAAAAATGAAAGACTTTATGTTAAAATTAATCAGAGTGCCAAGCAGAAGAGTTACGGAAAAACCCACACATGGACATATTACAGTGAAATCTGAGAAAAAAAATTTCTAAAAGATACCAGAGAGAAGCAGACCACCTACAAAGAAACAAGGGTCAGACTGACATCAGATTTTTCTTAGCAATGAAAGAAGCAAGAAGAATGTAGTATCTTTAAAGAGTTGAAGGCAAAGTACTCCAAACTGTAGGGGTAGGATTAGAGATACTAAAGAGACATGGCAGTGTGAAAAGGTATTTAGCTTGTTTAGGGGAAAAGTAGATATTGATAAGCATAAGAGTCTATAGAAATAAACAGGTATAAAATTGGTCTTAATGGCAATCACCATAAGACCAAAATAGAATATATAATTTTTCAACTGCTCAAGAATACTCTGTCAAAGGGAAACAAATTGAGAGGAAAAAAAGAGTAAAAAAGTAATACCAAAAGTCTCAATATAAGGTTAGTATAGTAAATATAAATGGGTTAAATTTGCCAATCAAAAAAAGAGAGACTCTTACAAACAAAAATTTGTACGTGAATGTTCATTGAAGCATTATTCACAATAGTCATAAAGGGGAAGCAACTCAAATGTCCATCAGTTGATGAACAGATAAATAAATTATGGTATATACATAAAGTAGAATGTTATTCAGCAGTAAAAAGAATACAGTTCTGATTCATGTTACAACATGGGTGAAACTTGAAAATATTAGGCTAAGTCAAAGAAAAGTCACAAAAGACCACATATTATATGATTCCATTTATATGAAATATCCAGAATAGGCAAATTTATAAAGTCAGAAACTAGAGTGATACTTTCCTAGGACTAGAGGGCAGAAGAAACAGGGAGTGATTTTTTAATGGAGGTAGAATTTCTTTTGGGACTATGAAAATATTCTAAAATTGGATAGTGGTGATGGTTGCACGACTTTGTAAATATACTAAAAATCACTGAAGTTTACATTTTAAAAGGGCAAACTGCATGGTATGTGCTTTATATCTCAATAAAACTTAAAATGTTTAAAAAGTAGGGATTCTCAGATTAGATTTAAAAATACAAGTTATGACTCTATGTTGTCTCCTTGAGACAGTCAAAATAGAAAAACACAAATATTGAAGATAAAGGAGTAGAAATATATATCAGGCAAATATGAACCTAAAAAGCTAAGGTAGCAATCCTAGTATCTGACAAAATATGATTTAAACCAAAAATATAATAGAGGATAGACAAAGATGTTATATAGCGATAACAGAAACAATGGAACAAGAATGAAAATGCACCAGGATGTATGCAGTTTTAAAATACATCATGCAAAAAAAAATATATATATAACTAAATTAAAAAAAAATTTTTTTTTTTTTTTTTTTTTTTTAAGAGATGCGGTCTTACTGTATCATCCAGGCTGGTCTTGAACTCCTGGGCTTAGGCGATCCTCCCACCTCAGCCTCCTGAGTAGCTAGGACTATAGGCACACACCACTGCACCCAGCTAATGAGGTGAATATTTAAAAATACAACTCCCAGAAATTAATAAAGCAGACAAATAAGCAGAGATATCAAAGATCTGGGTAATGCTATCAATGAGCTTGACTGCATGTATGTGAATCTAGTAGCTAAAATATAGAGAACTCACATTCCTTTTTGACCCCTGTGGAACTTTGTAAAAAATATACTGTGTATTAGATCATAAAGGAGGCCTCAGTCAATCCACAGGAATTTACAGATTATATTATCCAAGTAGGATGTAATGAAGGTAAAGACAAATAACAAGAATGTCTTCACACTCTAGGTTTTTGGTTAAAATTGAAGTCCTAAAGGAAATTCAGAAATATTTAGAATTGAATGATAGTGAAAATACTATCATGTCATAATGTGTGGTATGCAGCTAAAACAGTATTTGGAAGAAAATGTAGAGCTTTAAGTACATTTATTATTATTACTTGGCTATTTTTTTAGCCGAAAAAAGGCTAAAATTAAGACATGCAGATATTAATGAAATGGTGAAGACGAACAAACCCCAAAACTAGTCCTTTAAGTGGATTAATAAGATGGACCCCCGGAAAGATATATAACAACCTGAGGGAAAAAAGAGAAATAAGGATCTTTTTAAAAATATTATTTTGAACAATCAGACAACAATAAATGTGAAAATATAGATGAAACCTGGGGCAAAGCCTGCCATGTATTCCCAAATGATTTCCCTTCCTTCTGGGCATGCAGCTCAGTTACACTTCCCATTCTCCCATGGATTCATCTGCAGCCAGGTGCCTAAGTTCTGGCTAATGAAATGTGGGTGGCAGTTAAGTTCACCACCTCCAGGCCCAGCCTGTAAAAGCTAACCCCACAGTGCCCCATGTTCTCCGCAGGGAAGAATGCTAGATACAGAAGCACCAGAGGAGGACTCTGAGCTCCCAGTGCTCCTACGAAATGGGAGAGTTCTGGCTCTCAAAGCCCTTCCTAGCCCACATTGGACAATGTCAAGAGTAGGAGATAAACTTCATTGTGTTAAGCCATTGATATTTTTGGGTTTGATTGGTATATCAGCTACCTCCCTAATGTAAAGTGGATACATTACTTAAAAAAACAAAACAAAACAAAAAACCAGTATTGTTGTAAAAGAAATTGAAAACTGGAAAAAACCTGGAATTGTAAATAAATTGAAACAGTAGTCAGTCTTATGCATGTACATGTGCGCACACGCACACCCCAAAACCCAGGTCCATATGGTTTTACAGGTGAGTTTAAAATAGCTCATGTGGCTCATGCCTGTAATTGCAGCACTTTGGGAAGCTGAGGCAGCTGGATCACTTGAGCTCAGAAGTTCAAGACCAGCCTGGTCAACATGGTAAAACTGGTGGCCTATAGTCCCAACTACTCCAGAGGCTGAGGGGGAAAGATAGCTTGAGGCTGGGAGGCAGAGGTTGCAGTGAGCTGAGATTTCGCAACTGTACTCCAACCTAGAAGACAGAGCCAGACCCTGCCTCAAAAAAAAAAAAAAAAAAGTGTATGCCTGTCTTTTATAAGTTGTTCTGAAAAATAAGTTTTGTCAAATTTTTTCTACATAAATGTAGAAAAGTAAACAGTGTTTAAGCTCCATCTGAATGAGTTTCTCAAGGTGAACATACTCCTATGATATAGTTTGGATATCTGTCCCTGCCCAAATCTCATGTTGAATTGTTATCCCCAGTGTTGGAGGTGGGGCCTGGTGGGAGGTGTTTGGGTCATGGTGAGGGATCCCTCATAGCTTAGTGTTGTTCTCAAGACAGTGAGTTTTCTCCCGAGAACAACGACAATCTGGTTGTTGTAAAGCATGGTGCCTCCCCACCCCCTCTCTCTCTTGCTCCTGCTTTCACCATTCAAAGTGTCTGGTCCCCCTTCACCTTCCAACATGAGTAAAAGCTTCCTAAGGCCTCCCCAGAAGCTGAGCAGATGCTGGCATCATGCTTGTACAGCCTGTACAACCATGAGCCAATTAAACCTCCTTGCTTTACACATCACTCAGTCTCAGGTGTTTCTTTACAGCAGTGCAAGAACAGACGAACACAGCACATGACCAGAATCCAAAGCAGATCATCACCTGCCTTCCCCATAGGTTAGTTTTGCCTGTTTTTAAATTTTATTCAAATGGAATCACTTACTGCATACTCTTTTATGTCTGGGTTCTTTTATATTCATTATGTTCATGAAATTCATCCGTGTTGTGTGTGATTGAAGTTCATTCAATGTCATTGGTATATAGAATTTTACTGTACAGTTATACCACAATATATTTATCCATTCTACTGTAGATGGGCAGTTGGTTTGTTTCTGAGCCTAGTGCACCTTAAAATCAGATAAGGTCAATACAAAGAAGAGAAGATGAAAGTCTCATGGCTTATTTCACTGATGAATGTAGGTACAAACATTCTAAATGAAAGATTAGCTAACTGAATCCAATGGTATATTTATTTTTTAAAATAATACATTATGTCAGGTAAGGTTTATCCTAGCAATGCAAAGACAGTTCAACATCAGAAAATCAATATAATTTGCAGTATTAATAGACTAAAGAAGAAGAATCAAATTCTATCTCGACTGGTGAACAGAATTCATTAGGTAGGTAAAGTCTAGCAAGCTGGAAATAGGTCACTTTCTTAACCTAGTGTAGTTTATATAAGAAAAACCCACAACAAATATTTTTCTTAATTGAGACACTTTATTTTTTTATTATTATTTTTTAGACAGAGTTTCACTCTTGTTGCTCAGGCTAGAGTGCAATGGCACAATCTCGGCTCACTGCAACCTCTGCCTCCCGGGTTCAAGCCATTCTTCTGCCTCAGCCTTCCAAGTAGCTGGGATCACAGGTGCCTGCCACCATGCCCAGCTAATTTTTGTAAGTTTAGTAGAGACAGGGTTTCACCATGTTGGCCAGACTGGTCTCAAACTCCCGATCTCAGGTGATCCACCAGCCTTGGCCTCCCAAAGTGATGGGATTACAGGTGTCAGCCACTGCGCCCCACAATAGAGACACTTTAAATATTTTAATCTTCCCTGTAAAAAGACAAAGATACTACTTCAACACCACTATGCAAAATATATTAGAGCTCTCCAACACACTACAGAAAGAACTTGAAATAAGAGGTACAAGGATGTAAGAGCCAAAGATAAAATTGTCAGTATTTGAAGATAATTTAATCATCTACCTAGAAAAACCAACAGAATCAATAGACAAACTATTAGAATTAATACGGATTTAGTAAGATGTCGGATGCAAGTGCAGCCTCTAAAGCTGGCTTCTCATCTTGAAAAGCAGTGTGCTAGGTTGCAGGCATAGCAACACAGGGTCTTAAACACACAGATGAGGGATAAGAAGTAGTGGCATTAGATGCCAGGAATGGACTGAAGCAGGAAAAAGACAGAGTGTGCCTGAGAGGATGGGGCTCCTCTATAGAGGGCCAGGGATGTCCTCCTAGGCCACGAAGATGCCGAATAGATCCGTGGTCGCAGGTTGCTGAACCCCCCAACACCCTTCACCCAGAACCCTCAAATATTTACCCCTTCAATAAATATTAATAACACCTGTTTCTCCCTGCACTGCCCCCCACCCTGGCCTTGAGGCTATGGGCAAGCAGCTTTAGTCTCTGGACTGCCACTTCCTGATCTATAAAATGGCATAATCCCAATAAGCAACTTCCCAGGGATATTGGTGGTTTATGTATGATAATACAGAGAAAGGATTTAGCTCATGCTCAGGAAATGTAAGTGAGAATAACTGTTAATGAAATGATTAAGGAGCTCCCCCTGCCTTCCATAATGCCAGCCTCTACTCCAGTGGGGCCCACCCAGCTGCAGGCTGCCACCAGTCTGCAGCTCCCTCAAGGGTTAAGGAGCTTAACTGCCTACGAAGGAGCAGGAGCAGGAATAAAGCATCAGCCTCAGCAGCAGCATCCCCCTATCTGTGAGCAATCTCCTCTGGCCCCCAGCTCAGGCCTTGGGATATGAAAGCCTATCCAGCTCCTGCAGGCTGCATCATAATGACTTTCCCCTTCCAGGAAAGAGATGGGTGGGCCTCCCCTCCCGCCTCTTTCTCCCTTCCCCAGGTCTAGGGACTGCTGGAGACGCCTGAGCTGCCCCGAAGCTGTCAGTTCACACGTGAGAAAGAGAGTAGATAGTTCTGGCTGCTGGCCCCGTGGTGCTGGTGGGAAGGACAGCAAGGAGGGGTCCTGGTGCTGGGGGGTGGGGAGTGGCAGGTAGGAGGTGCCCAGTTGGTATGCCCTTGGCATTCTGCATCTCAGCTTATCCTGCCTTAGGTCTGGACAGGATGTTTCCAACTGCAGCTTGTGACCCAGTAATGAGTTGCAAAATCCATGCAGTGGATTGTGATGTGCATTTTGAAAGAGAGAGCTGGAATAGAAAATATACATATAATGAAGCACAGGCTTTATTTCAGTCACCCATGAGTACAGTGGTTAAAAATGCAAGCCCCAGGCCAGGCGTGGTGGCTCACGCCTGTCATCCAGCACTTTGGGAGGCCGAAGCAGTCGCATCACTTGAAGTGAGGAGTTGAAGAACAGCCTGGCCAACGTGATGAAACTCCATCTATGCTAAAAATACAAAAAATTAGCCGGGTGTGGTGATGGGTGCCTGTAATCCCAGCTACTTGGGAGATTGAGATGGGAGAATCACTTGAACCTGGGAGGTGGAGGTTGCAGTAAGCCAAGATCACGCCACGTTACTCCAGCCTGTGCGACAGAGCAAGACTCTGCCTCAAAAAAACCCAAAACAAAAAACGCAAGCCCTGGAGCCCACCTGCCCAGCCACATGACCCCTGGCGTGTTGTTTGACTCTACAGGCCTCAGTTTTCTCATCTGTCCATGGAGGGAAAACAGTACAACATGGGTTATTGTGAGAAGTGAAGGAGTGGTTCAGGAGCTGAGCTCAGGGAGCATGCAAACGCTGGGAGTGGGCTCTTTCTTATGTGTTCACAGTGCAAAATATATTTCTTCCTCAAGAAGGTAGTCAGGAAAGCTTGAAAGCCACTACATTTGAGAATTGGGTACAGGACCTGCTCATGGCAAGAATTCAGGGTACAGCTTTGGGCAGAGAGGTTGCTGTTATCAAATTCAAAGGGAGGGGCCTGAGAGGAAGCAGAAAAGTGAGAGTTCCCGGAGGCGGATCTGCCTGTGCACAGCCCTCTACAGTGTGCACCACCTGCTGGCTTTCCTTGCTCCTCCCTCACACAAGTGTCTTTACAAGAATCCTGACTTGCTGCTGGTCATTCAGTCAGCTGTTTTTTAATGAACAGCTACTACACACCAGGCCGTTCAATGATGAAATGGAAGGCAGAGCCCACCCCTCCCTGAGTGTATAGATGAGGAAATCATCGTGCTTGTCCTCCACCCACATGGGGCAGGCACTGAGCTGACCTGCTTTGCCTCATGTGATGCTCACCTCGGTGCCTCCGACACCCAGCAGTCCATTTTCAAATGGGAAGCAGAAGCTGGGAGTGAGGAAAGGCCTCGACCATGACCCCAACAGCCCATCTGTGGTAGAGCAGGATCTGATCAGGGACTCCATGCCCCACTGTGCCCGGCAGCCCTCAGCAATCCTTGCTGGGCTGGTGAGCCCCAGCTGCTCTCTGAGCAGCCAAAACATACATGAGCTCACCTTCCTCCCTCCACTCTCCACTCCGCCTACAGCCTTCTCTCTCAATCATAGTGTCCTTCTTTCTGTCCTTCAGACATGCTGAGATCCACCCCAACCTCAGGGCCTTGGCACAGCTACTCCCTCTGCCTGGAAGGCTTGTTATCTGGATCTCCACATGGTCAGCAACTTACCATCAGTCAGACTCAGCCCCTGCCCTCCCTGCTGTTGATGTCCATTTCCATCCCCAGATCCCTGCCAGCAGGTCACCTATTTTATTTCCCTTTTGGGGTCTATTGCTACCTGATTTTGTTCAGTTATGCACTGTCAGTCTCTCTGATGCAAATGCAAGCTTTCAGGTTCTAGTCATGCCCTACAAAACAGAGCAACCTTGACTAAGTCACTTTCTTCCTCTCAACCCCAGTTTCTTCATCTGTATAGTGGGGATACTAACATCTACCTTTCAGCATATTGGTGAGGATGCAATGTGACTATGACATAGTGCCCAGCACACAGTAGGTGCATGTTACACAGAAGGTGGTTTAATAAAAGTGCACATGACAACCCAATTAAGAAATGGACAAAGCCACTGAATAGACATTTCTCCAGAGATATATAAATGCCCAATAAATACATGAGAAGACATTCAATATTGTTAGCCATTAGGGAAATACCAATTAAAACCATAATGCAATACCACTCTACACCCACTAAGATGGTTATCATCAAAAGACAAACAACAACTAGTGTTGGTGAGGATATGGGGAAACTAGAACCCTCAACCACTGTTGGAGGGAATGTCAATGGGGCAGCCACTTTGGAAACCAGCCTGGCAGTTCCTCAGGCAGTTAAACAGAGTTACCAGAGGAACTGTTGAATTCCACTCAAGAGAAATGAAAACATAACCACACAAAAACTTGTACACAAATGAATAAGCAAATTTTGGCAAATCTATAGTAGGGAATATTATTTTCTAGCAAAAAGGAATTAAGTACTGATATATACTATAATATGGATGAACCTGGAAAACACTTTGTTAAGTGGAAGAAGGCAGTCTCAAAAGGCCATTTGTGCTTTTGTTGTTGTTGTTTGTTTTTGTCTTTTGAGGCATTCTAGCTCTGTGGCCCAGGCTAGAGTACCATGGTGGAATCTCAGCTCATTGCAACCCCTGCCTCCTGGGTTCAAGCGATTCTGCTCCTTCAGCCTCCTGAGTAGCTGGGACTACAGGTATGCACTACCACATTCAGCTGATTTTTTGTATTTTCAGTAGAGACAGGGTTTCACCATATTGACCAGGCTGGTCTCAAACTCCTGACCTCAGGTGATCCACCTCCCAAAGTGCTGGGATTACAGGTGTAAGCCACCATGCCCAGCCTTGAGTGATTCCACTTGTATGAAATGGACAGAATAGGCAAATCTATAGAGACAGAATCTAGATGAGTGGCTGACTGGGCAGTGGAGAAGGGGTGGAGTGTGACTGCCAGAGCATGTGGAGTTTCTTTTTGGGGTGATGAAAACGTTCTGAAATTGACAGTGGTGATTCACAGAATTGTACATTATCTGTGAACATACTAATAACCACTGAACTGTACACTTTCAATGGGTAAATTGTGCGATATGTTGAAAACAACCCTATGAGGTCAATTCTCTTACCATTTCACAGATCATTCAATTGAGGCACAGAGAGAAGATCACACAACTAGGCAGTGGCAGGGTGGAGACTGGAACCCAGGTGGTCTGGCTCCAGAGTGCAAGTTCTTAACTCCTTGCACATCTGTCAGCTAGAAACATATGGAATTCCTGGAATACCTGCTCTTGTAATTTCTAACAAGCTGGTAATAATAGCTACTATTTATTTAGTAGACAGACACATGCCTTGTCAGGCACTGGCAACAATTCTTCCCCTGAGATTAGCCAATCTAATCACTCCCATTTTTCAGATGAGGAAATAGGCTCGGGGAAGCCCAGGAAGTTGTCAGAGGCCCCCCAGTGAGCGAGCACCTGATCTTGGCTGTGAACTCTCCCACCTGTCAGGGGAACCTTTGCCCTCTCTACTCCTTCTAGCTGACTCTTGGAAAGGGTCATGGAGCCTGCCAGCTTCCTTTACAAATGGAGAAACTGAGGCTCCAAGCAGACAAGTGCCTGGCCAAAGCGACCCAGTGCCTTGGGCCTCAGCTTCCCCACCAGTGACATGAAGGTGGGAGTGGATTCCTAGTTCCTTCTTTCCCTTCCAAGATTTAGTGGTTCTTTATATGGCAGGTTAATCTTGCCATTCTAAATGTTTTCCCCTGGGAAACAAATAAAAGTTTGCCTTGGTTCTCAGTCTGTGGGTGTCATGGGAATGGCCAGTTAGGATACTGAAACAAGAGGCAACTGGCCACAGGGCAGAGCGATATGGAGGCGGCTCCAGCCAGCAGGCAAACCCCTAGGTGAACTCTCAGAGCAGATGGACTGAGGGGCTTTTCTAGGTGTGGGCAGAAGGGAAGGAGAAGCAATCTGAGCATCCTTGGTCAGTCCATTCTGAACACCCACTAAGCACTGAGACCCAAAGCAGGCATATTTACAGCCACTGTCCTCTTTAATCCTTATAATGTGTGCTAATAGCACTCCCTTTCACAGATGGGGAAACTGAGGCCAGGGAACCCAAAGCCAGAGACAACTGAGCAGGTTGCAGGGACCATGTTCTAGATGTGGCCAGGGAGGTGGTGAGATGGACTGGGCTGGGCCGAGGTGGGGTCATTTAGAGCCTGCAGGGGCTTCTTGCAGGGGGCATCACTGGTCTCTGGAAGTGGTGGCAGGAGGTGGTATTTACCTGCCTGCAATGAGGGGGCCTGGGCTCTTTCCTGGTCTTCATTTCGGCCCACATCTGCAGACTCCCGTAGCCTGGCTATGGCCACAGCAGCAGCAGCTAGCTTCTCCAGCGAGGCAGTGATGCTCCCAGCATCTGTATGTCAGTCTCAGGGAAGGCTCGGATTGGCTACTCCTCAAACCAGTCACTGTTGCTTGGAGGATAGAGAACTGTGATTGGCCAGGCTGGGTCACATGCCTATCACACGTTGGGTATCAGAGTTTGTTACCAAGAGAAAGTGGCTGGGAAAACTTACTGGGCAGTCAAAAACAGTAACTGCCACCGTCTGTTCCTTGCGCTATGTGTCCTGGATGGTGTCATGCCTCCTCCGGGCCTGTTTCCTCATCTGTAAGAATTCTGTTAGAGGCAAAAGAAGGCGAGGAGTCTCTGATGACTTCTCCTCCTTAAGCCTGCAGGTTCTGTAAATGTGCCACATTTTGAGAACCTGCAATGTGACTATGACATAGTGCCCAGCACAGAGTAGGTACATATCACACAGAAGGTGGTTTAATAAAAGTGCACATGACAAACAACCCAATTAAGAAATGGACAAAGCCACTGAATAGACATTTCTCCAAAGACACATAAATGCCCAATAAATACATGAGAAGACATTCAATATAGAGACGGGTTTTCACCATGTTGGTCAGGCTGGTTTTGAAGTCCTGATCTCAAGTAATCTGCCTGCCTCGACCTCCCAAAGTGCTGGAATTACAGGCATGAGCCACTGCACCTGGCCTTACCTCATTAGTATTTTCATGCATAAACTGCTTTATTTTAGGTGAAAGCACACAGGCACAGAGTGAGAAAGATATTCCTTCCCATTCTGTTCCCATCCTCCCACGCCATCAAGGAGTCTCAGTTGGCGCCACCCCACCTTTAACAACTCTTTGATACTTGCCAATTTCCCTTTTTGTTTATTTGTGTGTTTGTTTTGTTTGCATTTGTTTTTGTTTGTTCTTGAGACAGAGTCGTGCTCTGTTGTCCAGTCTGGAGTGCAGTGGCACAATCATAGCTCACTGCAGCCTCAAACTCCCAGGCTCAAGCAATCCTCCCACCTCAATCTCCCAAGTAGCTGGAACCACAAGTGTGCCACCGTGCCCAGATAATTTTCTTTGTTTTGGTAGAGACAGGGTGGGGTTTCACCATGTTGCTCAAACTGGTCCGTTTTCCCCTTTTAACTAAGGCAGAGCAGGTCTCAAGCTCACAGCCTCGGGCAGGTAACAGTGTTTGGCTAGAATTTAACAACATTGCTTTGTGCTCCATCTATCCATTTTACAGTGACCTTATATTTATGGCAAAGCAGGGCAGTGATTGGAAGTTTCATTTTTTTTTTTTTAGACAGAGTCTCACTCTCTCAACAGGCTGAAGTGCAGTGACCTGATCTTGGCCCATTGCAACCTCTGCCTCCCGGGTTCAAGCAGTTCTCCTGCCTCAGCCTCCCAAGTAGCTGAGATTACAGGTGCGCGCCACCAAACCCAGCCAATTTTTGTATTTTTAGTAGAGACAAGGTTTCACCATGTTGGCCAGAATGGTCTCAATCTCTTGACCTCATGATCTCCTCCCCTTGGCCTCCCAGTTTCCTTTTTAAATCCACCTAAGTTGAAAATGTAGATTTAGTGAAAGATATTCAATAAATAAGATGTGGCAAACATTCTTAAGATGATGTATATATACATCTCTGGCATGTGGGAAATGGCCCTGAATAAACATGTTTCCAGGAGCGCTGAGGTTTGGCTGGTGTGCTCTTTTCATTTCAGGGTGCTTGCTGTGTCTGTTGCCACACTCTGTGACATTCTACTCCACTCTCCCTTGTCCTCTGAGATGTAGGAATGAATGGAGTCCAGCCTTTGTTCCATCCTTAGCCAGGTTCTGAGGTCTCTTTTGTATGGAGCAGGGTCAGCGCTTCTGTCACATCCGGTCCACTGGGGGGCGTCTCTGCACTGGCTGGACCCATCCCGCTTGCAGGGTCTGAATGAACTCACTGCCTTCTCACCTTTCACTTGGGTGCTTGGGCTTAGGAATAGCAGCAAGTTGTGCCCTCTGTCCACTAGGACGTTCCACGGCACAGCCACCGGCTCTGTGCACCATGTCCTCTGTCCTTCTCAGCAGCCCTGGAATGTGAGGAAACTGAGATGGTGAGGCTGGCTGAGGTCACTTGGCAAACCAGTGACTGACCCAGGATGATATGATGACAGGGATGCCGGTTGGGCATGCTGAGCTCCTACACTCTATGTGAGTGCCTGAGAAGGGGTGGGGTGGAGGAGCAGGGGATGAATGGAGGAAAGGGGGCCTCAGGGCTATGCCCCTTCCCAAACATGCAACTCAGCCATGTGGCCAGTGGCTGTCCCTGCTACAGGCCTGGCCTATTAGGGAACAAGTCAGGTCCCCAGACCTTGGAGATTTTCTCTTCTCTCTGCAGGGCTTAAATTTGACCCCAGAGGGCCGG
This sequence comes from Cebus imitator, assembly GCF_001604975.1. Taxonomy (NCBI): domain Eukaryota; kingdom Metazoa; phylum Chordata; class Mammalia; order Primates; family Cebidae; genus Cebus; species Cebus imitator. The sequence continues at coordinate 1,650,336 of NW_016107647.1, forward strand.
GCACAGCAGCTCATGCCTGTAATCCCAGCACTTTGGAAGGCCAAGGTGGGCGGATCACGAGGTCAGCAGTTCAAGACCAGCCTGGCCAACATGGTGAAACCCCCGTCTCTACTAAAAATACAAAAATTAACTGGACATGGTGGTGTGCGCCTGTAGTCCCAGCTACTCGGGAGGCTGAGGCAGGAGAATCGCTTGAACCCGGGAGGTGGAGGTTGCAGTGAGCCGAGATCAAGCCACTACACTCCAGCCTGGGCAACAGAGCAAGACTCCATCTCAAAGTAATAAATAAATAAACAAACACTTTATAGATATTAACTTGCTTAGGAATAGCAGCAAGTTGTGCCCTTGATGTTACCTCTTAACAGCCCTAAGATGTAAGTGCTTTTTTATTATTCCCATTTTGAAGATGGGGACATTGAGGCAGAGAGAAGCAAAAGGCTTTTGGAAGGTCACACAGCAAGTTAGTGGCAGAGCTAGAAGTCAAGACCAGAGGATTTTGTACTCCACACTTATTAAAAGCCACAGGCCAGGCCAATGTGGGCAGAGGGACAAGGCTGCTGGAACCTCTGAGATGGCTGGTGCAGAAGGGCCAGACCCTCCTCACCGGCCCAGGGGTGGCCACAGATGCAAGAGCCAGGAAGGGTCCTCTTGGCACCTGACTCACCTGGGACTGTCAGCCCTTGACTGCTTCCCCAGTGGGTGGGCATGCCACCTGTGTCTGTACCCTCCAGCGACCAGGGGCTCAGCGGTTCCCCTGGATGCCTGTGCCCTCCCTGCTCTGCCCTGCCTGGGCAGAATCTCCTCCAGCCCTTTGAATCCACCCCACAGTGGGATCTGGCACTGTCCTGTGGACCTTCCGCCCTGCCTGTTCCCCAGCTCTAGAACAACACCTGTGACTCCTTAAGTCTTTTTGGCTGTAGCCTCTCTGACCTCTACAGATCTAGTAGTTTTTCTGAAGTCCAAAATCTGTGGCTGTGGCCCAAGGGGCTCTAAGGGCAGTTTGAGGAATTAAAATGAAGACAGTCCTGCAGCCACCTGTGTATGTGTGTCAGGGCTGGCAGGGAAGCAGTGGCTTCAGGGCTCTACTTCCATCCAGCCTCCCCACACCTTTGCCCCCGCGGTGAGAGCAGCCTGGTGCACTGTTTCCAGGGTCTGGCCCTTTTAAATTTAGCTGCGGGAAAAAGCAGTTTGTGCAGCCCTGGAACTTGGAGACAATCAGCAACAGGAAAAAGTCATCCGAGGGGAGCTTTCAGTGAATTATGGAGGCATTGTTCCTGTGTCCAAGGAGCCAGGGCTGCTGGTCCAAACCTCGCTGACCCAGCCCAGGCCTTTTGGGCAAAACATTGCCTGGAGCTGCGTCAGGACAACACAATGTGGGCCTATGAAGGCCAAAAAAAAAAAAAAAACTGCTGGAGGAAGAAAAATACTGGAAATTCCCTGCATCCCAGTGAGGGAAGAGACTTTCTTGAAAATCAACAGCAAGGGAAAGGTTGCTGCCCGCCCAGGCGGGGCCTCGGGGAGCGGTAGGAAGTCGCAAGCGATATTTTGAGATATTTTCAGTCTGGTGTGATGCTGGTTGATTTTCCAAAACACAAGGGCCTCATGCTGGGGGGAGAGTTGAGGCTGGACTGAAGCTGACCAAGGGTGGGGCCGGGGTGCAGGATGGGCCAGGACAAGAACATAAACAGAAGCTGACCCAGTTGGAGAGCTCTGGTGCTCCAGATGGCTGACTCACAGGCCCCTTGCCACCCTGGGAGGCCCAGGGGGGTCTCCTGTTGACCCAAAGGCCCTTCCAGACCTCACCTAGGGGGGAAAACTGCAGGTGAATACTGGGATTCCCCTGCACAGAAAGCCTGCTAAGTGGCCAGGCGGATTCTGCTTGCTCGCCTCTCCTGATGGGGCACTCACTACCTATTCAGCACCTCCTCCCATTTCTGCACAGCTTTGAGTGGGAGAAACAATAAAAATGTTTGTGGAAGGGACACAGCAGTGAACAAAACAGAAACTCCTGTCCTCGTGGAGCTGACACTCTAGTAAGGAAACACAGTACACAAAATTAATAAAATGTAGGCTATGTTAGAAATTGCAAGCAAGAGAGAAGATAAAGCAAGAAAAGGGTTAGGAGGTGGCATTTGGGATGCAATTCTGGAAATAGGCGGTTAAGGAAAATGTTCCTCCTCACTCTCAGCCGGGACCCACCTCCCTGGGATGTCTCATGGACCCTACTCTGTCCTCTGGGCACAGAGGTTCATCTGCTCCCCCTAGGCAAGGACAGACTTGCTCTGTTCCAGACTGAGCAGGGCCAACTACTCATGGGAAAGGGGCTCCAGCCCTCTCACCCTTCTCTAGGGCCCCAGAGTGAGCCCCTTTCACAGAGGTGGGAAGGACATTGTAAACCCTCTATCTCCATGAATGCATGCTAAGGGTCCAGCTGTTTTAGCAGCTGCATCCCACTGTTACCTCCCGCTGAACCCATCAACCTCTGATGTCATGAAGGGTCAGCATACCCTGCCTCCTCCATCCCAGGATAGCATGATCTTGCAGACCCAAGAACTAGAATTTGCATTTATTCCTATTGTTTCATCTTGCAGCATTTTATCCACACAGAATTGCAGCTTGCAGAGATATTTTTGCAGCTTGGAAAGATCTTTTTGGCATAGAGGTGGGACCACACATGAGATAGACAAAGGATTAATATTCCCAACATACCAAGAATACCTAAAAATTGATAAGAAAAATACAAAACAAAAATAAAAACACATGGAAAAAGAATATGATCAGGCAACTCACAGATGCAGAAATGCAAATGGCCAATAAACAAATGAGAAAATGCTCAGCCTCTCAGGCAGTCATAGAAATGCAAATTAAAAGAATAACGAAATGCCAAATGCCATTTTTCTCCCATCAGATTGGGGAAAATATTAAATATTGATGACATCCAGTGCCAGCCAGGTGGGGGCAGTTGAGCAGTTTTGACGTGGCTGGTGGGAGTATGAGCTGCCACAATCTTTTGGGACACTAATATGTATTTGGGTTTAAAATGTGTATGCCCTTTGATCCAGCAATTCTACTTTGGAGAATTTATCCTGCAAAGCCATTTGGACACATAAGGTAATATGTACAAGGATGTTTTTTGCAAAAAGAAAAGAATGTACTAAATGTTGATCGTTAAGGCAATGATTGAGTGAATTATGGGACATTTGTTCTATGAAATGTTAAACAGCTTATAAAAATAATTAGATCTGTGTGTTTGTTGTGTGTGTGTGTGTGTGTGTGTGTGTGTGTATGTGTTCATATATATGTTCCTGAAATTGTGCTTATGATATATTAGACAAAAAACAAGATGCAAAGTCAGGTATATGATATGATCCTATTTTTATAAACATTTTTTTTTTTTGAGACAGAGTTTCACTTGTTACCCAGGCTGGAGTGCAATGGCGCGATCTCGGCTCACCGCAACATCCGCCTCCTGGGTTCAGGCAATTCTCCTGCCTCAGCCTCCTGAGTATCTGGGATTACAGGCACGCGCCACCATGCCCAGCTAATTTTTTGTATTTTTAGTAGAGACGGGGTTTCACCATGTTGACCAGGATGGTCTCGATCTCTTGACCTCGTGATCC
>NW_016107647.1:1653980-1675282 GCF_001604975.1 Cebus imitator
ATAAACATATTTGAAAGAGCAAAGAGTAAATTGAAAAATAAACTTCACTAAACTGCTAACATTGGTTATCCCAGAGGAAGAGAATCACTAGTGGCAAGATTATTAAAATTATTTGATCTCATATCTCTTTTGTTTGACTTTTGCAATATAGCTCTAATAATTTTGGTAACAAACACTCTTTCTTAAAAGCTATTTTTAAACAGTTCTTATGGAGCTCTGCCCATCATGTCTTCATTATGAGCAAAGGCAGGAGTCAGCCCAAGGACTGGAACAGAAGATGGTCCTCTTGCTGCTGATCTGAAGGTCCAGCTTACCGTGAATTGCCTACTCTTGAGCTTTCCAAGGGATATTCAAGTGCCCACCCCACTTCTCATCTTCATGCTAGCAGGAATCCCATTGTTCACTGAGCCTCGTGGGTTTTCCCTGCCTCTATTTCCCATATCTTCCTCTTTTGTGCCTCATCCTACCTTCCCTGTTCTGTGAATAGTACTGCTTCCAGAAACATGCAGAAGGGACTGGGCTGGATTTCCTAATATTAGTCAGAGATTTGGAGGCACAGAGTCTAGGCCCAGGGCAACAAACATTTCCTTCTTGCTTGCCAGCTCTGAACAGTGGTAAAGGAGGCCAGGAGTGCTAAGCTGAAAGGGTTTCTAAGGCTCCACCAGCAAGAGTGCTGGGATTGATTAGCAATGTCTGCTCTTAGCTAGGGACTAGTGAACAGGAACACCAAAGTTACTGCCTGGCCATGCTCCACCTCGGCAGGTCATTCCCAGACTAGAATAAGCACTGGGATCACCAGGGATCTTAGTAACATGCAGATTCTGGTCCAGCTGGGCTGAGATGCTGTAGTTCTGGTATGATAAGCCCTTAGGTGACGTGGATGCTGCTGGTCTCGGGACCACTCTTTGAGGAACAAGGGGCCAAGATCTTTGCAATCTCCATTCATAGCCACCTCCTCCTCTCCCTCAACTCTTCACACATTTGCAAACCCTCCCCAAATGTCTAGCACCTCTTAATATCTGTCGCATAGTTTGATTCTTGGAACAGCCCCGGTTATAATCTTTGACAGATGAGGAACTGGAAGGGAAAGAACTTGCCCAAGCTCCCCCAGCCAGCTGATGGGCGGATCAATCGCCAACCTCCCCTGCCCCCGCTTCTCCTCTCCTGGAGCCAAAAACCAGCCAGAAAGACCCTGCTGCTGCCCGACAGCACCGTGTTCACTGCCATAAATAAGGCCTCTGCCAAGTCAGCTCCCTCCTCCTTTCTCAGCAAGATCTCGCAGCAGGCTGGGGTGAGAGAAGCCAAGGAGGGACAGGAGGCTCAGCCGACAGCGTGAGTTATGGGCTCGGGGAAGCCCATTAGTCACTAAAGCAAGAGAAGTTAACTCGGGCTTATAAACTCTAAACGTTTATTATTCACATTGATCACTGCAACAGACAGCACTCTCCCCAACCCCCAGCCCCCCAGTGCCGGCCAGCATGTTCAGATTGCAGGATGGTGGTGTGGGCTGAAGGGGCTCCCTGGGCCCCAGAAGCCCCAGGAAATGCAAGCAGGGCACACACGGGCCCCAAGGGGCTCTCCCTGAGCCAGAAGCCAGGGAGCTATCAGTGGCACAATTAGACATCATCTCCATCATCATGGGCTGACCAGGAGGCTACCAGGCAGGCCGCAGAGGATGGGAGCCTGCCTCTGGATCTGCTTGACCCTTAGCAGCAGACGACTTTGCCTATAGGTCACATGACTTTGCAGAGGCTCAGTTTTGTTATCTGTAAACCAGGGACACATTCATTCATTCGACATTTACTGAGCACCCACTAAATGCCAGGCACTTCTAGGCCTGAAGGTACAATAAAGAACAAGAAAGCTCCCTGCCTTCATGGAGTTTATACTCTGAAGATGGAGACAGACAAAGCAACTGAATAAATGAACAACCAGACTAATTTTAGGTGAGTGAGTGATAAGTGCAGTAGAGAAAACAATCCAAAGTCACATGCTAGAGAGTGACTTGGGCACTGGGAGGAAGTCTGCAGGGCCCCAGGGATGGCATTTCAGGAGATGCACCTGAGGGGAGGCCTGAGGATGGAAGAGAGCCTACCATGGAAAGATCTGGGCAAAGAGGAGTGCAACAGAGGCGGCAGATGGGCAACGGCAAGGCCTTGGGTCAGGCAAAGCGTGGCATGTGTGACGACCAGAGAGGCACCAGGGTGGCTGGGAGGGCCATGGGGGAAGAGTGGAATGTGAAAAGGGAGGACGTCAGTGAGGCCATTGAGGACTGTGAATTTGACTTAGTGCAGTGGGAGCCTCTGAGGGATTTTAGGTTGAAAAGGCCATGAGGGATAAAATCCCACCTGACCTCCCTTGGTGACTGTGAGGAAATGCAGTGGACACTGGGGGCCCTGCCTGGCTCTGCATGACCAGGTTGGGGCTGCAGTGACCTTGGCTGCTAATGGCTGACAGCTGCCCCTTTCTCCTGAACATTGCCCTTGGTTGCCAGCAGGCACTCCCCTAGTACTGTGCCCCCTTCTCCAGGGTGAGTCACCTCCTCAAGGTGGGACTCACGCTGTGGTGCCCTGTGTGCTCCAGAAGCCCTGGAGGTCAGGCTGAGGCCAGCGTCCAGCAGGGATACAGCATTGTGTGGTGTTTTCCTTGCCTCCCTGCATCCCTCACTCCCTGCTGAGAGCATTTCTTCAGGCTCTTCTAGGGAACCTGGCATAAAACATAAGGATGAAACCAAATGGTGGCTCTGAAGGCTGAACCCAACACTTGCCACACAATTTGCCTAGAATGTTCCTGATTTTAACACTGAAAGTCTTGCATCCCAGGAACACCCTAAGTCTCAGGCAAACTGGAATGATTGGTCAGCCTTGGTAACTGCTTCATAAGTAAGATTCATTCATCCATTCATTGGCTCTCTCCTGGGGTATCCTTGTACTAGGTTCCGTCGGTGGAGCCATGGCAGGGGTCCATCTCACGGAGCTCACAGTTCCACTGTAGCAGGCAGGCACTATCCTAAGATGGTCACTCAGGACTGCAGGTAAGGAGAACCAACGCAGGGTGGTGAGGTGGGGGCTGTCCTTGAAGGAGAAGAAGGAGCTGCCCAATGAATGGGGTGGGGACATTCTGGGCTAAGCACCCACCCTGGTGAGCTGATGACCAGGAGAGCCCTGGGCTCTGGATCTACAAATGCAGACAGAGACTGTGAGAGGTAGATTCAGGGTGCCCACTGGCCATGCCCTTAGCTTCTCTAGTTTGCCTATCTGGGAAGGCCTCAATTTCTCCATCTGGGAAGGTGTCTCCAGTTCCAGCAGGAAGCCCAGAATAGCTACAAAGCAAAGAGCTCTTTGGGAGGAGACCTCTGAAGTCACCAAAGTTCCTGGGTGATCATAAAGATGGTTAAGACCTCAGGGAACCTCCTCTGGACCAGCAGACACTATTCTGAAGCCCCAGGATGACCCAGAAAAATAGGTCTTTTATTTCCATTTTTGAGACAAGGAAACTGAGGCTTAAAGAGAAGTAATTACTCACCCAAAGTCACATAGCCAGTGAGTGGTGGACCATGTGGGGATGTGGAGGTTCCCAGGGCTCTCAGGCCCACAGCCACTGAGTCACTTCATAAGTTCAAGGAGATAAAGAAGGCATTGTCACCTCCATTCTATTTATTATTTTATGCACCCCTTTTTTATCCACTCACCTACTATAGAGGGGAGTGGATAAAAGCACAGATTCCAGGGCCAGCCTGCCTGGGTTCGACCCCTGCCCACCATGCAGAAGCCACAGGACTGAAGGCAAAAGACTGAGCCTCCCTGTGACTCGAATTCCTCATCTCTCAAAAAGGGGACCAAAACTGCACCTCTCTCCCGGGATTGTTATGAAGATTAAATGAGTTAATATATGTAAGGCACTTATAGTCTGACATGCCATAAGTCTCAACTATGATTGTTTCTTTATTGCTATGACTCGTCTTACACAAGTCGTTATAATAAAACATTGGCAACAACTTAAATGTTCAACAATAGGAGAGTGACTAAATCTAGTATGTTGTATCAATTTCACTGGATACAACAATAATTAATACAGGGTGATCTTGGTAGCAAAGATCAACAAATAGGCCTAAGGAACAGAATGGAAAGTCCAGAACTAGCCCAACATGTGTAGAAGTGCCAGATTTATAACGGGAGACACAGAAGTACAGTGGGAAAATGGTGCTTTAAATAAATGGTGCTGGATCAACTGGACATTCACATGGGAATAAAGATTCTTGACCCCTTCCTCACACCATACACCCAATTCTGTTTCCATGACCTCTAAGTAGTCATTTAATGTGACCAGAATATTGGCTATGTGTATGTTCACTCAGCCCTGTGCATTTGAAAAAGGTAACATTATGAGCAAATGTCTAAACTTGAAATTATAAGGCCACTTCAAATGTGTGCACAGACTGACAAGGAAACCATGGTGAATTTCAGTGGTGTTGGTGGCTCCATGTGAATGAAATCTTTGGTTGTGATGTTGTCCTTTTAGTAAAATAAAGGGCATTCCTTTATTTTGAAGTTATCTTACACATCTCATCCAATCCAAGATTATTGCGGAGAAGGAAGATGAATTTTAGGCAACAAGTAGTCAATAAGAAAGTTCCGATTTCCTTTGGAGAAAAAGGAAAACATGTTTTGTTGTCCCCCAACAGTGAGATGGAAAAAAAAATAACCAAGGGAAAAGTCACCCCACGCTTTCCTTGAGGCCATGGGCCCCCACCACTGTGGCGCCATGAGGAAGTTGAAGGTTGAGCAAGCAAAACATGTTTTCCTTCTGCAGGACGTCTGAAGGAACTGTTGGAATCAATTATTGGAAAAAACAAAAATAAAATAAACTCCAGCTCATGGTAAACACTACTCCTTTCTGGGATCAGGAAAACAAAGGCCAGGATTGGGGTCAGCGTGGAACAGTGGGCAAACATGGATGGTAAGAGGAAGGGACCTGGGCTTCGGGTAGAGCAGGGTGAGTCTGGAAACTTCCTGAGGCTCGATTTACCCATCTGCAAATTCAGGATCCTGAGTCCACCTCACAGAGTTTGGGATGAACATGCCATTTCACTCACTCAATAAACATGTATTTTGCTCCCAGTCTGTGCCAGGCTGTGAGCGGGGGCCAGGCCACCTCCATGGCTATGCAACCAGTGCAGCCACGCCAGGCCCCACACTGAGGAGGGCCCTGTGCTTGGCTCAAACCCCCGCATGCTGCAGTGACCTCTAGAAATTCTTAAGTTTTGAAGAAAAGGTATTGCATTTTCATTTTGCACTGGGCCCCACCAGTTATGTATCTGATCCTGGGAGTGAGGCAAGATCGAGTGTTGCTTTTAATTGCTTGCTGAATGCATCTGACCCCACTGTCTTCCCTCCCCACTGGTGTTTGGAGTAAAGAGGGTGATGATAAATGGGGTTAAAATGAAAGTGCAAGGAGAATCCAGAGGTATGGATATCACTTCACCACCCATCCAGGTGTGCCTGGCCACAAGAGGACCCCTTCACACCCTGTAGGTGCTGCACCTGCCACTGTTTCAGGGGAAGTTATCTCCATTTTGGTTGGAAGGTGCCTTCCCCACACCTGCTCCCCTCATTAGAGTCCCCTAAGCTGTAGAGGACTGGGGCCTCAGCCTAGGGCCCCCCTGCTGGAAGGCAGCTTCGAGGCTGCTCCTGCAGGGACTGTGTGTGTTGCCAACAGCCTCTTCTTGAAGGACAGAGCCCCAGCAGCCAAAGGGCAATGGACTGGCACCCAGAGCAGTTGAGTATTTTAATGGTGTTGCCAGACTGGGCCTGATTCATTTCTCTAAGTGTCTGGGTTTTGGGTGGGGGGAAATGCACCTTCAGCAATTAATGATGTCCGTGACAGAGGTTCACACATGCCTCCCGTATCTGTGCACACAAATGCACAAGTGCTCATTAGGCTAATTAATATGGTCTTTCCAGAGCCACTACATCCCTCACCCTCTGTCACAGGGCCGGCAGAGAGAACGCAGGCTCCACTCTGGAGCTCAAATGGGGAAAATAAATCAGGAGTCTGCCCTCGTGTCTCATCAACATGCCTCTCTTTAAACCACCACATTTCCTGGTGCACTGGGGAAGGTGACATTGCTACCTCTGTTCTGCAAAGCCAGCCCACAAGGGAAGGGTCGGCCCTGTAAGGACTGAGCTTCCTGTCCCCAGAATTCAAGGACAGGTGGCTGCCAGAGGTAGGAAGTTGGAGTCAGTTGCTTTTCAGGGTCCTCCCGAACTGCCCTGGCTCCCTCGCTCAGCACAGCAGGGCATCGGCAGGCCCTGGTCCTCGGACACTACCACTCATTGGGTGAAATATTAATGGCCAGGTTCTCCTCTGATGGCCTAGATGGGACTTCAGGCCCTTTGATGAGAAGGGAGTCCCTGTGCTCCTCCGACCCCAGATTTTTAACGGGGCCTCCAGAGCCTTAACTCCATATTTCTCCAAATGAAGAATTTCATCCCAGCTGCAGGGAATCTCACCTCACTGGGCCTGGGGGAACCTTTGGATTAAAGCAGAGGAGCCCAAACTCCCTGATCCTCAGGCTGTGTTCTCGGTGCTGGAGATGGAGCAGCCACCAGGGAAGACCCAGCCCTGCCCTCCAGGGGTTGGCATTCTAATCCGGGAGACAGCACGCACATACACAGACAAACAAATGGGACGGTTTCAGATAGGAATGAGAGCAGGGAAGGAAAAGAACCAGGTGACAGGATGGCAAGGGACTCAGAGAATGGTGTCAGAGGTGCCTCTGTGAGGGGGACATTTGAGACCTGAGAAATAAGAGGAGCCAGCCCAACCATGTGAACATTTAGGAAAGGGTTTTCCAGGGGATGGAAATTGCAGGTGCAAAGTTACTGGGGCTGGAAGGACTGAGCAGGGTCAGGGATGGAAAGGAAGGCCAGTGTGGCTGGAGCGAGTGAAAAGGGAGAGGTGGTGGGAGATGGGGTGGGGAACGGGCCATGATGAGGTGGATGGGGTGCTGGGGATTAGGCGTTGTGGTAAGGAAGGAGGATGCTATTCCCGAAGCACCTGGTGAGCAGCTGCTGTGTGAGGCCACAATGCTGGGAGCTATGCTTGTGGCATCCTTACAGTGGCCACTGGGTGTGGTGGAGGGACGGCTGGTGGCCAGTCATGGAGAAGGCTGAGCTCCTAAGTGATGGCCACATTTGGGTGCAGGCCACAGAGTCTCCAACCCTCCCCTGCCCTCCACAACAATAAATGACTACCTCTCCCCATGACTCAGGTATCTCCAGGATTCTCAGGGCAAAGTCCCCCAGAAAAAACACCTTTCAGAGTCCCAAGTCCCTGTCACTCTGCACTGAATTCCACCAGCGCACATGGCCAGAAGGAAATCTTATAAAATGTGAGTTAGAATCCATCCCTTCCTGCTTCACCTCCTCTGTGGCTTCACATTTTTGTTCAGAGAATGAAACCCAAAGTCCTTGCATTGTGTGGCCCAGATGAGGGCCAGCCTCTCCGCGCTTCTGAGTTCATCTCAGCGTTGCCCTCCATCCAATGGGTATAACATCCAGACTTGCCTTTCCCTTGGAATGGTGGTGAGACTTGAGGGGTGTCCTTGGGGGATGTGACCCCCTTGTCACCTGTATGGTGCTGTGCTCAGGAGGGGTTGGTGAGGAGTCTCTCAGCAAGGCCTGCCCTCAGAAGGGTTAATGTGGCCTCTTTGTCCCCTGGTTGCCATGGGGACAGTTCCTGCCCTTCAGGAAGCAGGGAGAGCAGTTTCCTGTTTTGAAGAAGGCTTGAGGGCTGTTTTCCTCCAATCCGCCTGCCCAGAGAGAGCCAGGAAGCCTAAGGCCAGCCGCCCCTGCTGTTGGGTGTGTGGCGGAGCCGTGCCCACGCCCAGCCAGCCAGGAGGGGCTGTTGTGGAAATGCAGCCTCGGGAAAAAGCCAAACAGCCAGTGCAAGGAAAAAAAAATGGCTGGCCGGAAGAGGGTGGCCGCTTCCTCCACAGACCTTGAATCCCACCCAGTGATAAAAATCCCACCCAGTGATAAAAACTCCAAGCCGGCCCTGCCCAGCCTCTGACTCCCCTCCCCCAGAGCTCAGCCCTTTCTTGGAGAGCCAAAGATCTGCAGGACCAAGACCCTGAGGCCCCTGCCTGCCCCTCTTGCCCTAATGCACTCCCACGCTGCATGCTGGATGCTCAGCTTCATCAGATTCGGCCCCCACTTCCCATCCCCACCCCTGTCTGGAATGCCCTTGGCTCTGATGAGGAAGCAGATCAAAGCCCATCTCCTCCTAGAAGGCTTCCAGCATGCACTGGAGCCCCTGGAGCCCCTGTGGGTCAGGAGCATTCATGAGTTCAGGTCTCACCTCCTCTCATGGCACCAGCTCCTGCCTTCCAGCCTTCCCACCTCCAGGCTTGCCCCTCTGACTCATCCACCACTCCAGCTACCACATAGCTTTCTACCACACAGGTCTGACCACATTGCTCCCTCCCCCAGACTATGGCTCCTGTTCACCTGCAGGGTAAAGTTCAGACTCTTGGGCCCACCATCAGTCAGAGAGCTTTCACACACACGTCCTGTGCTGTGACCACAAACACTTCTCACCATGCCCGTCTGCCTTCCTCTTCCATCCCTCTAGGTGCTTGCTCAGGTAGTTTCCCTGTACCTCATAGGCCACCCTACTGCTGCACCTGGAAAATGCTGCCTGACCTTTCAGGCCCAGCCCAAATGTCACCTCCTCTCTCTAGCCCTCTAAGCTTAATTCGATCCCCTACTTTCAGCTCAGCTGCCCTGCATCACTGTTAGCTGACCCCGGGCCCTTCTCTCTGACCACAACATGAACCGTCTAAGGACAGGAAAGTGAAGAGAGAAGAGAATTAAAATTCACTGAATCCTCACTTTAACCCAAGAGAGGTTTCACTATGCCCATTTTATAGAAGAGAAAAGTGAGGTGCAGAGAAGTGAAATGACTTGCCCAGGGCCACAGAACCAGTGCCTGGTGTGGTCAAGGAGTCTCCAGGGAACCTGCTCCTCTATCAGCCTGGGTGGGTATGGTCAAGGCGACAGGGGTCTGAGCCAAATTTATCTGATGTCCCCCAGCAATGTGTGTAGCGTGGGAAGGGAAGGGCGGTCTTACTAAGATGCCATTCACCCCACCCTCTCAAGCAGGTGTCTGCCTTAGATTTGTCCTCCCTGGAGCCAGGAAGGCAACTCAATTACTTTTCAGGGGAAGATAAGCCCCAGAGGCTGATGGTGTCACAGCTGTGGCACCACAGGGTGAGCAGTCTGAGGCCGCAGGGACCGAGAGGTCAGTAGCTGAAGAGGCTGCAGGGCCAGGGTAATTTCCTTCTTAATAGCATGCATTTTCTCCTAGGTGACAAAAGGTAGACCTTGTGGAAAATGGGAAACACAAGGGCCCCTGCCACAGGAGCGTGATGCAAAGGTGGCTGGCACGCAGTGGGAAAGCAAACCCTCAGGGTCACCGCCTTCTGCGAGGGGGCAGGAAGCCGAGCCCAGGCCGCCTCCACAGGCTCCCGCACTGCCCTCCACCACCCCAACTCTGCTTACTCACCAGGTGCCCAGTAAGTGCTCCTTCTTGGTCTTTTCATGCTCTTTTTGTGGGGGTTGTGTGGCCTAGTTTCTGGTGAGTTGAGTTTGTTTGTACACATTTATGGAGCACCAATTGTGTACTAGACATTTAAATAATGATCACTTATTAAGTACCCCCTGTATCCCCCTCCAGTACTGAATGCTTTAGATGAATGACCTCATTTACTGGACAGACACTATTATCATTTCCATTTGATTGGGAGTGGGGAGGAATGAGCTGATGTAGGGTCCCATGACCACCACTTACTAGTTGTGTATTCCTGGGCCAGTCTAAATGCCTTAGCCTCTCTGCATGTGGCAGTCTGTAGGGTTGTAGGGCCCCACAAGGTCGTGGGGTGTCCCTTATGTTCTCCTGAGGTGCAGGATCTGAGAAGTAAAGAGACAGGACACTGGAGAACTGGTGAAGAACATCTGGACTCGGGGGGGGCCATGCCACCTGTGAGCGGAGATCAGCAGGGGCCCCAAGTGCCCAGAAGTGTTGGTATTTATTAGGTACAAGCAGGGGGCAGGGTCGTAAGTGAGGTCATCATCTATAGGCTTAGTAATAGGGCATACATAATCACGTGAGTCACAAGCGAGGGGGCCACCCCATTATGTCACCTGGGCAGAGAGGTGGGCCGTGCGCAGTAAGGGGGCCATGCCATGCTCAGTAGTAGAGGGTTGTGTACAGAAAAGGGGTCCACCCCCATTAGGTCACCGAGGCAAGGAGATGGGCTGTGTGGAAACAGGTGTCATGCGCAACATTTCTTGTCTGGGGGCTGGAGACTTCAAAGGATTTCTAATAGAAGGATACTGTAAGCCAGTGCAGTGGGAGCTGACAGAATTGTGCTCTTAAGATACTTACATGAGGATTCTTTGAGCTAGCACAGAAGCGAGAAAAGACTGACAGGGTGTACAGCCGCTGTGACTGGGCACACCCGAGGGGTTCTTCTCTCTTGGTTACTTCTCAGGCCTGAGGCCTACTTTCCATAGGAACTGGATGTAAGGTACTACAACTCCTTTATCAGGAGGAGAGGCTCTTGCTCCAAGCCTGCCATACCGCGTATGCCCTTTCAGGCAGGGACGCCACCGCCTGGGTCTTTGGTTCTCCTCCTGGTCTGGCTGTTTTCCCAAGTACTGCTTCTGTTCTGTGACTGCTCTAGGCATTCCTCCTACTACAAACTACTATATGGTTATACGGAAGGATTATATAAATCAGCACTAAATGTGTCAGTACAGCTCTGACTACAATACCTATATGATTTTATAGGAAGATTATATAGAACTAAGTATGATTTTATATATATATAAGCTAGATATAAGTAAGCAATGAGTTATACTTCAGGTACTAATTCTATAATATATGATTACATATAAAGGATCATATAAAGGAAATAGCTGAGTAATAACACTGTAAACTGAGATATTCTTCAGGCACTAATTGTGCCTGGGGTCTGGACAATTCTCCTTCCTCAGTGCCCATGGGGGGTGTTACTCACAGCAGTCTCATCTATAACATGGGGGTAATAACAATGCCTACCGCATGGGTTAGGAAGATTAAATGAGGTAATATACATAAAACATATATTGAATGCACAAATATATCAGCATATAGCTCAGTAAATATCAGCTAGCATGATTTGAAAATGGGGAAACAGGCTTAGTGACTCACCAAGGTCGTGCCCAGGTTAATGTGGCTCCTGACCACCACGGCCCACTGCCGAGCTGGGAGGCTTGGTGATGGGCACTTTCACATGAGCTCACAGAGCCTGGGGCGTTTTTGTTTCTGGAGAACAGAGCCACATCCAGCTTTGGAGCTGGCTTAACAAAGGCTTCAGGCCTGTGGGAATAGAGAGCTGGATTTCAGCAATTTGGAGCTGGGGCTGCCATAACCTGAGCCGTGTGCAGGGAGGTAGTCAGCCCCAGATTGTCCAAGGACAATAAAAAGATGGGAAGCATTTGCTGACTTGGAGAACGGTGCACTACACACGTGCATGAGTGAGGGGTGTGTGGGATAGAGCTCTGTATGTGGGGAGGGCCCTGGGGTCTTAAGGGGTGCAGTGAGGGGTGACTTTGTTTTTAGAAGCACCCAGGGAACCTGTCATCACCAGCTGGGGTCTAAAGGCACCTGAGGGGCGGTGGTACCATAATGGGAACATTGCTTGGGAGTCAAGAGGTCTGTTTTCCCCATTAGTGCTCTCATTGGGCCCGTGGTAAGTATACCCTTTCGTGGCCCTCCTCAGCTAACCTAGGAGCTCTGGGAAGCACAGGGTGAGGCTGGGCTGTTTACCCAGAACCTGGCTGGGCACCTGGCACAAAGTAGGCACTCCATTCATTTTTGTTGAGTGAATGAATTGAAGAAATGAAGAAATGCTCAGGATGCTGGTCAAGATTCTGCCGTGGTGACTGTGGGCAAATGTGGTACATGGTAAACAGCACAGGCCCTGGAGACAGACGGACCTGGGTCTGACTACCATTGCCTCTGGGTCTTGAGTAAGTGTCTCACCCCTCTAAACCCCAGTTTCCTCACCTGTAAAATGGGACAATGATAAAAATCACTTTACATTGTCATGAGATGTATGGAAAGGGTGGAGCACAGAGCTGACACTCAGCAGGCTTCCACTATCAGCATTTGTTATCACTGTCATTGCTATGACTGCCTGCTGTTAGTGCCACTGTCTCCTCACCTGGCTACTGCACTGGATGCTCAAGTTCCTTTGCTCCCAAGTTCCCCAGGCTCTGAGGTGGACACCTAGTTGGTCCTTGGATGTGGGAGAACCATGGTGATGGTCCCTTTGGCCCCCACTTCCAATGCTCCCACTGGGTTTTCACTGCGAGATGGCTGGCAACTGCTGGCCATTCTGATCGTCCAAAGTAGATAGAAAGAGAGGGCAGGATAGAAAGAGCAAAAAGAAGGGGAGAGAGGGAAAGCCCACTCAGATGCCAACCCCACTGGCATCTGCCTTAAAGGTTCCTGTCCTTCACCTTCCAGGCTCCTCCAGAAAAGCGTGAAGAGGCTCTTGCCCCCAAAAGGCAAAGCAATCATTCAGAGTAGAAAATGGGTAAGTCACTCCCCCTCTCTGGTCCTCAGTTTTTCTATCTGTGAAATGGAGATATAATAACTCCTTTATAAAATTCATGGGATGAATATAAATGTTAAAGGCTCAAGATAAGTAGCGATGATGTTCATCACCCCCACACATCATGTCTTTTGTGGGTATTTACAGTCATTCCCCCTGAATTCAGTGAGTGGCTGTGGCTCAGTCCCATAAATACAACACCAGTAATTGGCAATGGGTGTTTGTAAAGCCCACAGTCTTTCCCATCCATTTTCTCTTATTTGGAACAGCAAACAAAGGAATAAGCATTTCAACTTCAAGGCCATCACTCTACACTATTGTGTGGCTCCAGCCACACAAGTTCAAACCTGTGTTTTTCCCAGCTGGCCTTGGTGCTATGATCTTTCAGAGCAGACATTGCTTAGCCTCAAATCCCAAATTCAACAGTAGTGGAAAGGGCTTAGCAAAGCCTTGAGGTCTCTTTCTGTCCTCCCTTCTTTGCACGGCCAACAGCGAAGAGTAACACTGGCAGCGAATTGAATAATCTGAGCCTCCCTCACCTGCTCCTGCCCTGGGGGTTGTAGGGTATTTTGCTTTTATTGGTAATCTCAGAAACAAGATCAAATTTTTAAAAAAACACATTTTCTTTTTGCATCAAATATTGAAACGATTTATCCACTCATTTGTACCCACATTTAAATACAGATATCCCTGCCCACACCTTTGATACCACCAACTCTGCCACCTCATTCAACTCCACCACCTATGTCAGCTCAATCCACTCCATCACCTGTCCCACCTCCGTCACCTCAACTGTCTCTGCCACCTCCACCACCTGCATCACCTCCCTCAACTCCACCTCCACCACCACCACTCCTTCACCTCCTCCAGTTCCACCACCACATCCACACCATCTACCAATTCTACCACCTCCAACTCTTCCACTACCGCAAGGTATATTACATCCCTCAGCTACGCCATGATTTCCACAAATACATCCATCACCCTCTGCACCTCTCTCACCACCAGCTGGACACCCTCCCCACCGCCACTAGTTTCTACCACCACCTCTCCCGCCTTCACCTTCAACACCACCTCCACCTTCTCTGTTTCTGCTACTACTTACAACTTCCCCACCTCTACCACCTCCACCGTCACCTCCATCTGCATCCCTGCCACACCTCCATGAATGGACCCATAAAATGTATCAAGAGCCAAATTCAGCCACAAATTTTCTATTCGAGTCACAAGTATTTCTCCACAAAAGCCGGGAGGATTAAGGACTCTGTGGCAGCTCAGGGATGGAAAGGACTTTAAAAGGACACATTCAGTTCCTAATTTTACAGCTGGGGAAATCAGATCCGCTTCCAGCACCACCTCTGCCAAGCCAAAGCCCTCAGACTCCTCCAGGAGGCCAGGACTTCTCCCATCTCAGCGAAGTCTTTGCCCTGTGATTCCCTCTACTGGGAAGGCCTCTCCTCTGGTTGAACCCTCCCCACTGGGGGCCTCCTCTGAGCTCCCACAGGCGCCTGTGTGTTCCCATCACAGCATGAGCCTCGGGGTAGCAGAACTATCTGCCTGTGACTGTGTGGACAAGCAGACTGGGAACTCCTGGAGGGTGGAGGCTTGGTCTACTGGTCGCCCAGTACCAGGCAGGCACTGTGAGAGGCTGTGTGGTGTGTGCTGAGTGTATAAGGAAAGAAGGATCCTCATCAACTGGGTCTCCCTTCCAATGTCACCTCCTCAGGGAGGCCTTCCTTGACTACCCATTCTTTACTCTGGTGGTTCTCAAACCTGGAGGGTATGATAAAACGCGGGGTTTCTAATTCACTGAGGCTGCGAGGCGCCCTCTGAGAGCCACCGCTCTGCCCCATTGCCCTGGTTTCCCTCCCTCGATTTGAAATGGTGTCTCTAGCGACTTCCTCCCGTCTAAGCTCCATGAGGGCAAGAATTTGGGGCTGTCCTGCGCTCAGCGCCAAGGCTGGAGCGGGACTGAACGAATGCCCAGCGTTAAAAATAAAGGGATAGATGGTTTGCTGGGCGAAGGAGCCAGGTACACCCCAGAAGCCCAACTCGCTGAGTTCTCGTCCCTCGAACTCTCAGCGCCTCCCGCGTTGCCCACGGCCACGGCCCCTTTAAATGTGCGCAGGGACGCCCGGACCCTCAGCTCCCTGGATCCCTGACAGAGCAGGAAAAAAAAAATCCTTCCTCTTCGGGAGCGGAGGAAATGTCTAGGAGGGGGCGGAGGCGCGGCTACAGCGCAGGCAGAGGCGCAGGCGGAGACGCGGCGGCCAGAGCGCAGTGCGCCCGGAGCCCGGAGCGAACGCGACGCCCAGCGCAGCCCTAGCCGCCGCCCCCGCGCTCGCGCCTCCTCCCCCTCCCCCGGCCGCCCCAGCCCTGCGGCCCCGCCCCGGAGGCTCGCGCCCCGCGTCCCCACTGCCCTGCGCGCCGCGCGGAGTTCGAGGCGCGCCGGGGGCCGGGCGGGCGCCAGCGGGTGCGGGCCCCGCGGGGCGGCCGCGGAGAGAGGTGGCGTGCGGAATCGCGCTGGGACCCGCGGACGGACCGACGTGCCGACGGCGGCCCGGGCCCAGCGCGCTGAAGATGAACAGAGCAGGTAGGAGGCCCCACGACCTCCAGCGCCGGGGCACACGCGCGAGGGGCTCCGGCCGGGCGTTCCAAGTTGGAGCTCTCGGGCGCCCGGGCTAGCTGCGCGAAATCCCCTGACCGACCTTCCGTGCTGCTCGGCCTCGGCCAAAGCATGCGCGGCGCCGATGTCCACCCGCCGAGTGGCTCAGAATCGGGGACCCCCGTCCGAAGCGTCCCGCCTCAGGGACCCACTTGGCGAGGCCACGCCCTGGCCGTGCGCGCCAGTATCCCATTCTCACGGCGGTCCCCGGAGTGAGGGTTCCTTCCCCTACGAAGAAAGACTCCCTTTCGCAAAAGCGACTTGGTTGGACCCCCGCAACCCTTTGCCGTCCATTCCCCAGCGTCCCGAACCAGTCCTTGCTGGCCTCTCAGGGGCCACACTAGACCCACGGGGCAGTCTGGGGCTCTCCCCGACTCCGGGGCCCATTCTCAGTTATTTAGTACCGGCACGCCGGTACTAGGATTCCTATTCCCTTCTTTCCCCCTAGACCCCGAGGTTTGGAGCTCATTCTCCAGATGAGACTAAAAAGCCCCAAATTAATCCCCTGTAACGCACCCCTCCCTCGCGGCGCCCTGGCCTCCATTGTGCCTCCCTTAGGGGACTCAACGCCCGTGGGACGTTCGTCGCCGCCGCGCTGAGCCGCTCCTGATTCTCCCACCCCCAGTCCGTCGCTTTCCTGCTCTATGAATTTGACTACCCCAGCTCATCCTTGCAGTTCAGAGATTCCGTGAAATCAAAATGTGTTTGAAATCTCAGGAATCCCCCCAGAGTTGTGCCATTTAACGGATTTAGAAAGTGAGACTCGGAGATGGGCGGTGCCTGGAACTCAGTCCTCGGGATTCCCAACTCCATCTACGGGGAGGGCAGAAAGTTCCCTTAAGATGAGAGTTTGTAGGGAACAGCCCCAGCTAACTTCATCTGCTTGCCAAGAAGCCATCGCCACTCTATTTTCTTTTTCTCACAGAATTTAGTAGAAGGCAGCCCCCTCCCCGACCAACACCCTTGTCCAAAGCCATACTCCAAAACACATATCCCTAAAGAAACAGGAAGCCACCATTTTGGCTGTCTTGGAACCATATCCTGCTAGGGTGTGTGTGTGTGTGTATTTGTGTGTGTGTGTGTGTGTGTGTGTGTGTGTCTGTAGGATTTTTTTTTTCTTTTAAAAATATTTTTAATGAAAAAAAGTCATTGTTTTAGCAGTGAGTTGCCGGCAGGGCAGTTCAGACAGTCTGAGAGTGTGGCAGCTGCCTCCGGTGTCCAGGCCCTGTTACTGCTGGGCATATAGGCACCTGGGCAGTTAGTGAGTGTGGGTCACAGAATTGGGGAGCAGGATCAGGGGTGCCACTTTGCGGGAGTGGAAGAAGCTGGAACAGAGCTTCTTGAACCCGGAGCCTAGCCAGCCACTGCCTGGAAAGGGGGTTGCCTCCTGCCTGTGCTGGCATGGCCTGAAGAGAACCTGGCTAGCTTTTCCTACACTCCTAATAAAACCCGCTTTATAACAATGGTGAGAGCGATTCCAGTTTTCCCACGTTTTCCTGCATGAGGCTTGGGCAGACCCTCCCTTCTCTGAGAATCTGGGGGATGGAGTGAATCAGGATAAGCTTAGAGGCAGGTTTGGTCCCAGGAAATCTTAGCCGTTGTCACTCTTGGGTTCAGCCTTCCTGTAATTTGTCTCCAGTGTAAACCTGGTTCCTTTTTCAATGTGATGATAATGATACGAGCCTCACATTCAGACCATGCACCATGGTCTGAATTTCCTCATCACGTGGCATGGTGGTTTACAGACTCCATGGGACTGAATCTCAGAACCATCATATACTTAGTTATGTGACCTTAAGCAGGTTATTTAACCTCTCTACACCTCAGTTTATCTGAAAAATGGGGTTGGTAAGATTAAATAGAGTAAAACATGTAAGGTGCCTAGAAAGAATGGTGTCTGTCACATAGCAACTAGTAAATACCAGCTAATATTGATTGGGTACTTACTATGAATCGGTATTGCTTTTAGGTGTTTTACTTCTATCAGTTTATTTAGTTTTCACAGTCACCTTATGAGATAAGTACCATTGCTATTCCCATTTTATAGGTGGGAAAATTGAAATGCAGAGATTTTATGCAAGATAATTACTCTTGCAACCTATGGTTATGATTTTATGGTCACCAGCTTATTGAAGATTGAATTGAAAGACAAGCTTGAAGCGCAGACTGTCCAGCCTGAGAGCCGGCTTTTTTTATTCAGTGCTTAACACATAGTAGGGGTGTGGGAAATGTTTGTCAACTGGGAGCTACTTTGTTAGGCATCATGTCTGCTATTTTCCTGAACTACTCAACAGCCCTATGAAAAAAAGGAGGTATTTCGTCATTTTACCAAAAAGGAAACTGAGGCTCAGAGAGGCAAAATGATGTGCGGCAGAGCTGGGAGGGGAGCCCAGCCTCCCTGGGCCTGAGCATGCTCTCTCCATGCTGGCCCTTGCTGCCTTCCCAGTAATGCCCTGTCGTGGATCACTGGACCAGCCTAACAGCAGCCTAATTAGAAATCATCAGGCTTGGCCTGGACATTCCAGCAGACACCGAGGAATGAAAGGTAAATTAAGATGTAATTGGAAGGTGAAATTGGAGGATAATTACTCTTGCAACATATGGTTATGAGAGTTCCAGGGGGAGTATAGTGAACTGCAGCTGAAACAGACTTGGGAACTGAAGACAGGATGGCAGCAGATATCTTAAGAAGAGCCAGAAGTTTAGAAGGCTGTAGTTGGCCAGAGCAAACCAGACTGACTGACTGGTCTGTCCCCTCACTCTACACGTGGGGAAGCTGAGGCCCAGAAAGGGGAAGGGACTTGCCCAAGATCACACCTCCAGTTAAGGCAGAGCCAGGAGTGAAGATCAGGGCTCCTGGCTCCCCATCCAGTGCTCCTCCCAGTACCCCTGCCAATTGAACTTCTATGTAGCCAACAAAGGAGCAGCAAGCACGAACGTGTGAGTGACAGATATTTAATTAAAATAGAGAGAAAATATAAACTGGTACCAGGGGGCTGGCTGGGGATGATTTCTATCACTAGAAGCTGTTAAAAATCTCTTCCTCCTGTCATTGTGGTTCCCCCACCCCCTAGTTAACCCTTGGCATCTTGGCTCAAAGGGTGTTTGGAGTTTGAGTTGCTCTCAGGCAGGGCAAATGGCCAGGAAGCCCTGGGCATTAGTAACTCAGCATGGGGAGGGAATGACCCCCAGGCTCTGTGTCACAAGGAAAGAGAAGGTTCACACCATAGCCTTCTCCAGAGGAACTCAAGAGAGCCCAGAGGGTCCACCAGCCACATCCCTGCTGGGTTCTGGACAGTGAATCCAGAGGAGGAAACCCTAGCTCTGATTTAGCCTACAATTTCCCCCTACCGTATCCTAAAGCTCCCTGGATTGCTCTATCCAAGTGGAGACTGTTTTTCAATTGTGAAAATCCTCCTGTCCTTCAACCTGCACTCAGTGCTCTCTCTTTCCTGAGTCTTCTCTAGGCATAATTGCCCTTAGACCCAGATAACGTGGTGCTGAGGTCAGGGACTCAATCTGGCTCCCTTTTGTGAGACAGGTGGGTAGGAGGGAGCAGAGCTGGATGCTCTGACACTCTTGATTTGTTTGCACCCTCCTCATCTCTGCTGGCTGGGGCCCCCAGAGCTCCCTCTTTGGCCCTGCCCTTTTCTCTGTCCACACTCATGCCCCTGGTGATCTCACCAGGCTTCTGCCTTAAATTCCATCTCTATGATGGTGACTTCCAGCCAGACCTCTCTTCAGAAGCCAGAGCCTGATTGACATCTCCAGCTGCTTGACACCTCCACCGAGGTGTGTAATAGGTGACTGGAGTTTGACCAGTGCAAACTGAAATTCTGGCTTTCCCTCCCCAGCACCTGCAGTCTTTCCTGTGCCAGTTGGCAGACTTCACCTTTCTAGTTGCACAGACTCAAAAGGATGACCTTGGTGTCATCCTTGACTTTTCTCTTTCTTTTACACCCCACATTCAAATGGTCAGCAGACCCCCTCAACTCTCCATTCCTGTTCAGAATCTGACCTCTTTTCACCTCAGCCTGGTCCAAGCCTCCATCATCTCTTGCTTGGAGAATTGCAGGCGCCTCCTCATTGGTCTCCCTGCTTCCTTCCTCACGGTTCCAGTTTATTTCAACACGTTAGCCAGAGTGTGCATGTGCTTCTGCTCAAACCCCTGCATCACTCTGTGTCACATCACTCTGAGTCAAAGCCTGAGTCCTGCCATGGTCTACAAGGCCCTGCATAATCTGCCCCCTTCTGTGATTTTTCTGGCCTTGTCTGCTTCTCCTGCTGGATCACGCACTCCACTCTGGCTATGCTGGCCTCTTTGCTGTTTCATGGACGCCAAGTGAGCCCTGGCTTTCCTCACCACTTTCATGTCTTTGCTCACATGTCCTCTCAGTGAAGCCTATTCTGGTCACTCTATTTAAAATTGAAAAAAAAAAAAAAGTTACTCCTAATCATTTTCCGTAGACTTTATCATTATCTAGCATACGACATGTAATGTGCTTACCCTTTTTCTTGCATATTGCCCTCCATCTCTCAATACAAGGTCTCCGAGTCTGGGGGCTTTGCTACACTTGTTGATGCATCTGAAGAATCTAGATGAGGACCTGGCACATAGTTGGTGCTCAATAAATATGTATTTAGTGGAATTAGACTAAGAGAAGTTGGATGGGAGCAAATTAAAGCTAGTTGTTCACTTTCTGGTCAGTTAGTACTTCTGAGTCCTGGACCCAGCCTTAACATACATTTCTTACTTGCCCAGCTGTTTCTGGTCACCCTGGCCTTAGTTTCCCTACATTTTACCCTTCTCTGCCTCACTAGATGCTGGGACCCCCGAGTCTCCATCATAGAAGAAACACTCTATGGCAAAAAGGTGAGAGCAGAGGGTCAGATGACAAGACCAGGAAATAGGAAATGCAGCCTCTACCAGGGGCCTGCTCTGGACTCACTGGGTAGCCCCACACCAGTCACTCACCCGCTCCGTGCCTCAGTTTCCTCATCCTTCAGTGAGGGTCAGATGAAGCCTTTCTGGTTCTGGCTTGCCTTGATCTCAGAGGGGATGTGGCTGAAGCACTCTGTGCCTGGGGCTGGGGGCACAGGACAGGCACTGAGTGCTTGCCATTCCCAGAGGCTCCTGTGGGAAAGGCATTTTCATGCATGATCACGCCTCAGACACCCACCATAACCTTTCCCAGGAGACAGTGCCTGCAGATCAATAGCTTGATTGGGTGAAGAATGGGGTGGGAGGGGGGTGATGTAGCCAAGGTGATGGTCATTTTTCATGGCCTGCCTGTCCCTTTGTTGCATCTCATGGCACCCATGTGAAATGCCCACCTGTTAGGGATGAGAAATGAGAGTCCCACCCCCAAAGGATAATTTTGTGTCAATGCCTGCCACCTGATGTTGAGAGTGTGAAGCTCATATTACGTAGTGTATGAGTGTAGAGCAAGACTTCAGCCAAGGGAAGATCTGGGGTAGGCAAAGATGGACTTTGTCTGAACAACAGCTACTATTTATTGAGTATTTCTACATGAAGGCCCGCTATTGAGCCTTTTTGATATGTAGGCTTTAATTTTTAAAACAGCCCATTGAGGTTAGGTGCTGTTTCACACCCATTTCACAGATGAAGAAACTGAGGGTGAGTTTCATAGCTGATAAGTAGCAAAGTCAGGATTTGACTTAGATCAGCTGGCTCCAAAGGCTATCTCTGTTACCTCATAGTGACTGAGGTAATAGCTGACACTTACCTTTTTAAGCTCCAATTTTTTGTTTTTTCACTAATTTGGATAGATATTTTTCTAAAATGGGATACCACTTGACTGTGTATGGGAGTTTGATAGTCACTTATTATTTCCAGAAGATTCTGGGTTATTGTATGGATGTCAGTGGCTGGCCTGGGCATTGATATGGATGAAATGGTGTGGATTAGGGGTTTGATGTAGTGGCTGTTTTAATCTTTTTTTTTTTTTTTTG
>NW_016107647.1:1675447-1684048 GCF_001604975.1 Cebus imitator
TTAGTAGAGACGGGGTTTCACCATGTTGACCAGGATGGTCTCGATCTCTTGACCTTGTGATCCACCCGCCTCGGCCTCCCAAAGTGCTGGAATTAAAGGCGTGAGCCACCGCACCCGGCCGGCTGTTTTAATCTTTAAACTCATTGGCACTGATACCAACTTTGGCTTCAGAAATACTGAAATTGAGGTGCCAGTGGGACAGTCCCGTGGAGCTGTCTAAAACCAGTTAGAGCTGTGCTGGACAGTGCCATCCATAGTCACCAGCCACATGTGGCTACTGAGCACATAAAATGTAGCTAGTCTGAATTGAGATGTGCTGCAGCAAATGTAAAATGCATATTAGATTTGGAAGACTTAGTATGAAAAAAGAATGGCAAACACCTCATTAATACATTTTGTATATTGATTACATATTGAAATGATAATATTTGGATATATTGAGTCCAATAAAATATATTGTTAAAATTACCTTACCCATTTTTTTTTTTTTGAGATGGAGTTTTGATCTTGTCCCCCAGGTTGGAGTGCAGTGGCTCAATCTTGATTCATTGCAGCCGCCTTCCAGGTTCAAGTTATTTGCCTTCCACAGCCTTCCGAGTAGCTGGGACTACAGGCCCCTGCCAGCACACCTGGCTAATTTTTGCGTTTTTAGTAGAGATAATGTTTCACCATGTTGGGCAGGCTGGTCTCGAGCTCCCAACCTCAAGTGATCTGCACACCTCAGCCTCTGAAAGTGCTGGGATTGCAGGTGTGAGCCACCACATTCAGCCTTACCCATTTTTTTTAATGTGCCTATGAGAAATTAAAAATTACCTATGTAGTGATATATGTGGCTCACATACCCTAGGGACAGCCCTGGATTAGAGATGCTTCAGGGACATAACTGGGCTTAACATGAATGGGAAGAGAAGAGTTTGCTGGCAGAGACCTCTGGGCAGTCTGTTTCATCTTCCCTCCCATCAGGAGCCAGGCTGCTGTTTTGAGCCACTTGTGTCATACCCAAGCCTTAGTGGGGTTGGAGCTGGGAGATGAGACCATGCTGAAAGGGAAACATGGGAGTTCTAATCCATGAGTGGTGGGGATCCAGGCAGTGCTTTTGAAGCAGAGATGTTTGGATGGAGATGGGTTCTATGCCCACAGTATTCAAGGGAGGGGGCCAGGTAGGTGGCAGGGAACCCAGGGAGGAGGCATGAGCAATCTTGTGGCAGAGAGATGCTGAGCTCGAAATTTGGCAACCACTCATTGGACCGTTCCCCTTCTCTAGATCCTTCCCATTCTGCAAATCTTAGCTGAAATGTCACCTTCTTCAAGAGGTCTTCCCTGGCCACAGCAGCCCACGCTTCTCTAATTCCTTTTGCATTGTAGTCTGCACCACATCTTTTATTCTGCCACAGTCAGTAGGTCCTCCGCATCCACAGGTAAAAGACTTTTTGCAGATATCCATGTTGGCAAGTACCATATAATTTCTCCCATGAAGTCTGGGTGTAGGCCTGGCTGGACACAGTCCTCAAGCATGCAGATTCCCCATGTGACCTCCAGCAGAAGCACACATCACTGTTTCAAACCTTTGGTGTGTCATTCATGAAGGGAAGAGATGTCAGCTATTCAGTCATAATGTTCCAAGGGTCCCCAGCTCTACCTCCAGTTGTTCTAACTCAACTATGAGTTCTCAGCAGAGGCTGTCTTCTCTGCTTGACCCTAGGAGACCCTGTCGTCTGCAGTGTAGCTAGTAGGTACCCAATGGAGTAGGTATAGAAGGGGGAATGGAAGCTCCATGAGGGCAGCAGGGAGGGTGGCGGCAGGTTCAGCCTTTTCTCATGGTTGCTGGCTCACAACAAGTGTTTACCAGTAGCTGTTGGATGAATGAATGCACTGACCTGGAGACTTCATTTGAGGAGTGCAGGATTTCATTTGGTTGATTTTTGTTAGTTGGGCTACATGTAGAAGAAAGGTCTATTCACTTTGTTTACAGAATGAATCTTCAGTGGAAAATCATGGGGTTTTAAGGATTCTGGTGGAGGATATAAGCCTAACATAAAGCAGAGGAGGTGAGCTTCACATGGGCAGAGGGAACCATCTGCAGCTCCCCTGCCCGTGGTATGTAGGAGACTCTGAATGGAAATAAAGTTAATTGTACTTTTTCTCTTTTCTCCATTTTTGTCCTCTAGATTCGCCGAAACCACCTGTTGCTCCTAAACCAAAGACTACCAGTCCACTAACGCCGGTGACCGCACTCAAATTCCCTTCCTCACCCAGGCCTGATAGTCTTCACAGTCCAAACTCCATGTTCAGGGGTCCGAAGCCCCCCATTGCTCCCAAGCCCAGGCTGGCTGCCCCAAATGAGTGGAGAGCCAGTGTGTACCTGAATGACAGCTTGAACAAATGCAGCAATGGGCGGCTGCTCTGTGTAGACAGGGGCCTTGACGAGGGGCCCCGGTCCGTCCCGAAGTGCTCTGAGTCGGAGACAGATGAGGATTACATTGTGGTCCCCAGGGCTCTGCTGAGGGAAGACAAACCCACGGATGTGGGCAGTGTGGGGAACGCAGCCCTGGTGTCTCCAGAGGCCTCTGGGGAAGAGGAAGAGGAGCATGAGGAGGGAGGCGAGGCATGTGTCATGGATGGGATGGGAGCTGGAGAGGACTCGGCAGCCCCCGCTGCCCCGGCTGCAGGAGCACTGAGCAGGGAGGGTGAGGAAGGCACAGACCTTCCTCTTGAGGGCGAAGGGGAGGGCTACGCTGATGAGCCAGGGTCACAGGAGCAGGTGTCCAGAAGTGAGGAGGAAGAGAAACTGGTGCAGCCACACAGGGAGTGCAGCCTGGAGGATGGTGGGCCTTGGGCTGGAGAGGGGGTCTTCCAGAGTGACCTTCTCCTGCCTCATGACCATGGAAAGGAGCACGAGTCCCCCACCACCCCTGGGGAGGCAGAGGAGGATGGTGAGGAAGGCTGTGCCAGCGCAGACCCAGCGGGCGCAGATGAGGGTGCAGGTCCTGACAGCCCCACCGAGGACATGGGACAGGATACTGAGGATGCCAGTGAGGAGCCCCCTCAGAAGGAGGAGCCTGCCACAGGGGTCCAGGAGGCAGAGATGGCCATGGACTGCCCTGAGCTTCTTGAGGAGGGGTGCGAAAAGGCCATGGGCATCACAGGTGGGGAACAGGTTGACCTTGATGAACCACCTGACCATGAGGAGAAAACCAGCAAAGAAGTGGCAGCCGCCACCCTGGAGGACCGCACACAGGATGAGCCTGCCGAGGAGAGCTGCCAGATCGTCCCTTTTGAGAATGACTGCGTGGAGGACTTTGTGACTTCCCTCACAGGAAGCCCCTACGAGTTCTTCCCAACTGAGAGCACCTCCTTTTGCAGCGAGAGCTGTTCTCTTTCTGAGTCAGCGAAAGGCTTAGAATCAGAGCAGGCACCAAAGTTGGGGCTATGTGCAGAGGAGGACCCTGTGGCAGGGGCATTGTGTGGCCAGTGTGGTTCCCTGCAGGGTGGAGGAGCAGAGGGTCTCGCAGCCCCTGATGTGGTGGTCATGTCAGAGGAGGAGGCGTTGGATGATGCATTGGCCAACCCTTATGTGATGGGAGCGAACCTGCCGGGTCGGGCGGCCCCTGGAGAAGGAGGGCAGGCTGCGTCAGACACCCTGGGTGGTTATGGCTCAAAAGAAGAAATGAACTGTGAGGCAGAAGGTGGCCTGGTCCCCGGGGACAGGAAGAACACCAGCACGAGGGCCCGGCCCCACTCTGGGAAAGTGGCCGGCTATGTCCCAGAAACTGTCCCTGAAGAAACCGGACCTGAGGCAGGCCCGTCAGCCCCCGGCACTGGAGGTATCACAGAGGATGCAGGAAAGACGCTTTTGTCGTTGGAGGGGAAGCCCCTAGAAGTCGGCAGGGCCTTGCCAGCAAAGCCCAGGGCCTTCACTTTATACCCTCGGTCGTTCTCTGTGGAAGGCCGAGAGATTCCGGTCTCCGTGTACCAGGAGACTGAGGGTCCAGGTTTAGATGACCACAGGATAAAGAGGAAAGAGGACAACCTCTCTCTGTCATGTGTGATTGGCTCCTCTGGGAGCTTCTCCCAGAGAAACCACCTTCCATCCAGCGGCACCTCCACGCCTTCTTCCATGGTCGACATCCCACCCCCTTTTGACCTGGCCTGCATCACCAAGAAGCCCATCACAAAGAGCTCTCCCTCGCTCCTGATCGAGAGCGACTCCCCGGACAAGTACAAGAAGAAGAAGTCATCCTTTAAGCGGTTCTTGGCGCTGACGTTTAAGAAGAAGACGGAGAACAAGTTGCACGTGGATGTGAACGTGTCTTCCTCTAGGTCCTCTTCAGAATCCAGCTACCACGGGCCTTCCAGGATTCTGGAAGTTGACCGGAGAAGCCTCAGTAACTCCCCTCAGCTTAAGTCTCGGACTGGAAAGCTCCGGGCTTCTGAATCCCCCTCTTCCCTCATCTTTTATAGAGATGGCAAGAGAAAAGGCGTCCCCTTCAGCAGGACAGTGTCCAGAGTGGAGTCCTTTGAAGACCGCTCCCGGCCACCCTTCCTGCCCTTGCCACTGACCAAGCCACGGTCCATCTCCTTCCCCAGCGCTGACACTTCGGACTATGAGAACATTCCAGCCATGAACTCGGACTATGAGAATATCCAGATTCCGCCCCAGAGGCCTGTCAGGGCTGGTGCGTTCACGAAGCTGTTTGAAGATCAGAGCAGAGCCCTGTCCACAGCAAATGAAAACGATGGCTACGTGGACATGAGCAGCTTCAATGCCTTTGAGAGCAAACAGCAGAGCACAGACCAGGATGCGGAAAGGTACCTTACGTTCTATTCCTTTTTGGTTTGGCAGCTGTAACCATCCAAGAGGCAGCATGGGTGTGGGGGACAGGTGGACTTCCTTGCAGCCTCAGGCTCTGTTTCTTACTAGCTGTGTTGACTAGGGGTGAGTGGCTTTACATCTCTGAGCCTTAGTTACTTCATCTGTGAAATGGGTCTCATGCTACCTCACAGCAGAGGGTTTAAGAAAATCAGAGTAGATATTCTATATGAAAGCAGTGTATAAAATGCCAAATACGGTACATGTGAGAGCATTTTTGTTTACATTATTTGGGGGACAGTTCTCATATCTCCTAGGCAGATGGCTTTGCTACTCCCCTTGAGAGAGTCATCAAGAGAGAAGGTTCTGGAATCTTGCCAAACTATATCTTTCACATCAGGAAAATACCCTAAATTGAGATTGATACCTTTTTATTGGGTAAATATACAGCGTATTCAACAGGGAACTAGAAAAGACTATTTAAGTTGTTTAAAGAACTGATGGTGCCCTGAGCTAAGTTTCTGAATGGAGGTCTTTAAGAGCTACATCCAAGCTGATTTTTTTTTAAATTGATTCACTTTGAAAGTGAGACAGTGTAGTTATTGAACAACAGTGGGGGTATTCTGACCCCACCTTCCCAAGGCTGAATGAGTGCCCCTCATTGATCATCCCAAGTGGATAATTGCCAAATCTTGTCATTCCTCGTGGAATTATGGACGCAACTTAAAGGTGATGCAGTTCGCCCTGAACCATCCACACTGTTTGGGGGCACCTGATCTGAATTAATGAAAAACAAAACGATTGTGATTTTAAAAGAAACCCTCTGATTCTTTTCCCTCACGTGCAGAAACTTAAACCAGTCCTACACAGCTGTTGCTGCTAGGGATTCCTAGGGGACCCGCAGTCTTGCCTAGATAAGGGTGATTTGCAATTAGCATTAGCTGTTGTTGGAGTAGAGCTGCTAGGAAGTGTTTGCGTGGATAATTCTCTCGAGTATTCTGCGTGGTTCCCCGTCCCAGCTCCATCTTCTCCCTACCCCGAGTCTGGGTAAGGCTATTTATTTGTTGGTTATTTCTAGGATGAAAGGATTTGTTTGCCAGAGCAAAGGTAAACACCAGCATAGCCCGGGAGACTGAGTTTAATTTGGAGAATGTGGACTTGAGCGAGCTGCAGGAGGGGTAGAGAGGCAGAACTGACAAGTCCGTTGCATTAATAACCATCAGCAGGTGTGGACAAGACCCAGGCCCAGCCGAGTGCCTCCTAGCACTGGGGAAGGCGGAACTAAGCTTTACAACAATAAACTCTCCGTGCTGGAAGAGACCGCCCACCTCTAACAGGTGCTTACCCAGTATACTTGAAATCCTCCAGCCACAGGGAGCCCATCACTCCTAGAGCTGCCTCATCGGTGCTGGGTGCTCTGATCATGAGGAAGAGTTTATTTCTGACTGAGGCATGAACTGTTCGCCTCTTGGTTCTTCTCTCCCAAGCCAGGTGAGGAAGCTTATTTCATGTTTTGTGCAACAGCCCTTCAAAAATTGAAATTGGTTCTGTAGAATTACAGAATTTTATAGCAGGAGGAAACTTCAGACACAAGTCCTGTTACAGAAGAGGAAACTGTGGCAGAGAGAGAGAAAGGGATTTGCTTAAGATCTCTCAGTAAGTTACTGGAGAAATAAGTGTCCAAACTCAGACTTCTTGACTTCTGGATCAGGAATTTGTAGTGAATTACATGAAGGGATACCAGGTCTGGTTGTGCAGGCTGTGCACTGTACAATCCCAAGAGCAACTCCTTCACCTTTTGGTCTATGTATGGTGCCACCTGGGGTGTGCAGGGCACAGGCTGCTCGGCTGTATAAGGACCTGTTACCTTGGTCTGTAGTTTGTCCAAAAAACAAAACAAAAAGGCCTTTTCATCCAGACTAATATGACAATAGGGAGTAAAATGTCTAAGACAATGCTAAAGCTGCTGGACTGTGACTGTTTACTGTGTGCCAAGCACTGTGCTAGATGCTTTCTTTGCATTAGCTCACTTTTGATGCTCCAGCCTAGGGCCTTGGTTGAGTGGCTTGAACCATCAGACTCTGAATTTCAAAAGCACAGTTGCACTACTCTGATGCTATTTTGCCAAAGGCCAGACTAACTGGGATAAATCTCCCGTGCAGGAACCACATCCTCTTGGACATCAGTGAGCAAAGCTTTCTTCCGCTTTCCTGCATGAAATAGATGAAAGCAAAGGGGGAGAAAAATCCCCACTTTGGGCTGGAGCAGGTCTGGGCCAGGGAGGTTTGAGACGCATAACGCTGAGAGGCATGAGTGACTGCCGTGGGGCAGGTTGGGGGGGGGCTGCTTATTTGCCTGAATGGAGTCTTTGAGTACAGAGTGGAGGGGGTGCTGCTGATCTGAGACCTGTGTACAGGGGTGCTTGGGGTTGGATGGGATGAGAGGGTTGGGAGGTAGCTCCTTCCTCCTACTTGTCCTGCTCCATACCTTGCTTTTTAGTATGAGGATTAGAGGCAGAAGCCAAAATAAATACCCACAGCCCTAACTGAGGGCAGGACAGTGCACCAGACATGGATTCAAAGCCTAAGGTCCCTAGACTTGTTATGGGACCTTGGAAGAGGCTGGTCTGCAGTTTGCTCATCTGAAAAATGGTGAGGTTGGAGCAGTCATGTACTATTTCCCACCCATTCGCCTTTCCTGGACTGCATTTACCATTTCCCTTATGCTGCCTATACTTTGACTTATTTTTCTTTAAGTCAGCCCGTCTTTTTTATTTAGAAAAATATGATGGAAAGTTTTTGTCACTATTGGGAAATGGAAAAACAGTATCAGTTGCCATAAATAGAAGGCAATTGTAAAAATAAGATACAACAGTAAAATAGCATGGGTAAAGACTAGCTCGAGGTGATTCCTTGCCAAGGCTGGGAGCTGAAAGCCTGGTCTCTTTGTTAAACAAAAGGAGTGTTAAAGACGGGCTTGCACCACGCAGACTTTCTACCTGGCAAAACCAGAAGAATCCAAAAGGACTAAGAAGGGGAGTAACTAACTCTCTTGTAGTGTGATTCAGTGTTGTTTAAATCCAAGTCCTTTTTCTGCTACAAGTATCCCCCTTCAAAAAAACAGTGTGTAATAGAATTCAGAGAGCCCTTAGCAACCCTGAAACTGGGTGAGCAGCAGCTCAGGGTCTAATGGGCGATTGTAAAGTTTCTTCTGTGTGGTTACTTCCTTTGAGATTTGCATGGACAGGAGCATGTTAGTAGCTATAGTAATATTATTAACAGTCTTTTATTTTATAAAATAAATTTGTTACCTATGTCCATTTTTTCAATGGTATACAAAAAAGGTATTATCATTCTTTAAAATGCATACCTGGGCCGAGTGCAGTGGCTCACACCTGTAATCCCAGTGCTTTGGGAGGCCAAGGTAGGAGGATCACTTGAAGCTGGAAGTTTGAGACCAGCCTAGGCAACATAGTGAGACTCCCATCTCTACATAATATACACTTCCATCTGTACAAATACACACACACACACACACACACACACACCCCCACACACACACACCCCGGGCATGGTGACGCGCACCTGTAGTCCCAGCTGCTCAGGAGGCTGAGGTGGGAGTATCACTTGAGCCAGGAATTCCAGGCTGCAGTGAGCTGTCATCGTGACACTGTACTGCAGCCTGGGCGACAGAGCAGACCGTGATTGAAAAGGAAAATTTAAAAAGTAAATGAAGTGTATCCCTGAAACATTCCGTTTTTCCTGAGCTGATTCTTTCTTTTTTTTTTTTTT
>NW_016107647.1:1685027-1687398 GCF_001604975.1 Cebus imitator
CCTATCTCCCCCATCTCTCTCTCCCCTCTCTTCTCTCCTTCTCTTCCTCTCTCCCTCTCCTGTACTTCCCCTCTCCCTATCTGC
Source organism: Cebus imitator (assembly GCF_001604975.1). Lineage (NCBI taxonomy): Eukaryota > Metazoa > Chordata > Mammalia > Primates > Cebidae > Cebus > Cebus imitator. The sequence goes on from NW_016107647.1 coordinate 1,685,112, forward strand.
CCCTCTCCCCGCTGCCCTCTTCCATTAGTGCATGTTGTTCTTGACACATTTATGGTAGCTTTTTCTGTTTACAGATGAGGACACTGTGGCTCAGGAAGAGCCTGTGAAAGCACCATGGCTAAGCACATAGACTTTGGAGCCAAGCTACCTGGATATTGGTCTACACTTCCTGTCTGTGTGACCTCTCTGCACCTCAGTGTCCTTATCTGTAAAAGGAGATGATTGTTGTACTTGCCTTGCAATGTCATTAAGACTACAGGCATTAATACAGCACATGGTACAATGATCAGTAAGCATCAGCTGTTATTAAGTGACATGACTGAGGTCACAGTGGTGGATGCAGTATTTGAATTTGATTCCAGAGGTGTGTAATCTGGGAGGGAGAATCTGGTTCCTTTTGTTGTGTATTTATTTCTCTCTCTCTCTCTCTCTCTCTCTCTCTCTCACACACACACACACACACACACACACACACACACACACACGACTGTTCTACATGTGTTTAACTTAGTGTTTAGGGCTTCACATCGGTAAAACCAGGATCATGAATTTGCAAGCTTTTGCCGTGGGATGTGGCATGAACTGTACCTCTGACTTCCTGTGAGTTGGGTTCAGGGCTGCAGGCAACATCTGAGCAATATTGATTTGGAGGCATTAGCTGCCTCATACACCAAAGACAGCAAGGGTAGGAGTTTTATGATTCCATAATCATAATAAAACTGCCTGTCTCTATTATTATGACTGAAGTTGTTATTTCATTTATAACTTACAGTTAGTTAGGTAGGAATTTCCAGTTCCCATTTTCCAGGTGAGAAAACGGGCTTGGTGAAATGATGTGAACTCTCTTCTGTCACATAGATGGTAAGTGGCCAAACGAGGTCAGAACCCAGGTCTTTCTGACTTTCAATCCAGTGTTGTTTCCAGTACTACCTGTTTTCTGTGGTCGAAAATTGCCATATTTTCTGGTATTCTTAATCCAAACCTGTTGCGTGTCCTGCTTGCAAGAGACAGGGTGGCACAGCCACCCCCAAAATGTTAACATTGCTTATGGGTCCAAGAGACGCAAGGAAAAGTGAAAGGACACCTTTCTTTTCTGCTTGCTGGCGGATTTGTCGCTCTGTTGGCAACTCATCAATAACAGGAGCTTTCCTGGAACTTGCTAATGAGGTACTCAGATGTCTTTCCCTCCTGCAGGCCACAGTGGGGACCCCTGCCCTTGCTCGGCCAGCTGTGCCTGAGGAACAACCAGGAGTTCTTGGTTTGGAGCATGCCATCTGTTTGGGATGGAATGCTCATTAGGAGAACCTCAGATGATTCCACCCACCCAGGGGCAGCGGTTCATGAGTGCTTGTGCATTGCAGACAGAGCAGTTCAGATTCTCCTCTGCCAGCCCAGGGTTGTTGAAGAGCTGCTTATGGTTGAAATGCAGCTTGAATTACATGCCTAGGAGTTTGCGGATAGGCCAAGTTGTGCAACATGTGTATGAGGAAGGGAGCGGGAAGACCCAGGAAAGTGAATGTGTTGGCTGGTGATGGCCGTTTGTGAAATGACTCATTTTAGGCAAGGATTACATGGAGTGACATGTGGAAGGAGAGAGAGGAGGACCAGGTACCACTGCTGGCCTTAGTGGACTGAGAGTCTGGGGGTAGGAAGAGGACTTAGACCCAAGTCACTGAAGTGCAAGGTAAAAAAGGCTCAGGACCCAAAGAATAGGAGTTCAGAGGTGGGCAGGATGGCTTCATGGACAAAGTGGCACTTGAGTACACATTGCAGGAAAAGTAGGCTTTTGATATGGAGGCAGGAGAAAGGGAAGAGAATGTACAAGAACTAGGACTCCAGTGAACGTGTCTTCGTTCATTCACAAGTTACTTTGATACCTTTGTTTTGGAAATAGTTCACATTATCTGCAGACAGGGAGGATGATTATATGGAGGAGATGGGGTTGAAAGGCATAAGGACTAAACACAAGCACCATCTCTCCCTCATTTCTGAGTTTAACAGTAGAACATTGTGGGTGAGCCCAGGTAGCTCCCTCACTCAGTCTGCTAACATTCCCCGAGCATCTGCTGATGGGTCGAGATGTTTTAGGTAGTAGAGGTATGCAGATCTGTGCCCTCGGGCGCTTTTAGTCTGACTGAGGAGAAAGATGGATAGTGAGGCAATTAGAGCCTAGGGTGATAAAGTGATAAAGCTTGGTTAGTGATACATCCAGATGGCTACGGAGGGAGCAGTGGGGGAACCTTCAGTATCTGGAGGACATTTGAGTTGGGTCTTTTTTTTTTCTTTT
>NW_016107647.1:1687422-1775337 GCF_001604975.1 Cebus imitator
TTTTTCTGAGACAGACTCTCATTCTGTTGCCCAGGCTGGAGTGCAGTAGCACAATCTTGGCTCACTGCAACCTCTGCCTCCCAGGTTCAAGCAGGGGATTACAGGCGCCCACCACCATATGGCTAATTTTTGTATTTTTAATAGAGGTGGCGTTTCACCATGTTGGCCAGGCTGGTCTCCAACTCCTGACTTCAGGTGATCCACCTGCCTGGGCCTCCCAAAGTGTTGCCACCATGCCTGGTCAAGGTGGGTCTTGATGGAGAGCAGGAGTTCATGATGGAGACGGTCCAGGAAGAGAAAAAGCCTGCACATGAGTCTGGAGGGGAGAAAGGACCTTGAAGTGTTCAGCTGGAGCTCAGGGGCAGGGAGTTGCGAAGGCAGGGTGGGCCCAACTGAGAACACCTTGGGTATCCGTGTGATGAGTGTGTATGCCATCCCCTGGGCCGTGGGGAGTCCATAGTGATTCTCGGTAGGGAAGCACTGTCATGGGGATGGGGCACTGCCTGGGTACTTTGCTGGCAGGGTGGAGAATGGAGGGGATGGAGGGATGGGAAGCCAGGAGATTTGTGAAGAGATAGTTGTAGTGGTCCCCTCAAGAGAGGGTGACCAGCCCCTGGGGCTGTGGCTGCAGCCAGGGGAGGAGTGGTGTTCTGCCTCCAGGATGTACGCAATAACCCTAGTTCTCCAGCGTTGATGAGCTCCAGGGCTCGATTACATCTGCCTTTGCATTTCTCTTCTCATTCTTTTGTCTTTTACAGTCTGGCCCCAAATAAATAAAAAAATTTGAGTTGGTTTCCAATAAAGGACATAGCAAGAAATAATAAGAACTCATTTTTAAAGAGTAAAGGAGACAAGCCAAATCATGAAGTTGGGGGGAGGCCATTGTATGGGCCATCCAGACTGAGGATAGCGACTGTAATTGCAGTTCTGAAATCTAGCACAAAGTATAGCATAAGCATCCCCTCCTTCCTCCTCCCCACCTGTCAGTACACTCTCAAAATCCTTAGAATGCATAAATATTTTGCTGAAGTGATTCTCTGAGAGGGAAACCTGACTTTTATACATATATTTTTACTACCGTAGACAGTGCTACAGCAACAAATAACACATCATTGTAAAACCAAGGTGATTTACAGCCTCAGCTATCAATCCTCGGTGGGAATGTGACAGAGTTGCAGCTAAGCCTCCTGCTGACTGGTTCCAGTGGTGCTGAGAGCCGCGTGGCTGGATTTTTGGCATATCCTAGCTGTGGTATTCATTGGTATCTTTATATCAGCCTGTAAGCCAGGAGCCTTCCTATTATTATGTTTTTGACAAATGAACTCATGCAGAGCTTTCATTAAGTTTCATTGAAAGGACCTAGAAATGCCATGAAAATTATTATAATCTCAAAACCATCACATCCTAATGCATATGGCTGTGCTTCTTCTTGAAATTGACTGATGAGAATACTCAGTTTTTAATTTTCTGGCTTAAAATAAGACCATCTGCAGCTGTTTCTTTTAGCAATAATTTTTAATTAAATGCAATAAAAATTTACAAGGAAGGACCCTAATAAGAAAATCGTGTCAGGAACACACTCATTGTAACATTACTAGCATGTTATTGAGACCCCCAACTATTTTTTTTTTTTTTTTTACCTTGCAGAGCTGTAATGTAGACGAGATCTTGATTAAGTGTTAATCACAATGTGGTTTTACCTTCATAAAATCAAGGTTTCTCCCTGTAGGAGGTGTGAATATAATTCTCGCTAATAGAAGCGAGTCTTATTGTTGGAGTTCCTCTGTGAAATGTCAGCAGCAGGTCTTCTTGACCAGCTGAGCCCCAGAAGAGGAGTGAAGTCTTTGTTCCAGCTTGAGGATTTCCTTGATGTATTTGGGCCTCCTTTCCCCCAGCTTTCCAAATGGAGATGAGGCTGTCAGGCATAGGATGCAGCCAAAGAGGAAAGTCGTGTTGGTATTCCATGCATTCCTTGAGTACAGATGTGTATCAGGTACCTCTCCTGAGCCGGGTGCTGCTGTCTTTGCTTCACGCACAGCAGTGAGCAGACTCCTTGCACTGGGGAGAGACAGACTTATTAGTAAACGGACTAATAAGTGAACATGATAATTGTTGTTTATGGAAAAGAAGAATAAAAAAGCAAATGTGATACAACGTGGCTGGCGGAAGACACCCTTTACACAGGGTGATCAGGGAAGGCTTCTCTGAGGAGGTGAACTTGAGTGAAATGTGAAGGGTGATGAAACATCCCAAGGGGAAGGGCATTCCAGGCAGAGGGAACAGCAGGGACAAAGGCCCTTTGTGCTGAGGCTGGAGGTCTTTGTGGGGTTTGTGGAGAGGCAGGGAGGCGGGTGTGGGTGGAGTGCAGAAGGCGATGGGAGATCGGGTAGGCAGGGGCCTTGTGAAAGATTTGGATTTTACTTGAAAGAGATGCCATTGGAGTGAAGTGTTATGATCCAAAGATACTTGAATTATCTGAACACTTCAGATCATTTTTCTGGACTTGTATGTTTAGGGTGAGGTCAGCAAGTAGTTCAAAACTGGAACTAAGAGTATTTGCCCTTCTGAGTGGTTCTCAGGGTGTAGAGAGGCTTGGATTTAAATCCCAGGTCTTCATTGAGCTCTGTGATTTTAAGCAGCTGCGTCTCAGGCTGCTCTCCCATGACTGCTCTGGAGTGGTTTGGAACCAGTGGCGCTGAGGTCCCCCATCCAAGTGCTCTTCCTAGAAGACCATGCTAGTCCAGGGAACCAAGAGAAGACTGGCCCAGCCACACCAGAGGGAGAGTAGGAGGGAAAAGCCTGGGAAGGCTCTTGAAAAGGTGTGTATTGAATTCAGATTTGTACCACTATGTGAACTGATTTGATCTGTGAGCAGTAGGAAGCTATTGAAAGTTTTAGAGCAAGGGGCAGGAGGTGCCAAGATCAGCTAGTACTCTAGTACAATGATTGTCAGCTGTATAGGGTGAAGAAGCCACTACAGAAAGGTGTCTAAACATCCAGGGGTCAAGGCATGACAACAGACTTACCTGCTTCTTCATCTGTGTAGTGTAGTGGTCTTCTAGCTGTGGCTATAGCACAGTGGCTCAGTGCAGAATAAACCAGAGCCCTGGCTAGTCTGGAACTCCCTAGCCTCAGCGTTCTCAGGGTGGTCGGTGGCATTTGGTAGGTGCAGATGGCAGAACCAGAGAGGCAGCATGGCACAGCAAGAAGCGAGAATGAGCTCAAGTCCACCTCCACCCTGACCTTGCCCTCTGACCTGAGCTCTGGTTTTCTTGTACAAGTGGTGGCGACAGTCTCTTCATCACTGAGAACTGTGAGAGTCTGGGAGATAATGCACACCCCAGGCCTGAGTCAGGTTTTCAAAAAGAATATTGTCAATCTTAATACTTTGTGCTGGGAGCTGAGGCAAATAGACACTGCTGCATAAAGGCTTCATAGAGCTCCCCTGACACCAGGTGCTGTCACAGACCCTTCGTATGTGTTCACTCATCTGAAAAACCACTTGGAGACATAGATACTATTTTTTTTCCTGTCTGAACTCAGCAGATCAGGAAACTAGGGTACAAAGAGGTTAAGGTGAGGACTTAAGATCACACAGCTGGTCAGCAGCAGGGCAAGAATTTTTAACCCAGGCAGTTTCCAGCATCCAGGCTCTCTCTCAGCTCTACTGTGTGGTTCCTTCTTTATGTGCTTCATTACATGCAAGTTGCTGAACGTCCCTTTGAGCACAGTTATCCAGTTTCATTTTTTTAATAGAAGAGAAAACTGAGGTTCAGAGTGGTGGCGTGACCTTTAAGCCAATAAGAATGATGGAGCTAGGACCAGAGTGGGGATGTCTATATGGGTAATGGTTCTTGCCTCTTTCTGGTTCATCACTTTGAGAGCTTCCTGATTCTCCAGGGATCAAATAAGGATACACAGTGGAGTATGAATCTTCAGGATGGAAATGATCTTAATGCAGGTGTTCAGAATTGGATAGCCTGCAGTGACTGTCCACTTGCCTGGGTCCACATGGCCAGGGAATGATGAAAAACCATGGAAAGAAAGAACAGCACACACTATTGCAGTAACAAAGGGGCGATCCTATGCAGAAGGTTTACGCTTCCTTAGATTGCCTGGCTATGCTCAGGAATGGCCCTTGGAGAATTTATTATCCATGCTTACAGTATCTGGGTCAGCAGGACAAAAAAAACTCATCATAATTTCTGAGCGATGAATTAATATGTTTCATCTGGTTCCCTGAGAGTGCCCCAAGACTGTCCAGCCTTCCAGAGATAAAGGCAGCCGCTGAGCCATGTGTCGGGAAATTCTGGGCTTGCAGCTACGAATCATGGTGCTTCACTGTGTTGGAGAGGCCTGATCTTTGGCTGTTGTTCTGGCAAGATGAGCGTCTCCAAGTTGACGTTGTTTTTCAGGATGATGTGGCCAGTCTCTATGTAAACAGACCCATTCTCTGTATTCACAGGGTTGGGTTAGAGCCCTGGATAGGGCCCTAAGGAAGCTTCTCCAGGTCAAATCATGACCCAACAACTTGAAATCTGAGGCTTTCTTGTAAGATTTTAATTAAGAAAACAATACACACACACACACACACACACACGCACACATGCACACACTTAAACAATTCAGTCTCACAGAGTCTGCTCAGGAACCTTAGGTTCTCCTCCTCTGTTACAGTTAGACTTTCTCGCACTGAGAGAGGTGTCCAGCAGGGCTGTCTTGTAAGGTAGTGAGCTCCCCACATGATCAGTAATTAAGCACAAGTGGAAAGGATACCAGAATCTTTCACAAGGCTTGCACAGGCCAGGAAATTTGAGCTTGTGGGGTCATTTTTGGCTGGCAGATAGCATCCTGAGGAAGCAGGTGGTCCGTTATACATACTGCCTCCATGGCCCCTGAAAGGTTTCCAGACCCCAAGACCAGAGAGGCTGAGGAGACCAGAGGAATATCTGGTACCATCTCTGAGTCCAGTTCCAAAATGCCCTTCCTGGTGCAGAGAAACAGGGTTTTCATGAAGGATGCCCACTTCATCCGGATCCTCTGAAATGCTGGAAGACCCACCTGCTGACAAGGCAGCCTCAGAAGGCAGCAGCCCCTGCGCTTCAGGCTGCGCGGGGAGGGTGTGAAGTCCTGCCTGAGTCAAGGGCCTGGCCAGGTTGCAGGGGTAGGAAGGGTGGTTATGCGGTCCTCCTTGGGGTTCCCTCCCATACTTAATCTTGGTGGTTTTCTCAGTTTGTGTTGCAGCTGGATCCTTTTCAAATGAAATCTTACTTGGAACCCCAACATAGAAGGCAAGGGTCTGTTATTATAATTCCCTTTTGTAAGTTCAAGTTTTTTTTCCCCATTTAATTATTTTATTGCATTTTAGATTTTGGGGTACATGTGAAGAACATGCAAGATTGTTGCATAGGTACACACATGGCAGTGTGATTTGCTGCCTTACTCCCCTTCATCTATATCTGGCATCTCTCCCCTTGCTATCTCTCCCCAGCTCCCCACCCCCCACCGTCCCGCCCCTATTTCCCCCTAACTGACCCCAGTGTGTAGTGCTCCCCTTCCTGTGTCCATGTGTTCTCATTGTTCAACACCCACCTATGAGTGAGAACATGCGGTGTTTGATCTTCTGCTCTTCTGTCAGTTTGCTGAGGATGATGGTTTCCAGGTTCAAGTTTTTAATAATGAACGGGATGTCAATTAATGAGCTTGTTATGGTGAATAGAAATCTTGAAAATTGGGAGTTATGGATTGCAGTGCTGCTCGAAGAACCTGCTGGGGGGCGATGATTGTATGAAGTAATGTATTAAAGGAGAATGCATTCTCTAGACTCAGAGGGCTGAGTTCAGATCTCAGCTCTGCCACTTACTAGCTGTGTGTCCTTGGGCAAATTACCTAACCTCTCTGTGCCTCAGTCTTTTCATCTGTTAGAAGAGGGGAAATGACACTAGCTAGCTACCTCCAGGAGTTGTTGTGAGGATTGAATGAGTTAATGCTTCCAAAACATTTAGCAAGAGCCTGGCGGTTTGCAAGTGCTCACTGCACTGGAGCCATTATTACTAACACTGTAGCACTGTCTGTATCCTTGAGACTCAAGCTAGACATTTGTGAGTCCTCACTTACAGGAGCATAGGGTTTCTAAGGAATGCAGAAATACCCCACTTCATCTCACATAGTCTGGGCTTTTAATAAGAGCTATCTGTCAGGTATACATATTTATAAGTCTTTTTTTACCAATAATTTAATCAGACGTTTGCAGAACCCTGTGCCACACAGTGGGGAGGCAGAAAATGGCTCCTGTTCATTTTTTGTTCTGTTGAGGGAGAGAAGCCACAGGCAGGGCAGGTAAGAAGCAATTTAAGGGGCAAATAGCTTTTGGATCATAAATTCCTGGATTGTATTTTGCCCCCTGCCTTCTATTTTACAAGAACGGAAATGAAGTTAACAATGTAAATAGTGAAAGAAGCAACCTTCAGCAGGTCCCGCGATCTGTCACTGAGTTATACGTGATATCATTAATCCTCCCAATCTCCTGCAAGACCAGGATCATCAGCCCCATTTTACAGGCAGGAAAACTGAGACATCACATGGCAGAGGAGGCAAACAGACAGTCCGAGACCCCAGAGCACAGAGCAGGCCCCACAAGGCACATGCAAGGACCAAGCAGGGCTTTCTCCTGGCAAGTGTTGCCCCCGCTTTAGGAGATGGCAAGCCACTGTCGCAGTGGGTGTGCACAGGGGGGCCGGGTGAGCAGGGAGGCTGTCCTTCTGTGGGTCAGAAAGCTGGACAACAGGCTGGGAGTGGTGGCTCATGCCTGTAATCCCAGCACTTTGGGAGGCCAAGGCAGACAGATCACCTGAGGTCATGAGTTCGAGACCAGCCTGGCCAACATGGTGAAACCCCGTCTCTACTAAAAATTCAAAATAATTAACCAGGCTTGGTGGTGCACGCCTGTAGTTCCAGCTGCTTGGGAGGCTGAGGCACAAGAATTGCCTGAACCTGGGAGGCGGAAGCTCCAGTGAGCCGAGATCACGCTACTGCACTCCAGCCTGGATGACAGAGCAAGACTTTGTCTCCAGAAAAGACAAAGAGAAAGAGAGAAGAAAGCTGCAGTATAAAACCCAGAAAGTTCAGGAGGTCATGAATCCTTAATGTAGCAGCCACATGTGCACTGCACTTCACAGCTTACGAAGCTTTTTTATGCATGTTAGCTCCATTGATTCTCTCAATAAGCACCCTTTGGAAAAGGGAAGGCACCAGTTACAAGCAAAATTTAAGCGAAGACCTGAAGAACAGGGAATTTGGGCAGTTATTTTCTGTTCAAGGCCATGGGTGAGACATTTTCCAGAATACCTTTCAGTTTCTTGACTATAAAATGGAGATAACAAGTGGCGATGAGTGTGCAGTGGCTAAGAACCCACGCCAGGTGCTTCGTGCAGGGTCTGGCGTGCAGAAGGTTCTCAGTGAAAGTTCTCGGTAATTGTTGTTATTTTGATTGTAGTTGATATGAAGAAGGGATCAGAGGAGGGCAGGAAAAGGGGCCTCTGAAAGACTAAGGGTCTGGAAAATACCAGGGAAGGGGCAGAGATGAAGAGCAGAAAGGAACTGGAGGCTCCAAGTGCTGTCCAGGATCATGCAGCTAGCAAGTGGCAGACTGAGACTTAGAACCCAGGGGCATCTGCTGTGAAGCCTCCATGCCACGTGTTCCACAAGGAGCCGTGGTGAGAGCGTGGAGACCCTGGGGCTGACCTGGGACAGGGTGTGGCAGGCCATGACCCCAGCCCTGCCCTGAGGGATAACAAGAGAGAAGGGTGATGTCATGCAAGGAGGGATTGTTCTGGGTCACACTCCCCGCCTGGGAAGCTCCTTGTAGATGCTGCATCTGGTTTCCAGGGAGGTCCTTGGTCCAAACCCAAGTTTGCTTGCCGGCTGGAGGCCAGAGGTCAAGGCTGGGTTCAGAGCTGCAGAGTGAGTCAGTGGCTTAGCGGCATCAGAGAGCTTAGGCAGCTGCTCAGCCTCTGGGGTGAGGAGACCTTCCTGGTCCCCAAACCCAAGTGATCTCTAGACTCCAGGAGGCCCTGAGGTCTCCATTCAGCAGCACCATGAGTGAGGAGAGTTCATGCTTTGCCAGCTTTTGCCTGACTTTGGAGTTTTCTTTGACTCTCCCGTGTTCCTCAATCTTGAAGGTGGGAGGTTCAGGATTCCACCCAATCCTGTCTGAACCCCCTCATTTACAGAGGAGACACCTGAAGCCAAGAGGGGCAGAGAGAAGTGCTGGGACTTGGTTCCTTGAGTAGCCAAGCTGCCACCCTCAGAAAGGCCCAGGAGAGAGATGGAGAGGCAGACCTCGATTGCCGATGAGTGTGATTAGAATAAGTACGATAGGAAAATTAGCAATATTCTGGCAGCACAGAAGGATCCACCATGTATTTTGAAGAAAAGTCTTCCCTGAGGCACTTGTAGGGTTAACATGGACATTTGAGTAGAGCTCAAAGGGCAAGTAAGAATCTGCAAACTGAAGAAGGGAAGGAAGGACATTCCAAATGGAAAGGACAATGGGGACCACATGCACAGAAGCACCCAGGCGTAAAGGACCTAGGGTGCACCAAGACCTACAACACACGCACAGCAGCCAGACTGTTTGCAGCAGGGAGTCACAGAAAGAAGGTGAGAATCCAAGCCCCAAGCTTGCGGATCTGACGTGCAGAGAGTCGATGCGGAGGCTGAGAGTGTTGGTCAGCGAGTCACTGGTGGGGTCAGAACTCCCAGCCTGGGGCCCTGTGTGCCCTTGCCATCTTTATTGGCCTGTCCCTGACTTTTTCAGCCTTCATTGAAACTGTGAGGTTAAATAGGAGGCTCCCGTTCCCGTGGCGGGAGCAGGGAAAAGTGTGAGTGTAACGAGGTCTTTTGAGGCTGGGTCTGCTGTGCCTGTAATCCCAGGAGGGGCGATGGCTCAGTTCATGGAGCCGTCATTTATTCTCCACTTGCTTCTAATCCACCATTCCTTGGTGACAGGCAGAAATTAGTTTCCTTTGAACCCACGAATTATAGCTAACAGCTGGGGGGATATATTTGGGTGGCATTGGCTGGAGGACTAGGCTTCTCTAGGTTTTGTGGCTTTTCAGAATCCTGCATCTGTCCTTGTTCTTTGGCCTGAGGACCAGCTGGTTTTTGTATAAAGCCCAGCTCTATGTGAACCCTGCTTCTCCCACAGAGAGGGGGATAGACTAGGAAGTATTTTCAGGCTTTCTGAGTCAGCAGTGATTGATTATGCTCATCCACAAAAGTGCTCACGGGGTTCCACAGTTTGGTTTTGGTTACAAGGCCTGGGTCTCTAAGAGCAGACACTGACCCAGAAAAGGCCATTTGCTCTCTGCCTCTTGCTGTGTAGCCTTTTTCTTGTGTTCCTCTTTGTGGGCCTCAGTTTCCCCAGAATGAAGTGATGAGCTAAGTTATTTCATAGGGCTGTTCTGAGTCTGACATGACATACTCATTTTCCGTTGCTACCATGGCAATTTTCCATAAATTTAGTGGCTTAAGACAATATCCGTTTTTCATCTCCCAGTTCTGTGGGTCAGCAGTCCTCTATCGTGGGTTCAGCAGCCTCTTCAGTGGGCTCAGCTAGGTCCTCTATTGAGGGTCTCAGGAGTCCAAAGTCAGGGTGTGGGCTGGCCTGGGCCCTCATCTGGAGACTGTGGGGAGACTCCAGGCCACACCCATTCAGGTCACTAGCTGACATCCACTCCTATGGGACTGAGGGCCCTGCTTCCCTGCTGGCTGTCACAGGGCTGGTCTTTGCCCTGGCTGCACTCTTCCTCCTGTTTTCTGCGTGGGCTTCTCCAGCAATGGTGAGTTGCGAGTTGACTCTTTCTTGCACTCTGCATCTGACTCCAGGCAGCACAGGCTCTCTGCTTCTAAGGACCTGTGTGATTAGATTGGGCCCACCCAGATAACCAAGGGTAATCCCCCCTGAGATAACCTTCATAACCTTAAGTACATCTGCAAAGTCCCTTTTGCTAAATGATGCAGACTATTTGTAGGTTCCAGGCTGAAGGGGTGGACATTTTGAGGGCTGTGATTCTGCCCATCACAGTCCACCCTCTGAACCCCTAGTGATTCAGGTCTATCCCAAATGCAAAATGCATTCATTCCATCCCAAGGTCCTCAAAGCTCTCATCCTGTGACAATATCAGCTCAACAAATCTTATTTGAATCTTGTCAGCTCAGAGTCCTAAGTCCCATTATCTAAATCGTTTGAATCCAGGATTGAGTGAGCTTCTGGGTATGACCCATTAAGGCATAATTCCTCTCTATCTGTGACCCGGGGAAGCTTAAGAAATGAGTTATCTGCTCTCAAAATACAATGGGACCAGTTATAGACTTCCAGTCCAAACAGGGAGAAAATGGAAGGTAAAACAAAGTCAGTTGACATTGCTGGGGCCTCACATCCGTCTCTCCCAAAACTATAGGGAGAAAATGCCATAGAACCAGCAGTCTCCTAGCTCCTCTGCCCCCTCCTTACCTCTGCGGGCATTCACTGGCTACAAGTCCACCCATGTTATTATGGCCCTGTCTTTGGGATCTTAGGAAGACACAGTTGCACAGCTTTGTACTAGTGGATTAGAAACAATAGGAGTTTTAGTTGAAATGCAGCAGAAAGGATCTAGGTTAAAAGGGTAGTATTTGATTTGGAAGGGTTTTGTTAGCACCAAGAAAGGAAAAGCACATGCTTCCGGCACCTTCTCTCTGTTTCTCAACACCAGGAAGTGAGAAATGTACAGGCTTCTGTAGAATTGGGGAATTCATTTCACCTCCCTAAGCCTCAGCCTCCTTGGCTGTAACATGGAAATGCTGCTGGGTGCCTCATAGAGCTGTCGTGAAGGTCATGTTATGTGAAGGGTGCTTTTTAGACCATAGCCAGTGTACAAATCGTAGCTCTGTTTGTGGTCTGGGACCTGCTGTGCCACCTGGTGAGGGTGGGGGGTGTCCCAGAAGGTTTGGCTGTCGTCAGACCTTCCCCTCCCGCTGCTTTGGAATGACTCTCACCTCCCCAAGATAATCCAATTAACTAGTGAGTGTTTAGAGGACCAGAGGCGGGGATCCTGCCCCAGGGGCACAGCACAGGGCCCAGAGGTCTCAACAATGCAGAGCTCTGCCACAGAGGAGGAAATGGTGCTACTGGGACAGTCCAGAGGGAGAGAAATTTGACAGTTCATTTTGGTTCACAACCATTTCTTAAAAATGTTTTACAAAAAGCCACAGGCACTCCCAAAATTCAGATCTGCAGGGAAAAGTCAAATCTCACATTGTCAAGTCCTGGTTCTCCATCCCTCTGCCTAGTTTCTGTATCCATGTGCAGACGTGCACAGGGAACACAGACACACATTTATATTTTTATTTCTTTTTTCTTTTCTTTTCTTTTTTTTTGAGATGGAGTCTTGCTCTGTTGCCCAGGCTAGAGTGTGCAGTGGCTCGATCTCAGCTCACTGCAACCTCAGCCTCCCGGGTTCAAGCGATTCTCCTGCGTCAGCTGAGACTACAGGTGTGTGCTACCACCCCTGACTAATATTTGTATTTTTAGTAGAGGCAGGGTTTCACCATGTTGGCCAGGCTGGTCTTGAACTCCTGATCTCAAGTGATCTGCCCACCTTGGCCTCCCAAAGTGCTGGGATTACAGGCATGAGCCACCACACCTGGCCTACGTTTGTATTTCTATCACCCTCCCCCAACCCTCTACTTTTTCTAGACATAAATGGAAGCATAGTGAACATACTCTTCTGGATCTTGCTTTTGTTACTTTGCAGATTGTTCCCTGCCAGGGCAGGCAGATTCACTCCCATTCTTTTTAATGACTATAAGGAATTCCAAAATCTAGTCACCTATTGAAAGATACTGAGTTATTTCCAGCCTTATGCTACTCTACAAATGGTGCAGTCAGTAGCTTTATCCATATTTACACACATTTATGAACATATCTAAAGGTGAAAACAAAAACCAACCAACCTACCCCACCTCTGTGACGTAATCACGATGAGCATTGGGTTGTGTTTTCTTGCCATGTGTGAGTGTATGTAGGGTGTGTTTTATGTGGGTGTGTCCTGTCATGCCCAAGATCTCTTGCTTATTTTATTTAATTGTGTATCATAAATGTTTGCCTATATTTTAAAATAACTTACTAGATTAATAAAAGTTACTCTCAGGCAGTCTGCGGTAGGCTCAGCAGACAGCAGTAGCAGGTGACTGCAAATATTCCATTGAATGGTTGTGCCCCGACTGGCGTGCTCCTGTCCTTTCATGATGTATTTAGAGTGCTTGTGATATTTGGCTGTTTTATAAAGAACACTCAAGTGCACCTATTTGTAATTGAAGCTTTTCCAGCATTTGGATGTATTTCCGTGGGAGAGATGGCAGGGTCAGAAAGGTGCTGTGTGTTGCCAAAGTGCTCTGCAGTGGGGCTGCCTGGCCATCCTGCTCGGCTGGACCCAATTTAAGATGGGAACTGTGCTGTCACCCAAAGGTGGTGAGGAATCATCATGAAGATGATTCATACAAATGAAGATAGAGGGAGTTACCGTCTTAAAGCGTTACATGCAGGATGAGCATTTACTGTTTCTGAGCCACCTCTGTTCAGATGAGGTTGTCATGTGCCCAGGAACGTTGGGGGACACTGGGATAAATGCTGCCCTGCCCTAGTTTGTATCAAATTATGGAGGATTGATGAGCGAAGATGGGTCCGTGTGAATAATTCAAGATTCTGAGACACAGAATGGATTACTGGAGAGAGGAGGGAGATGAATAGCCTCAGTTAAGGATCAGGCTTTTTTTTTAGTATAAGATTTCAGAAAAGATAAAAGAAAAGTCACAGCTATAGGGGATGGGTATAACTGACAATTGTCCTTTCTCCCCTGTTTAGGAAGGACACAAGTTGGGGCGGGGCTTTGGAGCAGTCTGCCAGGCTGGCATCTGGGTGCGAAGGGAACAGTGTGAGTGGGGGTGGGGTGCACGCCCCCAGAACACCCTTCTCTTGCCTGCTTTGTGCACACTTCCACTCACTCCTTCAAGAGTACTTTCTCCTGGGGTTTAGAAGTCCCCCACCTACTCTCCCAGGGTGCAGGGTCCTGGGCGCTGGCCCTTGGCAGTTCGTTCTTTCCAGCAAGGACTCAGGCAGCTGCTGAGATCCAGATGTTTGGCTTCCATCTCTGCTCGGCACAGTGCTCTGCCTGAGAATGAAGTCTGGGGTGTGCTTTTGTCCTGAAAAGTCATCCCAGCTTGGGCAGCTGCAGCTTTTTGGGACCCAGCGAAATAGAACTACACGTCCCCATGTTGAAATGCCAAGTTGTCCTCAGACCAACTCAGGGGTGTTTGCAGCCAGGCCCTTCCACCATTTCCCTCTGAGGAGTCCAAGGGGAGCTTCTCCTTAAACTTCAGGCCTCAGGACCATAGCCACGTCCCTCACTCCCTCAACATGTGGCCAGTGCCTGGTGGCTGGAAGTGACTTTGCTAGGGGACCAGTGTCTAAACCCCCACTGGATCCCCACCCCAGTGCATCTCAGGCTTGGTGGGTGCACACTGCCTTCCCTCAATGCCAGCTCTCCTGGGCAGGGCTCAGAGCCCACCTCAGAGCCTCCCACACTGGTCAGGACCTGTTCTTTAGCTTCCGTCTGTTCTCCTCGGCATGCCCTTGGTCATGCTATCCCTTCACTCTTTCTGCGTGTTCAGATCTTCCCCAGGGCACACCCTCTCCCTGAAGCCTTTGTGCTGTCTGTGGGCAGGTGGTGATAGCTCGGATGTTGTCTGGATTTTTCCAGCAACTTCCTTGTCCTTCTCGAATAGCTTTTGGAACCCTCTGCCGTCCTCCCTGTTGGGGCTGTGTGTGTTTTCATGTTGCAATTCCTGCTGGATTGTATTCTCCTAGGGAGCAGAGACTTGTCTTCCTCCCTCCTTCACAGTCTAGCAAGTGTCTTGCCTCTTGGATACTGTGTGTGGGGTGTGAGAATGGGTGGGTGGTGGGTGACAGAGAGGTGGGTGTCAAACACTGGCCCCTCTGTCTGTGGGACCAGCTTGTCTAAGCTAGATTGCTGCAGTGAGACCTTGGAGCTGGGCCTCCTTCTCACTGTTGCAATAGAAAACAGAAGTGTATTTTTAAGTGTTTGTTATATTTTAAGCCTTACATTTCTTCTTAATTTTAAAATCCCAAGAGTTGAATACTTGATACTTCTTCAAGAAAAAGAGAATCTAAATTGAGTTGCTTTTTTTTCTCATGTTTGACATTTTGCTTGATTTATCTTTTTCTTTTTTAGACTGTGGCTCTTGATGAAAGGAAGGGTCCCCATCCCAAACTTGGCACAGTATTTGGCACATAGCAGGGTCTCTATATATAGTGAATGGAATTGCACTGTGATCCAAACCATGAGAGCCCCCTGGGTCTCTGCAGCTTGGAGAGTGTCCTCTGAGTGTGCTGAGAGTGGGTTTTTAGCTCCGGAAGTCAAGGCTGATGTGCTGTGTCAGATGCCCTTGCTGCCATGGTCTTCTCTTAGCCTTGAATTCAGGGCCCTTCCCTGTAAATGCTCTCTCGGAGACAGACACTGACTCCACCACAGGCTGTGTGGCAGGCATTGCAGACAGTGTGCCATCCAGATGCCAGGTAGCTCTTCTTGGAATCTTCTGGCCAGAGGAACTTTTTTTTTTTTTTTTTTGGTGACAGTCTTGTTCTGTCGTCCAGGCTGGGGTGCAGTGACGTGATCTCCGCTCACTGCAACCCCCGCTTCCCAGGTTCAAGTGATTCTTGTGCCTCAGCCTCCTGAGTAGTTGGGATTACAGGTGTGCACCACCACGTCCGGCTAGTTTTTGAATTTTTCAGTAGAGTTGGGTTTTTGCCATGTTGGCCAGGCTGGCCTCGAACTCCTGACATCAAGTGATCCACCTACCTCAGCCTCCCAAAGTGCTGGGATTACAGGCATAAGCCACTGTGCCCAGCCCCTAGGGTGCTTTTCTAACTTCCTTTGAAACTCACAGCAACCATGTGAGTTGGAAGGATGGCATTCCTGTCCCAACCAGACGAGTGAAGAAACTGAGGCTGATAAAAGAGAAGTTACTTGTCTGGGGTTGTACAGCTAGGGGAGCTGGGATTTGAAACTGAGTGTCCTGACCCTTTCAGCTGTAGCATTTCTCACATCTTAATAGGCATTTAAAAAAATCTATATATATATATAAACCTGCATATGTGTGTGTGTGTATGTGTATTTAATGCCTATTAAGATGTGAATATATATTCACATATATATATATATGTATATATATATATGTGTGTGTGTGTGTGTGTGTGTGTGTATATATATATATATATATATATATGCATGCATATGCAGGTTTCCAGGCCCTTCCCCCAGACTTGGATTTGCTGGATATGGGGTATGGCTGTGCAATCTGCATTTGTAACAGACTCCCCAGGCACTCCCAGATTCCCCCTTAGAGGAACACTTTCCTGTACCATGTGTCTTCTTTACTAGCTGCATGGAAAAGTCACACCCCCCCCCACCTTGGTTAGTTCCATTCCAAGAATCTT
Source organism: Cebus imitator (assembly GCF_001604975.1). Lineage (NCBI taxonomy): Eukaryota > Metazoa > Chordata > Mammalia > Primates > Cebidae > Cebus > Cebus imitator. Next base: position 1,702,982 of record NW_016107647.1, read on the forward strand.
GGGACCAAGTTGAAGGCAGGGGAGAAACAGCCTTGGGACCTGACTGACACTGCTGTATTTGTGCAAAGGAAGGGATGGGGAGAAGGGTCCCTTGGGGACAGTCAGACCAGACAGGCAGATGTAGGTTGCAGTGCTGTCTTGCCTTTCAGTCGGCTTTGGCATAAAACCCTGGCTACATAGTTCACTGACAGTGTGACTTTGGGGTAGTCGCTTCATGTCTCTGTGCCTCAGTTTTCTCATCCATGAAATGGATTTGATAATTCCTATCTTATAGACTTGTTGGGAAAGCTAAATTAGGCAATGTCTAGAAGGAGCTAGCCCAGTGTTGTGCTCGAATCATAAGCCTACCCAGTCTCTTCTCAACAGGCTGCACACATATCTTTTTCCTTCCTGGAAAGTCTTGCCCTCATCTCTCCTCTTAACCACATGCTGCTGGTCTGGTCAGGTGCAGTAGCCATGGCTGGTGTCTCATTATCTTCTAAGGTATGCAAGGAAGTCCCCATGCCTTGGTTCTGGAGTAGCAGGGACAGGTGGCCACCTCAGCTCAGCTTCTTTTTTTTTTTTTTTTTCAAAGACGGGGTTTCACCATGTTGGTCAGGCTGGTCTTGAACTCCCAACCTCAGGTGATCTGCCCGCCTTGGCCTCCAAAGTGCTTGAATTACAGGCATGAGCCACCACGCCCGGCCTCAGCTCGGCTTCTAACTTCCATGCCTCCTGGGATTTGAGAGTTAGCAGAAATTCTGCCCCCACTCACTTAGAAAATGCCTAGAGCTTCTGGGTTTTGGGTGTTTGTTTGTCTCCTTTTCTGTCACCTATACATGTGGAAAAAAAAGCCCTGCTCTCTTCACCCCACTGCAGGTTCTTTCCATTGTAAGGGTTCCAAAGGCAGATGGGGACTCTGCTTTCCACCCGTGGATTGGGTGGACTGCAGGAAGGGTTTCATCCAGCTGCATTCAAAATCGTCTTTAACTTGCTGGCCACATCGACCCCTAACTTATTTTGCTCTGAAGAGTTTAAGTTAAAACTACTGAAGTTACTCACTTTGAGGTTGGAAGGACCTTTAGTGATAGGGATGCCCTTCCCTTCCCCAGATGTTTCAGTTCTCAATAAGCCAGTGTTTGAATACTTCCAGGGGCAGGGCTCTTGCTCCCGATGTGAGGCTGTTGCATTGTTGCAGTTTTAGTTTTTGGTTCCCCTGTCTACTCTGAAAGGTTAAGAAATTTCCCTGAACTAAGGAGTCTGGGAACAGGTGATGCAGGCACGGTGAAGGTAGCAGGACTCCATCTACTGAGACTGGGATGTGGGAGAGTTTATTCAGACAGGGACCCAGACCCTGGAGCCTAGTTACACTTGAAGGTGGACTTCACATCAGAAACAAGATCTCCAGCACTGGACTTCGTAGTCTTCCCCCCACAGGTCTGGAGTGGTGCTCACTGCAACATGTTTTGTTTTATAGAACTTTACGGTTTGAAAACTGCCTTTTTAACATTTTGTGTTCAGACCCTGGGTTACAGAATAAAGTTCCCCAGGTCCTCCATGACTAGTAGCAGAATTAATTCAGAATTGGGAGAAGGGCTGTGACTGAAGTTGGGGGACAAGTGGCCCAGCAGGTAGACATAAAGGACTCAGGCCGAGGTGTGTACTGCCTAGAGGCTGGGCTTGGGACTGGGTGTAAGTACAGGAATGAGAACTCATGCTCACCAAGTCCTGTGGTTTATTGACATAAACTGACTGATTCTTAGAAAACCTCTTCCCTATTTGATGAAACTTCAAGCTTGTTTTACGCTGGAATTCTTTCCCGAGTCATTAATTGAACCCATCGTGTTAATTGAACCTAGGTGCCTGGTGCCATCGTCACATGGAAGAAGAAAATGCTTGAAATGTGGGGGAGCTCTGTGTGATTTGGGGGCTCAGGGGCTTCTTTGGGCAGGTGAAAAATTGTACTAGTGGGGATGGGCTGAGGGAGGAGGGCGCCATCCTCAAAGCTTTAATTTTTCAGCTCATTGCCTCTCTCCCAGTGCTTTCTTTCGTCCCAAGCCAGCATCATCTGTAGAGCGAGTGGTTTTCCCAGCTTTCTGTTGTCGCGGTCTCCATCCTGGCATGTAGGGGAAAGGCTGTGCCAGCTAGCACCGCAGCCAAACTCAGAACCCATGTTTCAAAGCAATTACTGACCAAAAAAGCAGGCTTAGTTGCATAGCTCATAAGTACTCCAGACACCCAGCCACAGGCCTCAGAAACTGCTCACAGGGCACCCAGGTCCACGGAGAGTCACCTGGCATGCTCCAGTGCTGGATCCAGAGTCAAGAGCCACTTTCCAGGTCCTCTGTGTTTCGTGCAGGAGATGGGGAAGCAGCGTTGTAAAAAGGGGAGACTTCCCAACTGTGGGGCCAGAGACCCCATTTCTACTGTGGGACCCAGGTGTTCACTCAGCCCCCCTGGGCCGTGCTTTCTTCTCTTTGTTGGGGGTGATGATGCCTACCGTACATCTTTGTGGGAAGCATCAACCATGATGAGATATGTGGAGGTGTTTGTAGACTGTGAAGTGCTATGCAGCTCTTAGCTGGGCTGTAAAGAAACCCTGTTCAGCCTGTTCTTAGAGCTGAAGGCAACAGGTTTAAGACAAATCAAAGGAGGCTGAACTTAGGGGTCCACCTCCATCCCTCTGTTTTGTCATCTGTGATATGGGAATGCTGACCACCTGCTGGGAGAGTTCTGAGGAGTGAATGAGATCCTGCTGGTAAGCACTTTGCCAGGACGTGGCACACGGAAGCTCCCAATGTAGCCAGGTTATTAACACCTTTCTGACTTTCAGGGTTTATCCTCCAAGATGAGTTTCTATGACGATTTGTTTAGAAATGCCGACCTCCACCTTAAACACCTAACGTATCAACTGGAACTTTTTTTTTTTTTTTTTTTGAGACAGTCTCGCTCTGTCACCAGTTTGGAGTGCAGTGGTGCGATCTTAGCTCACTGCAACCTCTGCCTCCTGGGTTCAAGTGATTCTCCTGCCTCAGCCTCCCAGATAGCTGGGACTACAGCCACCTGCCACCACGCCCAACTAATTTTTTGTATTTTAAATAGAGACAGGGTTTCACCATGTTGGCCAGGATGGTCTCGATCTCTTGACCTTGTGATCTGCCCGCCTCAGCCTCTCGAAGTGCTGGGATTACAGGCGTGAGCCACCACACCTGGCCTCAACTGCTTTTCTGTCTGTTGTCTCACTTCACTTCCTGGCCACCCATGAAGTAGAGCAGGGTTTTAGTCTCCATTTTATAGCTGAGGAAACTGAGGCACAGAGGAGGGAAATGTTTTTGTCCCAGATCATGGGATGAGTTACTCGTAGAACAAGAGTCTCCTGACTCCCAGAACAGTGCTTCTAACCTTGAACTGCTTTGAAGTTGGAAAGCTGAGCCCAAAATGCATCCCTGGTAGGATGGAGACCTGGAAACCCCAGAGTCTGTCTTGGTTGGAGCTTTCAGTAAGCATTAAAAACAGAAACAGCAACATAGCTCTATGTGTTCTCAGTGTTTTATATATATATATATATATATATATCACTTCACTAAATCTTCACAGCAACCTAGTGAGGTCTGTATTGTTATTATCCCTGCTTTACTGATGAGAAAACTGAGGCACAAAAAACTTGCCCAGGGTTGAATAGCTGGTAAGTGGCAAAGAACCAAGTTTTGGAAATCTAGGCAGGCTGGCTGGAGTCTGAGCTCTTCCCGGGCATTCTCACCTTCGAGAGCTCAGTGTGTCATGGTCAGGAGATGAGCCACTGAGGTGTAGGGATAAGCAAGTCATAACCCTCCTTTGGCTGCAGACTTGATGTGTAGCCCGGGACAAACGCCTCCCCTCCTCTCTGAGCCTTGTGTTGTCCATCTGTGGCTGGGGACAGCTCTAGGAAAGGGTGGCCTTTCTCTGGGTCCCTGGGAAGGCCTGGGGTATGGAGTGGCTAGCTGGAGGCCCAGGCCAGCCATTGTTGCTGCTGGGGTTCTGTCAGCCACGGGGTGTGGCCCCAACACTGCCAGGTCCTCCCCAGGGAGGAAGTGTCAGTGTTTACAGGAAATGCAGGACAAGGCCTGGGAGGTGGGTGGAGGAGGGGCAGCCGGCCACTGTGAGCCCTGAAGACCCGTCTGAGCTCTGGTGGGGCCAAGGGCGGGTGCCTCTCTTCTCACCCTTTGGATGAGGCTTTTCGTTGTTGTGGAAGGAAAAAGTCCCACTTCCCGGGCAGCCCTGCCCTTCCTGCCCTTCCTGCCCTTCCCTGCACCTCTTCCCTCCAAGACGACCACACCCCAAATGCCTGAACCCCAGGACAGCTGACCCCTTCTGCCAGGAGGCACCTGAGCACTGTGGAAATCTGCTCTGCTTTCTCATCCTTCCGTCTGGCCCTCACTGTCGCCAGCTGTTAAGTAGGTAGCTTATCGCAGCCCTAACTAACACCACAAGGCTCACTGCCCTCGTGGAATGCAGAACCCAGATGGGAGAACCAAGATGCAAAAAGGCCATGCCAGCCCCGTGCAGCCCTGGAACCCATGGGGTACAGGTTAGGCACCTCACTTACACCACAAAAAGCTTCCTTAAGAAGTATGTGAAAATTAAAATCTTGTAAGAAATGGGCTCTATGTTGATTATGCTGATAGTATATAGGTTATTTTTTAAATTTATGCAAATAAAAAGACTGTAAATTAACGCATAGAACCTTGAAAGGTACCTACTCATGCAAGTGTAGGACCTAAAGCTTAAGCCTCATTAGCTTAACTAGTGGTCAGGGAGGGGTTCCTGGAGTAGAAGGTAAGGGTTGAGCTGGCCCTGGAAAGAAGGGGACCCTGAGCCCTGGCTGGTTTGAGAAGTCAGATCAGCTCAGGTCAGCAAGTAATTCTCAGGCATCCATTCTCAGCTGGGCTCTAGGGACCAGCAGAATCAGATACAGCCCCTGCCCTCAGGAGCAGAGTGGATTTATAGGGTCTTAGAACCCTTGGCAAAGGTTGGCATCCTCTGAAAATGCTTCTTCTGTGTTTGGAGTAAAGGAGGCAGATAAGAGTTGGGGAGGACCATACGAGTGACATGACAGGAGCATGTGTGCACTATCATGTGTCTGGGTTCAAGCACGAGGCTCTTGCCTCAGTGTGTCCACCTCTGTCTGACCCCATGTGGTGAATTCCCTCTGCATCCCCCATCCAGGCATCCCACTCCAGCCACAGGTGACGCTCTTGTTCATGTGTGTCAAAATGCCTGTGCCCACCTGCCCTCCGGGTGCTCTGCGGACACCCCTCTGTGTCCTGGCATCTCTCACACATTTTCATGCCTTGTGGGCTGGGAGTCCTGCTCTGCCCTGGTACTGCCCAGCACAGAGGAGGCGACAGTGAACCAAATGAATGAATGTGTCCAGTGTGTGGGTCCAGCCATGGGCCATCTGCTTATAGTTTTGTCTGAGAGAGGTTGATAGAAGGGGAGTGTGGGAGAGTGGACCTGGGTGGGTCGTTTAACCTCATGGGGCCTCCATTTCTCCCAGTGAAAGATGAGCATAATAATAGTGCTTACCTCACTAAGTGATTGAAAGGATCAAATGAGAGAGCCCCTGGGATGTGCTCAGCTCAGTACTCAATAAATGAATAAATACAGTAGAAGTTGCACAGACTCATGGTTAGAGGGGGAGCCCTGAAACCACATTCCCTGTGTTCAGATCCCGGCCTTGAACGTAGCCTCTCTGCACCTGTTTCTGCATCTGTAAAATGGAGGTGTTAATGTCTACAGGATACAGCGGTTGGGAAGAAGCCATAGAACACGTGGCACATAGTAAACCCTAAAAAATGTTGGCTTCTGTGTCTGCTGTTGCTGCTGCTGTTATTATTGGCTGGCTGTGTCTGTGTGGAAGGGAGGGATAGGAGAAGAGGATTGTTATTCAGACCACCACACTCAGAAACCACAGGCTGCCCCTTTCATAGCTCCTGGCAGCTTCGGATGTGGCGTGTGGTGATTAAATTATAGTGTCCTCCATGAATCTCTGGCCACCGCATCCTCCCCAGCTGCCCGAGGCAGGAGCAGTGACTCCCCGGCCCTCCCTGCTTCGCCTGTGGTCTGGGTTCCTCTGAATCCCAGAGCAGAGGTGGCAGGAGAAAGATGCGTCTGAGTCTCCTCCTGCTTTGGGCTGGAGTTAGATACTCAAGACCTACAACTGTAGAGCTCACCTTGTAGATGAGGAAACCAAGGCAGCCCCCACCACCCGTCCTTCAGCATTAGCTGAACCTGTGGGAGAACCAGATCCAGCCCATGGGGTGCCTCTCCCTCTCCATCTCCGGCCGTATTCCTAGTGATTTAAAAGCATGGCCTGGTGATGAAGAAAGCTCGTTTGTCTCCTAAGACTTGTCTGGCCACAGTGTTCTCAGCAGTGGCAGCACCTGTGATGCCATTTCAGTGTGAGCCAGGCACTGTGTTGTGTGTGCACACAGAGACACATGCCCTCATGTGGGTGCTGGTGGGGGGAAGTCACCTCCGTTGGCTGGGATGAGATGGGGAAACTGGGATAGGACAGTCATTTGTTGGGCATCTACTGTGTGTGCTTTGTGGAGGTCACAGAAATGCATGGCAAGCCTGTGACTGCTACCTTCAAGGAACGTCAATCTAGAAACATAAATAACTGTAGTCATTGTAGTAAACTGCAGCGGGAGCCTCTCCTCCTGGAGAGACAGAAGGCTTCTTGGAAGAGGTGGTATTTGGGTTGGACCTTGGCTGGGGTGTGGGAGGGATGGTGTTGGGCAAGTGGAGGAGAGGGTGGGAAGGAATTTGGGAACAGTCTTGGAAGGAGCATAGATGGGATAGTGCATTTGCGTGTGTGCATGGGCCAGGGAGATGGTTTGGCTGCAGAGGGTGGTCGATAATGCCAAAGATGTGGCAGGAATCACTCGAGCCAAATTCCACAGCTTTGGACATAAAGCCGCAGAACATCATGGTGGGAAGGGCTTTTCTAGCTCTCTTACTTTACAGATGGGGAAACAAAGGCCCTTGGAGGGGAAGGGGCCCACACTGGTGACAGAGGTGGAACCAGAACCCAGGTCTCTAAGTGTTGAGGAGCTCTGCCTGATGAATTCAGACTGGCCTTTAGGTCCGATGGATTCTAGTAAAATAAAACCAGCAGGTACTATGTTACACAGGTTGTATACCTCATTTATAGACATCATCTCATCTGATACCCACATAGATCCTGGGAATGTAAGGACTGAAATCATCTCCATTTTACAGATGAGAAAACTGAGGCAGGCAGGTTAAGCAACTTAACCTTAAGGACATTGGGTGGCTAAGTGGCAGAACTGGGTCTTGGCATCAGACAGTCAGATCTCAAAATGTGTGTTCTTTACCACTGTCCTCTACTGCAGTCCCAGAGATGACCAAAAGTTAGGGCCAGTGGTCATGGCTAGGCTAGGCCTGTGAACCAACAGTGTGACAGAAAAGCGGGCTCCAGCCTCTCTGCCCACGTGACTACCCTAGGTTGCCCAAGGCACTCCTGGTGTCCCAAAGCCAGATCCTTAGACACCACTGCACTGGTAGGTTTGTGGCTCTGGCTTACTCATTTTCTCGAATGTTACCTCTTTATGTTATAATTTTATGAGGTTCTTGAAGATCTAAAAGTTTACATTTTCCCCCCTGGACTTCTGAGACTCACTTGATGATCTGAAATAAAGTCTTCATGGTCACAGTTATGTTTCCCTTTTTCTCTTTGGCAAGGAAAAATAGTGTTTGCTTGGGTTGGAAGGAAGCCAAGATGGAATCAGAAAAAACAGAATTATTTGAAAATTCCTATAAAGCCACTTCAAACCCACTAGGATGCCTAAGATAAAAAAAAAGACAGATAATAACAAGTGTTGACAAGGCTGTAGAGAAATTAGAAGCCTCACACACTGCTGGTGGTAATGTGAAATGATGCAGCCTCTTTGGAAGACAGTCTGGTAGTTCTCAAAAAATTACATAAAGATTTATTATATGACCCAGCAATTCCAATTCTTGGTATATACCCAAGAGAAAGGAAAATATGTCTGCATAAAAATTTGTACATAGATATTCACAGCAGCATTATTATAATAGCTAAAAAGAAATAATTCAAACATCTATCAGTCGAATGGATAATCAGTATGATCTATCCATATTTTGGAATATTATTCAGCCATGAAAAGGAATGAAGAGCTGACACATGCTACAAATTGGATGGACCTGGAAAACACACTAAGTGAAATAATCCAGACACAAAAGGCCTCATATTGTATGATTTTATGTAATGAAATGTTCAGAGTAGGCAAATCCATAGAGATGGGAAGTAGACTAGTGGTTGCCAGGGGCTGAGGGGCCCAGAGGGGAATGAGAGCAATTTCTAAAGGGCATGAGGTTTCTTTTTGGAGTGATGAAAATGTTCTAAAATTAGATAATGGTGTTGGTCTCGCAACTCTTTTAATATACCAAAAAGCACTGAATTGCATTTTAAAGGGGCAAATTTTGTGGTATATGACTCATATCTCATTAATGCTGTTATAAAAAGAAAAATCCTCCTGAAACCATTGATGCTGCTGCGTTTTACGAGGTGGGGTGGGGATGTCTCAGGTCAGAAAACAAGGATGAACTTTTGTTTTTACTTAGTGAGAAATGGAAATCGAATTTTTTTTTAAGTCTCTCCTTCGGTCATGTTTCTGGGAACCATTACAAGGCTATCCCTTGGCTGACCCTGGGTGCAGGATGCATTCTCTCCTAGAGGCGTGAAGGGGCCTTCACTTCAGGCATGAGGAGGCACCAGGCAGGCAGCTGCTCTCAGGGCCTGGCTCCCAGGCTGTGGGGTGCATGCGTCTGGTCTCAGCACACAGTTTCATATCTCTGGGTGTTTTGTGCTTTGACCCATGAGTGCAGCCTCCACCTCAGTTTTATAGATGTTGAAACTGAGGCCTACCCAGGACAGCCACAACGTAACCCAGATGATGCAGGGGTTACTGGGGACTCTCCACAGCATCACATTTGCCCTGTGCCTTGCCATTGCTCCTCCCAGTTACAGTGCAAATGATAGCTCCATCTGCAGAGATCACAATGTCCCTGTGAGGAAGTAGACAAGGAAGCATCAGAGCAGAAGGAGCCACCAGGGGAAGTCCTGGAGGGACTGTTTAGTACTGGGAAGGTGCTGGGGTACTGAGGGGTGAAGGATTCAGCAAGGGAATGGCACAAATGTGTGAGGGTTTAGAAATCCCTTAATCCCGTATCCAGCCCTCCCCTCCCTCCACTTACAAGCTCTTTCAGCTATTCTCCTAATTGGGATACTCATTCTCGCCAGCCTGTCTCCTCCATCTCAAACTTTCCAGCTCCCAGAGAGCTCAACCCTGAAGCCTCCTTCCCCTCCCTGCTGGACTGGTGAGCTTCAGAAAGGTCCCAGCCTGTTTCGGAGGGGCTGGGAAAAGTTACATCTGCCACCTGGCCCCGTTCACATGAATCTCTGCACCAGTGAGGACAGAATTTGATGCTGTAGCACCCACTGAGATTCCCAGGAGGAAAAGCATTCCTTTTTTTTTTTTCCTGCAAGTTATTAGGCCCTTTTGGCTGTGTTCAGGGTTATGGCTCCCAACGAGTATTCCAGAGGATGGAATTAAATGGTCAGAGTTGGACAGCGCCAGGCCGTGTTACACAGCGTTCGTCTCCCCACGTGGAGGCACATGTCCTTTATAACTCTAGGCTGCCGAAAAGGACTAGGCTCATTTGGAGGTTCATTTAAGGTAACAGGCTCTGGGCAGCTTTAATTGATGTTCCCTTTACAGCACAAATGGACTTAGAGGGTGGATAACAGCCCCAGGGAGATTAGGCGGGGGTTTAGAACTTGGCCCTTCTGCAGGCTCTTCAGAGCTGGCCAGAAAGGACCTGCTATATGTCAGGCTGTGGCCGCTTTCACCATCGTGTTCTTATTGACTCCCACAGTGAACCTCCATAGTTATCACCACTTTATAGGTCAGAAACAGAGAGGTTGAGTGGCTTGCCTAAGGTCACACAGTGACTCTTCTGTCTGATGCCAACATTCTAGGCTACTTGGTCACTAAATTTACAATGCCTGATCACATGGCCATTTTCCTGTTTACCCAGAATGTGACTCCCCAGGTAAACTTCTTGAGTGGTGGCACCATATTACCCCTGTAATGACCACATGACTAGAATTTCCTGGAAAGATCCCATTCAAGGTAAAATAGACCATTGGCCCTTTATTTTTGTTTCATTCATTCATTCATTCATTCATTCATTCATTCATTCATTGAGACAGGAGCTTGCTCTGTCACCCAGGCTGGACTGCAGTGGCATAATCATCTCTCACTGCAGCCTCAACCTCCTGAGCTCAAGTGATCCTCCTGCCCCAGCCTACCGAGTAGCTACAGGTGTGCACCACTGCACCCAGCTAGCTTTTAAATTTTTTGTAGAGCTGGGAGGTCTTGCTGTGTGGCTAGGGCTAATCTTGAGGACTCCTGGGCTCAAGCAATCCTCCTGCCTCAGCCTTCCAAAGAGCTAGGATTACAAGTGTGAGCCACCAGACCTGGCCCTCTTTTATTTTTAAATTGGCAAATAATAATTATACATATGCATTAGGTCCATAGTGATGTTTTGATATATGTAATTTACAGATCAGGTCAGTTAGCATACCATCATCTCAAACATGGATCATTTCTTTGTGTTGGGAACATTCAGTATCCTCCTCCTAGCTATTTGAAACTATGTAATATAGGATTGATAACTGTAGTCCTCCTACAGTGCTATAGAACCCTGGAACTTATTCCTCTTATCTGGCTCTAACTTTATATTCTTTAACAGGTCTCTCCCTTTCCCCACCTTACTCCTACCCTTCCCAGCCTCTAGTATCCTCTGTTCTACTTTTTACTTCTACGAGATCAGCTTTTTTTTTAAGTTTCCACATATGAGTGAGAACATGCAATATTTAACTTTCTGTTCCTGGCTTATTTCACTTAACATAATGTCCTCCGATCCCATCCGTGTTGCCACAAATGACAGGATTTCTTTCTTTTTTATGGGTGAATAGTGTTCCGTTGTGTATGTATACCACATTTTCATTATCCACTCATCTGTGGTTAGATACCTAGGTTGATTTCATCTCTTGGCTACTGCGAATAGTGCTGCAGTAAAGATGGGAGTGCAGATGTCTCCTCTTTTTTTGGATATATACTGATTTCCTTTTCTTCGGATAAATGCCCAGCAGTGGGATCGCTGGATCACGTGGTAGTTGTATCTGTAGTTTTTTGAGGAATCTCCACACTGTTCTCCATAATTGCTCTACTGATTTACATTCCCATTAGCAGTGTAGAAGAGTTCCCTTTTCTCCACATCCTTGCCGGCATGTGTTATCTTGTGTGTGTGTGTTTTTTTTTTTTTTTTTTTTTTTTTTTGATACTGGCCACTCAACAGATGTGAGATATTTCATTGTGGTTTTGATTTGCATTCCCTGGTGATTAGTGATGTGATCATTTAAAAAATATGCTTGTTGGCCATTTGTGTATGTTTTCTTTCGAGAAATGTCTGTTCAGATCATTTACCCATCTTTTTAATCAGTTTTTTTTTTCTGTTAAGATGTTTGAGTTTCTAATCTATTCTGGATATTTATCCCTTGTCAGATGAGTAGTTTGCAGATATTTTCTTCCATTCTGTAGATTATTTTTTTCATTCTGTTGATGGTTTCCTTTGCTGTGCATATGCTTTGTAGTTTGATACAATCCCATTTGCTTATTTTTCCTTTTGTTGCCTGTGTTTTTGAGGTCTTAGTCATAAAATATTTTCCCAGACCAATGTCCTGAAGCATTTTTCCTATATTTTCTTCTGCTAGCTTTATAGTTTAGAGTCTTACATTTAGGTCTTTGATCCCCTTTGAGTTGATTTTTTTATAGCATGAGAGATGAGAAGATCTAGTTTCATTCCTCTACATATGGATATTCAGTTTTCCCAGCACTGTTTATTGAAAAGGCCACCTTTTCTTCAATGAGTGTTCTCGGCACTTTTGTCAAAACACTAGCTCTCTGTAAATACATGGATTAATTTCTAGGTTTTCTGTTCTGTTCTCTTGGTCTGTGTGTCTGTTTTTATTCCATGCCATGCTTTTTTGGTTTCTATAGCTTTGTAGTATATTTTGAAATCTGGTAATGTGATGCTCCCAGCTTTATTCTTTTGGCTCAGGATTGCTTTGGCTATTTGGGTCTTTTGTGGCTCCATGTAAATTTCAGAATTTTAATTTCTGTTTCTGTGAAGAATGTCATTAGTGTTTTGATGGGGATTATGTTGAATCTGTAAATTGCTTTGGGTAAGTATTGTCATTTTTTTTTTTTTTACTATTACAAAAGTTTATTTAACAAAAAGTCTAATATAAAAATGTACTTGACCTAATTTTTACGTCATAGTAAAACAGGCCCTATGGAGAGAGGACATGGGTTTCTCCACTGAACAGCCATTATTTATACTCGTTCCAAGGCTTCTTCTAACATGATGATACTATTTCCTCGTATTACCACCATTCCAATATTGTTCTGTTGTCCACTAGTTGCTATCTCCACACATTCATCTATCACAAGATTCATAAAGGGATCAAATCACCGCAGTATTCCTCGGACATGTCTGCCACCATTTAATTTCAGTGATAACTTCTTGTCCACAATTTTTTCAACTCGGGAGGGTGAGCTTTGCTCATGATGGCTACTCCAAGGGCCCACAGAGGCCTTCAAGTATTGTCATTTTTATAATAGTAATTCTTCTGATCCATGAGCATCAAATGACTTTCTATTTGTTGGTATCCTCTTTGATTTTTTTTTTTAATCATCAGTGTTTTATGGTTTTTCTTGTAGAAGTCTTTCACCTTCTTAGTTAAATTTATTCCTAGATTGGGATTTTCTTGTAGCTATTGTAAATGTAGTATTGTAAATTTTTTCTGTAGCTTTTGAAAAATCATTCTCAGCTAGATTATTGTTCATATATGGAAATGCTACTGATTTTTATATTGATTATGTATCCTGCAACTTTACTGAATTTACCAGCTCAAAGAGGTTTTTGGTAGAATATTTAGGGTATTCCATATATAACGTTATGCCATCTGCAAACAGGGACAGTTTGACTTCTTCCTTGCCAATTTGGATGCCTTTTATTTCTTTCTCTTGCCTTATTGCTCTGGCTAGGACTCGCAGTACTGTGTTGAAGAATGGTGGTGAGAGTGAACACCATTATTTTGCTTCAGTTCTTAGATGAAAAGCTGGAAGCTAACAGTAAGATGTCAGCTGTGGGTTTACATATATGGCCATTGTTATGCTGAGTACTTTCCTTCTACGCCTAATTGATTGAGAGTTTGTCATGAAGGGATGTTGAATAGTATCAAATGATTTTTCTGTCCTTTAAACCATTAAAGTAATGCTTAGAAATGTCATCCTTTTTTTTCTTCTAGAGACAGGGCCTTCCTCTGTCACCCAGGCTGCTGGAGTGCAGTGGTGTGACCACAGCCTCAGCCCCCCAGGCTCAAGCAGTTCTCCTGCCTCAGCCTCCCAAGAAGCTGAGGCTAATAGCTATAGGCATGAGCCACCACATTCAGCTAATTTTTAAATTTTTTTAATTTTAGAGACGAGAATCTCACTTTGTTGCCAAGGGAGGTCTCGAACTCCTGGCTTCAAGCGATCCTCCTGCTGCAGCTTCCCAAAGTGTTGGGATTACAGGCTTGAGCCACTGTGCGCTACTGAAATTTCATCCTTTTGGCCTCCAAACTGTATCTCTCGGATGTCCTTCCTCACTTACCATACAGTAAAGTTTCAGATCCTGGGTCCTGGTTTGGGGCTTAAGAAAACATAGGCACTGAGCCCTGGGTAACTGGGAGACCTCAGCAAGAAAACAGATAGGAAGGTGCCTGTAATTTGTAAGGTACTGTAGAGATTGGGGCCTTTCTACTGGTTCTAAACCACCCTTAGTGTCAGCCAGAGAGTAGAAAGATACCAACTGATGGAACAATGGGGCAGTCTGCATTTTCATCGTTCTGATGGGTTATTCTGATAAACTTATTTTATCTGATGCTGTCAGGCTATGGAAACAACACCATTAGCTAATATCTAATGAAGACCTTCTTTGTGCCACTGCTGAGTGCCTTTGTTGCATTGTTTGAATGAATTCTCTAAATAATCTATACCTGTATTACTATCACCCCTGTTCTATGGATGAAACTGGGGGAAAAAAAAAAAGCTGAGACATGGAGAGGTTAAGAAACTTGCTTGAAGTGGCACAGCTGAGATTCCACCCAGGCAGCCTGACTTCTGAGCCCACCTCTGAGACCAGAGAGTACAGTAAAGCACGCAGAGTACAGTGCAATGTGCTGCTGAAGAGGGTAGGTTACAAAGATTGCACTGTACTCTCTCTGGGTTCAGAAGTAATTCGCACTGTACTCTCTCTGAGGCCAGAGAAAATCCTTTAGTTCATCTTTGATCCCTCTATGTGTTAGCTCTATGAAGCAGGTGCTGAGCCATATTTAGTGAGTGCGTGTGAGGGGGTGGGTAGGTAGAAGGATGGCTGGCTGGATGGCTGAGTGAGTAGATGGAAGGATGGCTGGAAAGGTGAGTGGATGGTCAGATGGATGGATGGATGGTTGGTCGGATGGATGGATGGATGGATGGATGGGTGGATGGATGGATGGATGGATAGATGAATATATGGGTGGGTGAATGATTGGATAGGCAGATGGTTGGGTTAGAGAGCTTTTTCATATGTAATATATTAGTAGGCTCAAAGAATCCATCTGAAGACAACACCTCACCTAGTTATTACTATAATGGGCATTTTGACTAGAAAGGCTATAGACACTGTACCCTTAGTATCTATAGTACAGAATCTACAACAGAGGGCTCTTAATAGGAATTTTTCTTTGAATGAATGAAAAACCAGGCAGGCACCAGATAGCTGAAAATACAGAGCCTTGCAGGCTTCCTTTGACCATACTGAGCAAAGCACTCATATCAGAGGTTTCTGTTGACAGACTGGGGAGATAGATATGACGTGTAAGTGTTTCAGTCTTTTTCCCCAAGGGAAGACATGGCTACTTGCCCACATCACAGGTTCTGCCTGAGTCTCTCAGAGCATTTGGGAAGAAGTTAACATCTCTCAGAGGTGTTTCCTTGCCTTGGTATGATCAACCTGGTACCACTACCAGCGCCCTTTGGAGCAGCTATGTTGATAGTCTTTGTTTAGTATCAGAATGTTTTGATTTGTTTATTTTACTGCTGTGACTTCTGTTTAAGATGGGGTCTGTTGCTGTAACTTTGTCATTGACTCTGCAAAGACATTAAATCATACTTGCTCTTTCATGTTGTTGAAAGCATATTTTAAAGATGTTTCTAGACCTTTAAAATGTATTACTATTATTTTTGATTGACAAATCATAATCTTATACATTTATGGGGTACGCTGTGATGTTTTAGTATATGTATACAATGTGGCATAATTAAATCAAGGTAATTAACATATCCATCACCTTATTTTTATGGTGAGACACTTGAAAGTTACTCTTAGTTGGCCAGGCGCAGTGGCTTGTGCCTTTAATCCTGGCACTTTGGGAGGCCAAGGCAAACTCCTCTTGAGGTGAGGAGTTTGAGACCAGCCTGGCCAACATGGTGAAACCCCATCTCTACTAAAAAATACTAAAATTAGCCAGGCATGATGGCTTGCACCTGTAATCTCAGCAACTTGGGAGGTGGAGGCCCGAAAATCGCTTGAACCTGGGAGGCAGAGGTTGCAGTTAACAGATCACATCACTGCACTCCAGCCTGGGTGACAGAGTGAGACTCTTAAAAAAAAATTACTCTTGGTTATTTTGAAATATATAATACTTATTATTGACTGTAGTCACCCTGCTGTACAGTAGTCTCAAAACCCATTCCTCATGCCTGTTTGAAACTTGGCACCCCTTGCTCGAGAGTGAAAACACTTTTCATTTCCTTTTTCTTTTCTTTGAGATGGGTCTCGCTCTGTTGCCCAGGCTGGAGTACAGTGGCACAATCCTGACTCACTGCAACCTCTGCCTCCCAGGTTCAAGTGATTCTCCTGCGTCAGCCTCCCAAGTAGCTGGAATTACAGGCACCCGCCACCACGCCGAGCTAATTTTTGTATTTTGTATTTTTGTATTTTTAGCGGAGACTGTGTTTCAGCATGTTGGCCAGGATGGCCTCTATCTGTTGACCTCATGATCCGCCTCAGCCTCGCAGAGTGCTGGGATTACAGGAGTAAACCACCGTGCCCGGCCAAAAGCACTCTCCCCCATCCTCTCCCCCTTCCCCTCCCCCTCCCTATTCCCCTCTTCCCTTCCTCCTCCCCTTCCCCTCTCCCCTTCCCCTCTCCCCTCTCTCCTTCCCTTCTTCCCTTCCCCTCTTCCCTTCCCCTCTCCCCTTCCTCTTTCCCTTCCCCTCTCCCCTTCCCCTCCCCTCTTCCCAGCACAGGGTACAAGAGTTTATTTAACATCTGAATTTACTTCTATTATGTTGACCCCATGTTACAAGTTCCATGTGGGTCCATTACAACTCGAACCACTCCTGCCAAAAAGGGAAAGAAAATTTAAAAAGAAATTCCACAACTTTTTCCATGTCATTAAATATATTCATATTTATACTAACCATATATTAGTATGCATTGGAAAGGAACACTGACCCAAACAATACATCATGGTCACAACTAAACATTTACAATTCTGAGTGAACAGAAATTCAGAACACAGTAGGGGGTTAAGGGAGGAGGGGAAGTGCATTTGGGGGCAGGGAATGGGAAGAAACGTCCAATGACAGGAGTGGGACTGGTTTGGCTTTTGGCAGGGGGCAAGGCCCCACAAGTACACATTTTGATACCCCTAGGTATGCTGTGGCTGTGGCCCACACAAATGTCTTATCCGTGGACTGTGGCCCAGTGACCCCATCAATGAGTCAGGTTTGTCCACTCTCTGGGCTTCGAGGGAGCTTCCTTTAAGTGTTGAGAGCCTAAACCTCTTTTACTTCCCGGAAAGCAGGAGCCAGCACATTTCTAATGTTGACTTATCCACATTTGTTGTACTCATAATTCCTAAATAGGACAGTGAAATAAAAGAGCCAGAAATATCATCAGAGCATCTGAAACTTTGCCCCTGACATCTCTTTTAGTGATCTTTCTGAAAAACAGAATCAGAGAAAGAATAAAGAGCGCCATCTACATGGCCCCATGATGGCCGTGACTGAGGCTGAATTGAGGATCAGAAGTAACCAGGTTCTTCTGTGAGCTCTATGCACCTCCAGTGTGAGCAGGATAACTTTAGTCAGACACATTATTATAATTTAATAATTACACGGTTTATTTTAAAATGCTGAAAGAGGGTCTGGGTGTGATGGCATACGCCTATAATCCTAGCTTCTGGGGATGCTGAGGTGGGAGGATTGCTTGAACCCAGGAGTTAGAATCCAGTGTGGCAAATATAGTGAGACCACTTTTTTACAAAAAATATGAAAAAAGTTAGCTGAACGTGGTGGTGTGGGCCTGTAGTCCTTAGCTACTGGAGTGGCTGAGGCAGGAGGATTGCTTGAGTCCAGGAGGTCAAGGCTGCAGTGATCATACCAGTGCACCCCAGCTCAGGCAACAGGGCAGGACCTGTATCTAAAAATAATAATAAATTTAAAAATACATTGTTAAAAGAATACAGCATATGACCTCATGGGTATTATCACTTGGGATGAGGCCAGAGTTGGTAGCAAGCGTTATGAATGAGTTGACTTAAAGAAAACATGAGGCAAGTGACAGAACAGCTGGAGGCAGGAGGGCCGCTGTGAACACGGGGAGTGGCTCAGGTTTGGGAACCACAAAGATGGGAAGGGACGGGAGAGTACAGAGCTGATCCTGAAGAAAGCTGACGGTTATTAAGCTGTCATGTGTTGGGCACTGTCCTGAGTGTCTTACCTTGTGTAACTCACTGTGAATTAGGCACTGCTGAGGATTGGAGAGGTTAAACACAGCTAACAAAAAATAGCCAAGCCAGAATGTGAACCCAGGTAGCCTAACTCAAGAGCGTGAACTCTCATCTCTGCACTCCACTGACTTTCCAAAATAAAATAACAACAAGAGCCAAGGCCCACCCAAGACCCAGCTCTGCATATCAGTGCACTGACAGTCCCTGACCGCGTCTGCTTTCAGGTTTCTAAAAGGGACCAGACATGGAGAGGCACCTTCAAAGGCAGTGTATGTTGGCGCGGATTTGCTGTGTGACCTTGAGCTATCTCTTTCCCTCTCCATGGGTTTGGCTTCTGTGAGCCCTCTCCCTCGGATCACCCATGGCTCTACTCCATGGAAACCACCCCTTGCTTGGCTTGAGGCAGAGGCCCCAGGTTCTGTAATGCCCAGTAGCATCTGATACTAGGGAGACTTCACAGTAGTAGCAGCAGGAGCTGAGGGTGCCCACCTTGCCCTCCCCAGGTCCTGTAGGCTTTCTGGGCAGGCTGAGCTCTTGGGGCCAAATCCCAGCAGCCCCGGAATGCCACTGAAGAAGTTAAGCCAGGGGACAGCACAGTCAGATTGGGTTTTGAGAGGGTTACTCTGGCCAATGGGTGGAGAACAGATTGGGCAGCAGCCAGGGTGAAGTCAGAGAGCTCAGGAAGGTACCAGTTACGGCCGTTTAGGCAGGTGTCCTGGCCTGCAGAGGCTGTGATAGAGATGTCTTGCACGTGTGGTCGGGCAGTATTTGAAGGTAAGCCTGGGAGGAACATGATGCTCACGTAGCAGCTGTGCTAGGAGACGCTGGCTTTCTGGCTTGCTGCCTGGCATGCACCTTCCTTTTGGGTGAGGAGGAGGAGTGGTAAGAGCACTGCTAGCTGTTGCATCCCTCATTCTTACTGCTTATCCTGGATAGAGCACCACAGGCTTCTGCTGACTGAGGCGGCTGTTCCTCTTAAAGGGAGGGCAGGACTCCACTCCAAGTCTGCTGGAAAAAGGATTGCAAATCAATGCAGGCTGCTCTGGACGGAGGGGAGTGGGGGAGTGAGGACTCTGTGAGACCAGTCCATGCAGCGACTTTACTGAGCCTGATCTGAGCTCTGCTGAGCAAGTGAGTTGTCCCTGACCTTTAGGCTGGGAACCGCTTCTCAGTGGTGGGAGTTGGTGGCCCTTGGCAGTGTGGTGACTGGCAGCGGAGGTGAAGGTGACCCTGGGATGGAAGGAGGCTTTGGCGTACCTCAGCAAGCTGGCGGGGGCCCTTTCTTTGTATACCTTGGTGATGGGTGTATTGCTTGTTGCAAAATACATTGTTTTATCTCATCATTTGAAAGAAAAGGCCAAAAAGCAATATTTTTGGAAAGGAAGAAGAAAGAAATGTGACCAGAGGGCAGCCTGCTGGGTAGTTAGTTAGGTAGTGGCTCAGCCTTGGTGAGGACTGGGTTTGCCTCTGCACACAAGTCCACAGCCATAGTCCCCACTCTCAACCCATTATGTCAGTGGAGGTCCAGGCAGAGACAGGCCACCTCGTCCTTGCTCTGTCTGGCCCTGTAGCCCCTTGTGGAGCAGGGGACCCTACTCTGGCCTTGGCAGAGACCCCACACTGCTTGGGCTGCAGGTGCTCTGGGGATAGGAACCTGCAGTTCTGGCTCCTATGAAAGGTACTTAAGGAGCTCCAGGATAGGTTCCTAGCTCAGGCTCTGTTTCTCCTCCCCTGATGTCCCCTACCCACCTCACTTCCCCCTGCCTGGGCCAGGGCCTGAGGAAGAGCCAGTGTGCGCTGCCTGCATGAGTTCTGGGCTACACTTGTCCCAGGCAGTCCAGGAAGTGGCTGCTCCCTTCCGTCCTGCCATCCATCTGTCATTCCAGTGTCTCATCCAGGCACTCCCAGAGGGTAGGAATAAGTATTTTGGTAAGGATTTAATAAGACCAGATTTCGTGTAGGAAGAGAGGTTTGTGAGTTGTCTTGGGCCACATTGGCAATAACAAGAGGGAGCCACTGAAGGTTTTTGAGCAGGAGAAGGGCACAGTCTCTTGTGGAATAATCAGTCTGCTGTGTAGAGGAGGGCTGAGAGCCAGAAGCAGGGCAAGGAGGCTGCTGTGACAGGGCCAGAGCCTTTGCTGTGGGGATCACAGTTTGTGATTGTGCATGAGTTGTTCACATTTGAGGACAGGGACCATGTCTGCTTCACTCACCAGTGTTTTACCCAATGCCTAGCCTGTGCCTGCTTAAAGCAGACAATAAATAAACATGTACTGAATGCTGTGTTCATTATTTACTGGCAATGCCTGTGGGGTAGTCACAGGCATGGAGATATGAGACTGTCACGCCTAAATGAGCTGTGATGCTCACAGCACCTGCCAGGAAGGTGAGACAGGAATCCTCTTTACCGTGCAGCTGAGTGGGAACTGATGCCCTGAGCGATGTCTTGTCTGCGATCTAGCTGATGACAAGGCTGGGACTAGGGGCTGGAACACACATCCTGGATTCTGTGCACTACATCATTGCATCCCTTACTCAGGCCCAAAGCACATGGCCACCTTAAGGACTAACCCTGCTGCCTAAGCAGGCCAGTCCAGACCCCAGACCACTCAGACTCAGCATCTCCTGCCTGCATCATGCGTTATTCAGGCCTTCCTTTGGCATGGGAGCTTGCCAGGGAAGCACGTCTGTCTTAACATGTGCAGAGGCAGTGGGCAGCAAGGGCCTGATGTGTTCAGGGCTGTAAATGGAGGCCAGTGTGGCTGGGGGTGGGGAAGTAGGAGGTTTGTGCCTGAGTCTTACTACTCATTTCCTGTCCCCACGACATGAACAGGACCACTGGTAGGTTCACTTTGCCTCTGCTAAACAAAAAGCTCTAACCCTTCTTTCCCCTACTCTGACCCAGCACCTACACAGAGCCCTACAAAGTCTGTCCCATCTCATCGGCAGCCCCTAAAGAGGACCTCACGTCGGATGAGGAGCAGAGAAGCTCAGAGGAGGAGGATAGTGCTTCAAGAGACCCCAGCCTCACCCACAAGGTAGGGAACCCCACAGGTGGGCCATGGCATCAGAGATGTGAATGTGGAGAGATGGCTGTAACAGATCTGCTCCTTCCCTTGGTGCAGAGGGAGCTCTTTGCAGACAACTGGCCGCAGCTGGATGCAAGGGCTGAGACACTTAGCATTGGGGTTCTAGGAAGCATTGCCTTCCGGGGGCCTGCCTCGGTGGTGCTGGGGCCATGGCTCCTGCCGGTATCCACTGGAGTCTGATGAAGTTTGGGGCTTTCTGGAGCCTTTGTGGATGATGTGGAATAGAGCTGCCTGGTTTGAATGAAGACCAGCCTAGATTCTAATGACCTTGGACACCCTGGACCTCAGTTTCCTCATCTGTGAAGTGGAAATCATGAGGGTGAGATGTGTTAAAGGCTGTAAGGGAGTTTTGTGAACTGAAAATAGTTTTAGATGAAAGCTGGTTTCCCTGGCCCTGCAGCAGTGCTGTGAGAGGACAGAGCTGCTGGAGGGAGGTTGTTGTCTAGAGGCTGATGGTGAGTTGGGGCCACGTCACAGTGAAGACCCAGACCTCATTGCTGGGCACAGGTTCATCAGTGCTGATGGGGGTAATATGTGCTCTCTGTTGGACACTCACAGTGAGCTGTCCTTCACCCACTCACTGACAAAGTCCCAGCCTTTCCATAAATCCCTTCTAGGAGTCATGAATCCCTTCCCACAATGTACATTTGCAGAAATGGGCAGAGGTGAAGAACTGGCCTCGGGCACATGGCTGGGAGGTGGCATCCCAGGAAACGTCACAGGCTGATATGGGGCTCAGGCATTTGTTATGCAGGGAACACGACCACTGCAGGGGAATGGGCTAGGAAGGGTGAAATGCCCCCACTCCACCCCACCCATCTTCTAGGCCATGCCTGCATGTTGAGGGGTGACTGGAGAGGCAGAGAGTGCAGCGCTCCCTTCCCCCTTTCCCAGCAGACCTCAGTACCTTTTCCTGTACCTGCCTCCCACTCTCCATCATCCTCCCGTTCCAAGCCTAGGTTAGTTTTGCCACATTGATTAAAGACCATTGTAAGTGGATGCACTCAGCACAGGTGCCTGACACCAAGCACTGGCCAAATGAGATGTCTCATTTTCTTTCCACAAAGGTGATTTCTTTTAAAAACCCACTGATCTCTCTGGACTGAATTTTCATAAAGTTATCTGCCAAGTGCTACAGAAACCCTGAAGAGGTAGTTACTCCACTCCTTTCCTGCCTCTTCCCCCGCAGCCCCTTCTCCCTGCAGCTGCTCCTTCACACCCTCCCTGTCCACTCCCCTCTCACTTGTCTCCCTGCTGTCTCTTCCTCTCTAGGTGCTGAGCCATGTGCCTGGCACTGTCCTGAGGCTGTACATGTTTGTCATCTCTTTGACTCCTTACAACAACTTCAGAGTTGGCACCATTATCCCTGGTTTTGCAGTTGAGGCACAGAGGTTCTGAGAGGTTAAGTAACTTGCCCAAGGCCACACAGCTAGTGAATGAAGGGGTCAGGTCTCAAGCACAGCTCTGGCTGGCTCCAAGTCCAGGGTTGCTCATCTGTCACTGCAGGCCTTCTCTGATCTCCCCACCCCTCCTCCTCTCCCAAGAAGGAATGTTGTCTCCTTGCGGGGAAGGGAGGAGAGCCTTGAGTTAGTGGTGCCCATTTAGAGATGATTTTGGCTTTTCTGGGCATCCCTGAGGTCATGGAATCTTGCAGCAGAAAGAGATAGTTGCTATCAGGGATTTGGTCCCCACCCTGAAACCAGGAATCGGGTACCAGTGCGAGAACTTTGGAGGGCTGATGAGCAGTGGAGCCCACTGTGTGCAGCTCTCTATACCTCAGGGTCCCCCCCTTGTGATGTACCCCACCACGGTCACCGAGTTATCTGTGAAACCCTCCTCTGGGATGCCCCACATCTCTTCCTCTGGCTGCGTCACTGCGGGCCAGTCATTCCCTGTCTCTGAAATGAGAGCACTAGTAGTCACTGCAGGGCTCTGGGAGGGTTGAATGAGAGCACAAATGTGAGAGCGCCAGCCATGCGGTAGGGGCGTCATAATTATCTATTGTTTCTGAATCAGAGAGGCAGAGGGGGAGTATGGGAAGGGAGGGCCTGTCATGCTGAGGACCATTGCGTGGGTCTGAATGCACAGCTCTGGGGCCCTGGATATTGCTGTTACCCAGGATCTGGTCTCCAGGCCCCTGCTTAGACATCCCCAGGAATAAGGAGCTGGCAGGAGGTACGGCAGTCTAGGGACTAAGAAGTTCACACCCAGCTTTGCCCCTTGCTGGCTGAATGACTTGGGCAACTTCCTGACCATTCTGCTCCTAGGTTTCCCCATCTGTAAGGTCACGATAGCAGTAATAGTACCTGCTTCAGAATAGTTACAAAGGTAAATGAATCTCAGGAGACCTAGAACAATGCTTGCCACTCAGTAAAAGAGCGTGCAAAGGTCAGAGCTTTTGATTGAGACTGGGAGCCTGATCAGGGAGGCAGCCTGCCCAAGTTCATCCGGGACTCAGCAGTGACATGCTGAGGTCACAAGGCTGAGGCAGCCCTGCCTTGGACAGAGACTTCATGGGTCCTACAGGAACCAGAGCCAGGCAGAGCCTGTGGCCAGCCAGAGCAGGGCCAGAGTCAGAGGCAGGAGCATCCGCCTCTGGATGCTCCAGATCTGAAGGATCTTCCTGAGTCTTGGTTGTTGCCATTGGGCCAGTCCCCAGCTGGGGTTAAACACCACCATGTACTTTCTCTGTGCTATGGACTTCTAGACCTAGGGGCACAGCTGCACGCTGCACACTGCATGCTGGCTCCACTGCAAATGGTCATCCCAAGAGCAGGGGAGAGGGGGTGTGCAGGTCTAGTCTCGTCTTTCCAGCAGGTCAGTTCACTCTCCGGAGTCCAGATTTCTCATCTGCCGTAGGATTGGACATCCCTGCCCTCCTCCCCCTCATTCTTCTTTATGAAGCTTGCATTATATACCAGAGTTGAAGTCAAAACCTACACTTTCATTGCACAAGGCATGCTCTACCAGATTCTCCTTGGAACATGTAAATCATTGCAGATGAGGGTGAAAGTCCCGCTGGACTCTCATTCCTATTCCTAGTTCCTTTAAACACACAGGGTATTGTTTTGTGGATTTTTTTTACATATGTGATATCAAACTATAAGAAACCTGGAGTAACTTAGTTGGGTTCCTTCAGTAATATCCCAGAGGTATTCCCACATTGGTGTATAGAGTTCTAAGTTAAATGTTTTTCTGGCTGCATAGTATTCCATTTTCCAGATGTGCTGTGGTTTATTTAGCCATTTCCTCACTGCAGGACTCTTCCAGTGTTTCTAGTTCCATCAGCATTGCAGTGACCTTGTTCACACACCTTTTTATGTACATAAAAGATTTTCTAGAGGGTAGATCCCAGAAGGCAATCAGTGGACCAGAGAGCAGGCACATTTTAAATCTCCATATCCACTGCCTTGTAGCCCCCAAGAGGCCGCGACAGCAGACTCCCTGGCCACCTTTGGTGCCCAGAGCTCCCCAACCACTGAACCATTGTGGAGATGGGAAGGGAGGTTTCCCAAGTGAGTGATCTTCCCCAGCTCTTTTCTGCAGGAGGATATTTGGTAGAGTGGGGTGGGGAGAAGGGTCATTTCTCCATCCTCACTGGTCCTCTACTGTAGCTGAGAATTCAGTTTCTCCAAAAGGCAAAGACCTCTCATCTCCAAGCCTCAGTCACATTGTGTGGGACATGGGAGCAATTTTCCATCTCCACCACCTCAGAAGAGCAGACCAGGGAAGGTGCAAGTGAGGAGTGGTGTCACCCCGTGGGCCCGGGAGGTGCGTTTGGAGGTGCAGTGGTAAGCCCTACCATTCCTGGATGTTTTGGGGCAGCCAAGTCAGGAAAGGAGAGGTTTTGGGAGCAGGACAGGAGACTGAGCCCCACTGGTCCACCCACATATCTGACCTTTCCTCATTCCCACTCATAGACACACAAAGGCCGTAGGTGGAAGGAAAGAGGGAGGGAGAGATGGAAAGTGAGAGGGACTTAAAAATAGCACTCCTTGTGAAAGGAGACATTCAGAGACTGGCTGGCGTGTTGGTCCTCCCTGACAATGAGCCTAGTGGGGACATTTCAAGCTAAATACCAGCTCCTCTGAGACCAGCTCAGCAGCCAGCGGCCCCTCCCAGGGACCCCCCTCCCTCGCCTGAGTCTCGTGGCCACATTTGTTTCCCAGTCTGGCCTGTCTGTGGAACAGACCCTTCCTGTCGTCATGCCCTCTGTGGCAGGTCTGCTCCTGCCCAGCCAGGCCCCATGCCCAGAGCTCTGTGCTTGCCAGGCTGGCCGACCCATGTCACCAGTCCTTGCACCTGCAGCCTCACCTTTAACATCTGCCCCCAATTAAAGGATCTTCCTGAGCCTTGGTTGTTGCCATTGGGCCAGTCCCCAGCTGGGGTTAAACACCACCATGCACTTTCTCTGTGCTATGGACTTCTAGACCTAGGGGCACAGCTGCACGCTGCACGCTGCATGCTGGCTCCACTGCAAATATTTGCTTTGCTTCTCCTTGGCCCCGGGGAAGGGGCTCTGAACCACAGCCTGTACTTCCCACTCCCAGAAAACAGTACTCATCTCCTAGTGAACGTGAACTTTCTCCACTGCCTGCCTCTCTTCTCTCTGCATCTTCGCTCAGTTACTCCCAGTCCCTCCTTTTCTTCCACAGAAACTTATGTATTCAGTAAGTATGTACTGAGCATCTACTCTGTGCCTGGTACCCTTTCAAGGGCTGAAGATATAGCAGTGACCAGTCAGACCAGGTCCTTGCCTACCCTGCTGGAGTTCCACATTCTAGAGAAGGGGATGGAAGATCCCTTAACTGCACTGCACACTTAAAAATGGTTACAATGGTGGAATTTATGTTATGTGTATTTTCCCACAATTTTTTAAAAATGGAAAAATAGGGTGCTCTGTGTTTAGGATGCCCCCACCCCCAATCCCAGGAGCTCTGTTCCCCACAATAGCCAGTTTGTTTTTATAAAACTTGTTACCACCTAATCCCATCTTAGGAGTTTTCTGGTTTAAGTCTGCAGTGCAGTGGCATGAAGCACATAACATGGCCGTGCAGCCATCACCACCATTCATTTCCAGAGCTTTTTCCTCTTCTCAAACTGAAACTCTGTCCCCTTCAGACACTAACTCCCCATTCCTCCTCCCCTAGCCCCTGGCAGCCACCATTCTACTTTCTGTCTCTATGAATTCAGCTACTGTACTCTAGGGACTTCATATGAGTGGAATCCTGCAGTATTTGTTCTTTCGTGAGTGGCTTATTCACTTAGCATAATGTCCTCAAGGACATTCCACTCTGTATCATGGGTCGGAATTCCTTCCCCTTTAAGACTGACTTTGATTCCATCATATGGGTGGACTACATTTTGTTTGTCCATTTATTCGTTGACAGACATGTGGGTTGCTTTCACCTCTTGGCTGTTGTGAATGGTACTGCTATGAATGTGGGTGCACAGATCTCTCCAAGAACTTGCTTTCAGTTCTTGTTAAGTATATGCCCTGAAGTGGGATTGCTGGATCATATGGCAATTCTGTGTTTAGTTTTCTGAGGAACCGCCTACAGTTTTCCACAGCAGCCATACCCTTTTACATTCCTACCAATAGTGCGGAAGGGCTCCAGTTCCCAGGGAAGGGCTCTTGGATGAGGAGGACACATCTGTGTGGTAGCAGAATGGTGTGAGGGAGCCTTTACTGCGAAGCTCTAGGGCAGAGCCTTCCAGGCAGAGGAGAGCAGTGCAAGGGCAGGAGGGCGGGAATGAGTGTGTGAGCCAGAGCCTGGGAGGTCAGTGTGGCCGGAGCAAGGTGGTTGGGGAAAGAAGGGGGAGCAGGGCTGGAGAGATTGGTCAGGTCTTCCCTCAGGCCACGGTCATATTGAAGCCTCCCCCACTCCTCCACCTCCCTTGCTGTTGTCACTGGTGCTGAACAACCCTCCTGACATCCAGGAGCCAGGACCCCTTCTGCTGTCCACTTCAGAGCCCTCTTACACAAGCCCTGAGCCTCAGCCCGGTGGTCTCGCCTCCTTGGGAACATCCTCTTCCTTGGCTTCCCTGACACTGTCCTCTCCTGGTTTTCCTCCTTTTCTGACCATGCACCTCTGTCAACTCCACTGTCCTAGGCATTTCCCAAGGCTCCACCGCCCCCAGCCCCCAGCCCTCATTCTGCGCTCTCTTCACAGGCAGTTCGTTCCAGCCGTGGCCAGCGCTATGCAGGTGGCATCCCAGAGCACACCCTCTGGCCTGACCACAGACGCAGCTTCCTGGTGCCCTTTAGGGACTGCCTTGAAAGCCCCACAGACACCTCAGACTTAACATGTCCCACACCGAGCTCATCCTATCCCCGCACCCTGCCCGCCCACCTCCTGTGTTTGCTATTCTGGATGTTAGCACCAGATATGAAAGATCTGAGTTTCTGACATGTCATCTTCTTATTGCCATGTCTTAATCGTAGATCAAAGAAAATTCAGTGGACACCTAGCTCTCTGACCAGACATCATGCAGGGTACAAAATGAGTTCTGTCTTCCCCTTAAACCCACCTCAGGGCCTTTGCCCTTGGAGTTTCCTCCACCAGAACTGGACTCCCTGCCCTTTGCCTGGCTGGCTATAGGTCTCAGTTTGAATGTCACCTCCTCAGAGAGGGCTCCCAGATCTTCTGCCATGTTCTGTCACAGCATTCCTGGCTATTTCCTCATGCTGTAGTCTTGTTCTTTATTTTCTGTTTTCTTGCACATTGTTTGACTTTCCCTGGAAGTTGCTCCAGGAGGGGTAGACACCGTGTTTATCCTGTTCATGGGCATGTCCTTGCTGCCTAGT
The DNA here is from genome assembly GCF_001604975.1 of Cebus imitator. Taxonomy (NCBI): domain Eukaryota; kingdom Metazoa; phylum Chordata; class Mammalia; order Primates; family Cebidae; genus Cebus; species Cebus imitator. The sequence goes on from NW_016107647.1 coordinate 1,730,835, forward strand.
ACATTAAGATGTAGTCAATGAACATCTTCAAATACATAAATAAATGAATACATGAGACCAGTTCCTGTATTTATATCAGGAAAACAAACTTGAATGCATGACAATTTAATAAAATGAAAACACTTGTTTGGTCCTGTGGAACTTACTCTGCACAGTGAGTGGCGGAGCTGGGAGTTCAACCTGCATCTTTAATATACCTGTTACTTCACACTGGCTCCCCCATAACCATGCAGGGAGTGCTGCATTTCAGTACGGTAACACAAGAGACATGGCAAAGTGGGTGACAGAGGAGGGGGAGAGAGGCAGACACAACTCAGAGGGGACAGGAGAGAAGAGGGGCTCTGAGATTCTGGAAGGCATCCTAGGTACAAGTGTGCCTCATATGCCTTGCTGAGGGCCTTGGCGGACTTGAAGGCAGCCAGGACCAAAGGGCTGGGCAGGTTAGGATCCCCTGGCCCTGGGAGAGCTTGTTCTGTGGCTGAGTTTCCTCTCTGTTGAGTCTCAGAAATGCCCTTGGCCCTAGTGTTTGAGATGTGGGCCACTGGGTGATACTCACCCTTGCTTTCTCCTTCCTGACTTGGTGGTGGTCACTCTGTCTCTCTCAATGGCCTGTGGCCAAAGTGCCACACATGGACCAACAGCACCCTAGCACCTGGGGACTCATTAGAAACACAGCATCCCAGTTCTCACCCCATACTTGCCGAACCCAGGTCTGTCTGTTGACAAGATCCTCAGTGACTCACGTGTGCTCACTGAAGTCTGAACTCTGGCCCATGTGCAGCAATCACACAGTGGATGTGGAGCACTCATGGTGCCCTTGGCTCTGGGAGAGGCCACCGAAGAAGCTAATGGGGTCCCAACCTTGGGGATCTTACAGTTGAGTTGGAGAATGAAAAAGCGACTTACGTGATGATCTCTAAACTTTATATTCATATTTTATATACTTCTCTGTTGTATGTCACACTTAAAAGAATAAACCAAGGCTATATGTGAGATGGAAGGTTATGGGATTTAACTGAAAAATGATAAGATCTATAAATTTGGAAAGGAGTCTTTATTTCTTATAAAGGGTTACAGTCTATAAGGTGGCCGTTCTCATGGGCTGGGAAGTGTAGCCTTGGGCTAAAGCCTTTAGCAGGTGCTCAAAGCGAGTACTCAAAGCACCTGCTTTGAGTGAGGGAGGAGTAAGACAGGAATTTGTGCTGAAGGGGTTGTACAAGTATACATATTCAGCAGGTTATAGGAGGAGCTGTGAATATTCCTAGAAGAAGACAGTGTGCATGTCTGATAAGCAAGCATGCATGTTGCATGTATTCCATGTTCACCTTGGGGTCAAGACATAACATTTAATTGTATCACAGTTAGGCCTTATATATCAAAAGACAAAGCAGGGGCAGCATGAAGGCACTAAGTGCACAGTCTCTGCAAACCAGCCAGAGCCAGTCCATGGTCAGTAGTCTCTTATTAGGAGAAAGCCACAGAAATCAGTCTCTTGTCCAATCAAAGCTACGCCTTGGCTGGTATAACAGGGGGTTTAGTCAGTGTCTGATGGTGGCTGAGCTGCAATTGTTTCAACATTGCTTGAGGCCAGTACTTGTTTACCTGCTGATGAAAAAGGAAAACCTTGTGGTAGTGAGAACAGAATTCATTCTTTAAGTCTGGGGTATGTGGCTGAACCCTTGCCTGGCATGGCCTTAGGTCTTGTTTATAATTTGATATCCTATTGACACAAAGAGTCCATTCTGTCAGTCTTATGATCTCTATTTTAACATTAGTGCTGGTCGGATGTTGTGTCTAAACTCAAAGAGGGAAGGAGTATGATGATGTATGTCCAACCTCCCATCGCATCGTGACTGAGAACTCAATCTTTAAGGTTTTTCTGGGATCTCCTTGGTCAAGAGGGGGTTTGTTCAGTCAGTTGAGGGGTTTAGGATTTTATCTTTAGGTTCAGGGGCAACCCCCAAGCTCAGCTATGTGAACTAAACCACAAGCAGTGGAAGGGTTCTACGTTAAAAGACTCAGAGCAGTTGGGGCCAGGCACAGTGGCTCACGCCTGTAATTTCAGCACTTTGGGAGGCTGAGGCAGGTAGATCACGAGGTCAGGAGTTCAAGACAAGTTTGGCCAAGATGGTAAAACCACGTCTCTACTAAAAATACAAAAAAATTAGCCAGGCATGGTGGTGGGCACCTGTAATCCCAGCTACTTGGGAGGTTGAGGCAGGAGAATTGTTTGAACCTGGGAGGTGGAGGTTGCAGTGAGCCAAGATCACGCCATTGCACTCTAGCCCAGGTGACATATGAGACTCCATGTCAAAAAAAAAAGAAAAAAGAAAAAAAAGAGCAGTCAGGAAGGCTTCCAAGAAGTGGTGAAGCCTAAGTGCTTCTTGGAAGAGAGCAGGATCAGTAGAAAGCGGGAGGAAGGTTTATAGGAGGCAAGAACAGATGGGACGAAGGCATAGAATCCAGCCATTAGCTGGCGGTTTGAAGCCATGGCTGGACCTTTCTGGAATTAAGTGAGATGGGGAGGGCTGTTTCTTGTTTGAGCCAGCACTGGCCCTTTCCTGCCATCAAACATGGGGAGCTGCTAATCGCAATCACAGCTGCTCTCTTAGGATTCCAGAAGGTGAGAGAACTGAGAGACCACTGTTTCTCTTCACTGTGGCAGGAACATTTAAGGTAAGATCTACACCATCTATCTATCTGTCTATTTATCTATCTATCTATCGATCGATCGATCAATCAAGATGGAATCTTGCTCTGTCATCCAGGCTGGTGTACAGTGGTTTGATCTCGGCTCACTGCAACCTCCGCCTCCTGGGCTCCAGCAATTCTCTTATCTCAGTCTCCTGAGTAGGACTATAGGCGCATGCCACCATGCCCAGCTAATTTTTATATTTTTAGTAGAGATGGGGTTTTACCATATTTGTGAGGCTGGTCTTGAACTCCTGACCTCAGGTGATCCACCTGTCTTGACTTCCCAAAGTGCTGGGATTACAGGTATGAGCCACCACACCTGGCCAGATCTATACTCTTAATGCCCATCCTTGGATGAGTGGAAAAGGAAAATGTGGTTTGTATATGCAGTGGAATATTATTCAGACATAAAAAGGAAGGGAATCCTGCCATTTGCAACAATGTGAATGAACTTGGAGGACTTGATCCTAAATGAAAGAAGCCAGTCGCAGATGGGCAAATATTGCATGATTCCACTTACATGAGGTGTCTAAAATATAGGGCCAGACATGGTGGCTCATGTCTGTGTTCCCAGCTACTCAGGAACTGCGGAGGCTGAGGCAGGAGGATCACTTGAGGCCAGGAGTTGGAGATCAGCCTGGCAGCATGCTGACACCTCGTCTCTATACAAAATTTTAAAATTAGCTGGATGTGATGGCGTGCATGCCTGTGGTCACAGCTACTCAGGATGCTGAGGCTAAAGGATCACTTGAGCCTAAGTGCCACTGCACTCCAGCCTGGGTGACGGAGTGAGATCCCTAAGTCTCTAAAAAACAAAATAGCTCAATTCACAGAAGCAGGGAGTAGAATGGTGGTTGCGGTGGGGTGGGGGGAGAGAGAGGTGGCGGGCTGCTGTTCATTGAAGTTTCAGTGATACAGGAGATCACTGGGAGGAAAACTGAAGCTTATCATTTGCTCCTTGCTCAGGGTTATTCTGCAGGTTGGAGGCCAAGTCAGGAGTGAAAGTCAGGCCTCCTAATGCCTCATTCAGGGCGTTCCAAGATAGATGCTGCTTCTGCAAATTTATTACAAACTGAAACCAGAACCAAACATCTCTCCAAATTTAAAGGTATTTTAAGTAGCTGGGCCAAACCCACACTCACACGAGCCAATCTTCAGGAACTAGAAGCTGATCTGCTGGTCCTGGGGAAGCCAGGGAGCCACCGTTGGGTCCCTCCTCCTCCTCTCGCTTGTCCTGGTAAGCGCTCACTCTCCTCTGCCTCCTCTTCCCATTGTGTTGCCACCAGGAACACAGGTGACAGCTGGGATAAAGAGTGAGCCACCTCTCCCTGAGTTCTTGTCTCTGAGTTTTCCAGCGGCTATTGAAGACTGTGCTGGAAATCCCAACCTGTGTTCTCTGCCTGCCTGGTGGTGCCCAGGGCACTTGGAGACTGTGTTCTACTGGAGCCTGGTGCCCCATGTATCTGGGTTTCTGAGCAATCTCCCTTCTCCAGATGTGACTTCAGAATACTCCAGCAGGCCCCTTCACTGGGACCCCCAATACATGGAAGGCTCACAAGGAAAAACTCCCCAGGGCTTGAAATAGCCATTAGAAGGTGGTCCTTCCCTGTGTGTGGAGGTGGGTTATTTTAGGGGGTTGCATGGCTGAGGAGGCTGGCACGTAGGTACCTCAGGTGTAGCTGGTGACCTAGAAATGTTTATTGAGGCTATGTGGGGATTCTGGGCACAGGAAACTGAGCCAAACACACCCAGAAGTAGGAAAAAATAGGGTGGATTTAAGGGATCACCTAAAGCTCCATGTGGCATGGAGGAGTGGTAGAGGGGACTGGGAATGGCCCCAGCTGAGCCACAGGGGCCCCTTTCTGTAAGCACTGGGAGCCTCTGCAGCCACTCCAGGGTGCAGGTGATGGAAAAAGGAGGCTGTGGGAATGACTGGGAGGCTGGAGCCTGGAGTGAGTGAGAGACAGGTCAGTCAAGGGTGCAGGGAGGGTCGGGAGCTTGGGTACAAGATGAGGGGTGGGAAGCTCGGACTTCAGAGGAAGAGCAGTGTGGAATATGGGCAAGGCCCAGGCTGGGCGGGGGTGGAGGGAGATGCTGCTGAGAGACATCTGAGGAGGAGCTCTCAAGGAGGTGAGGATGAGGCGATCATATTGGAGTGCGCAGTGACCACAGGGGCAGGAGGACAGGTGTGGACTGATTGGGGCGTGTGCCGAGCCAGACACAGAGGCCTTGGGGGCATGGGGCTTGGCAAGGGTTTGGCAGAGACCAGTAAAAGAAAGAAGTGGCTGTTAACATCAGGCTGTGCCATCTTAAAGGTGGAGCAGAGGACTCCATGTTTGGATCTCCTTCCACAAACACTGCCTTCATGGAAGCCATCTTCCTCTCTCCTGGATTTTCCGTCTGGAGTCCCCTTCCATGAACGTTCTCTTCGTGGAAGCCTGTCTTCCCCTCCTAAACTCCATCTCTCTCTATTCCCTTCCACTCAGTATGGAAGCTGCTTTCCTCTCCTAGATTCCATCTTTCTGGATTCTCTAACTTAGTGTGAGAGTTAGCTGTTTCTTTCTCTCTCCTTCTCCTGTTTCTCTCTCTCTCTCTCTCTCTAAATAAACCACTTTCTACAAACACTTTAAATTTAAAAAAAAAAAAAAAAGGTGGAGCAGGTGTGGACCCAGGAGGCCTGTACGCAGAGAGGGGAGGTGGCCAGACAGGCATCTTGAGCTTGTTCCTTCCTTTCCCACAGGTAGGACGTTGTGGGAAAAGATTGTGTGGACCCTGGGCGTACTTGGGGACCATCCTGAGCGACAGGCCATAAGGCCTGGGGTTCCTTGGCTCCTGTAATAATATAGTGACGCTAATGCCTCACTTCCCGGTAGCTCTTTACGGAATACGAAGAGCTTGTCCATCCACAAACCTTTGCTGTCTTTGCGTGACAACCTCTGAAACAGTCGTTCTCAAAACGGTTTGGTCTCAGACTCACTTCTCCTCTTAAAAATGATTGAGGGCCCCAAAGGGTTTTTGTTTCTATGAATCACACTCTTCAATGTTTACCACGTTAGAAAGTAAATCAGAAAAATTTGAAACACTTTTAATGCATTTTAAAATAACAATAAACCCATTACATGTTAATATAAGTTGCACTTTTATGCAAAAAAAAAACTCCCTAGTTTCTAAAACAAGCAAGAAAAAACGTGAGAAGAGTGACATTTTTACATTTTTACAAATATTCATGTCTGGCTGAACAGAAGGTAGCTGGATTCACCTGTCCACATCTACTCAGTTGGAATTGTTTTGGTTATTTAAATGAATAACGTCCAGGTTCACACAGATATGTAGTTGGAAAAGGGAGGAACTTACAGACCCTCAGAAGTTCTCAGACTGTATTTTGGAAACTGATGTCCTAGGAGGAGGCTGAGCACCCAGTTTTACAGCTGGAAAAACTAAGACATGGAGACAGAGGACCAGGATTCCTGACTCTCTTTGTGACCCACTATTTAATGCTGAGGTTCCCTGGAGAAAGAACTATCCCTCCCGACCTGCCTGGGTCCCAGAATAGCTAAGTGTTGAACTAGCTAGTTTGCTGGGGACCAGGGAGGAGCCCAGTAGCCCTGGGGACAGCCTCAGGCAGGGGCAGGCAGCTTAACGTTAACACCCATAGCTTCAGCCTGAGAAATGTCAGAGCAATAGCATGGGCCCTGGCATCCCAACCCCCATGCTTCTGGGAGGAGCCCTGTTCCCAGAAGCCTGTCCCTGGACGCTGCCGTCAGCCTCGGAGTTCATTTCCTGGTTAAACAAACATCTATATTAAATGGCCCAGTTGGGCAACGCCCAAAAGCAGCTTCTGCATGCCTTGGGCACACAGCCTGCCAGGCCTCCCTGTTAGCCGCCTGGCGAAGACACATCCATCATCACAGAGTCACTGAAGCAGGACTGCCCCATGCGTCCCACCCAGAGTCTGCGTGTCTGGCAGGAGGGGCTGGGTGGGACGTGCAGAGGGGCCCGTGCCTGGACCCTACCAGAAGCCTGTCCTTGATAGCTTGGAGATTGTAACAATGGTAACGATGGCAACTCCGGAAATTTGGGTATGGTGTGACGGCTGCCATCCATCATCTCATCTCATCTCATCCTGGCAGGGTAGGGATTCTCACCTGTTTGCCAGATGAGGAAACGGAGGCATGTGAGAGGGGCTCGTCCACGGTCACAGCCACCCGTGGCTTTGTTTGGGGGAAGATCTAGGCATCTTGACGTCCAGCATAGTTGTCTTTGTGCCATTGTGGTTACGTTTGGAGGATCTGGAGTGAGGAAGGCTGAGTGCAGAGGGGTGAGCCCAGGCTGCTCCTGGCCTGCCCTGTGCAGGCAAAGGATGGTGTTCCCCAGTATCATGCCCCCGTCTAGGAGGAGTGCAGGTGTCAGGCACGCTGCTGAGTGCTGGAACACTGGAGCCAAACTACCTAGGTATGAATCTTGGCCCTAACACTTAGTAGCATTGACCTTGGGCAAAGGGTGGGACTTATGTGTGCCTCAGTTTCCTCATCCGTAAAGTAGAAATAATAGTAGTACCTACTTCATAGGTTATTGAAAGGGTTCAGTGAGATAAAACACACAAAAAGCTTAGAGCCATGCTTAACACACACTGAGTGTTCAGTAATGCTAGCTACTATATTGTAAAGTATTATTATTATTCCTGCTTTACAGATGAGGCTTAAAGAAGAGAACTAACTTGTCCAAGAGCATAAGGACAGTCAGGGCTGGAGGCCAGGATTTGAACCCAGGTCTTCAGATATCAGAGCAGTTGCTCGCAACACCATTCCTCATGACAAGTAGGCTTGACTCAGGCCACTGGAAGGCTGGATGTGTCCTTGGCTCCTGTCTTCATTTTCCGGGGGAAGAAACTGAGCTTCAGATCTCCTGACCTCTGTCCTCTCCATACAAAATAATCCTCTCTATGGAAGCATCGCCATTGGGTTTCTTAAGCAGTTGAGGCCTGTCCTGGCAGAATACATCTTTTCTCATGAGACTTTCTACATGTGAGCTCTGTAGAGGCCCTGCATTGGGAGGTGCACGCCAGCCCTGCAAATGCAGAAGACACATGATGGGTCAAGATTCATTGCCTGAGAGGGCAGGAGGCCTCAGCAAGCCTCAACATTTTCCCCTCTGCTCCTTGGCTGCCATGACACCCCAGCCAAAGAGGCCACAGCAAGATGCAGAGGCTGACTACCTACGGGCCTGAGTTCTGCCCTGTTAGGATAGCCTCAGAGGGACTATAGTCTCCAAAAAACACTTTGCTTAACAGTCAGGAAACATTAGGGATGGACCAGATAGAGAAGGGAATTTATTAGCACCTACTATATCCAGGCACCGCGTCTCATTCACTAGTTGATGGGGTGTCTCTTGAGCATCATCTGTGAAACAACATTAGGTAGTGTGTCTGCTCTTAAGAAAAACACAGCAGGATAAATATGGGGGGGCTCTTAACCAGGGGGGATGTTTTGCAGCACCCCAAGCCCTAGGATATTTGGCAGTGTCTAAAGATGTTCTTGTTTGTCACAGTGGGGGATGAGGGAGCGGAGGCTGCTATTGGCATCCAGTGGGTAGAAGCCAGGGATGTTGTTAGTTATTCTCTAATACATAAGAACAGCTCCTACAGCAAAAACTATTCTCCAAAATGTCAGTAGTCCAAGATGGAGAAACCCTGGGGTGGAAAATGATTTGGGGAGTTCTTTAGGGCAGGCAGTCATGGATGACTGTGCTGAGGTGACTCTTGAGCAGAGACCTGAAAGAACCAGTAAGTACGAGTGAGAAGATCTGGGGAAGAGCGTTGCAAGAAGAGGGAACAGCACGTGCAGAGGCCCTGAGTTGGGAGCGCGTCCTCAGGAAGCCAGTGTGTGAGACCAGGTTGGTTATTCCCTACCAGATCTCAGACAAAAACACTGAGGCTCAGAGAAAGGGGCTCACCAGAGGCCATACGGTGAAACAGTGCTGGAGCTGGGTTTGCACTGGATGTGAGTGATTCCAGGGTCCATTTGCTTTCCACTGTCTCTGCTGCTCGTGTCAGAGGAGTGGCCAGCCTTCATTTTGCAGTTAAGGCCTTTCCCCTACTCGACTCTGTAATTTTTTTTTTCTTATTCTGTCCCTGGTTACTTGGTTTTGTTCCTGGCACCACCTCAATGACAAAAACAACAAGGATAATGATGGCCAGTAATGCCATAGTGCTTGCCACATGCCAGGCAAAGTTCCAAGTGTGAGAGATCCTCTGTACAGACACTCATCTGATCCTCATGACACACATGTATGCTGGATACTACTCTCCTACTGTGCCCATTTCACAGGTAAGGAAATCGAGGCACAGAGAGCTAAATGACTTGTTCAACAAATAAGATTCAGAGACAGGAAACTGCCTCGTTCTAGACCCCAGGCTTTTACCACAACACTATGCAGTGACTTTCTCAGCCGTGATTTTCTCATCACTAGAGTAGATCGCTCACTTGATGAGTGGCTCCTCAAGTTTAGTAACACGCAAGGTTCAGCACAGAAGGGAATTTAGAAGTTAGTTTGTCCACATATGGGGAAACTGAGGCTTGACCTTGAAAGTGACTTGTGCAGAGTGGTACCAGGAAACAGGTGTTCCCAGCTGAGTGCCTTCTGCTCTGCCACGGGCCACCCACTGCCAGCCATACCTGCACATTCACAGCTACCACCATCTGTTGCATCAGGCCGCCACAACATGTCTTTGCATCTCTGGATCCCAGCCACTAGTCGTGTCTGATATCCGGCAGGTTTGGGGCCACCCAGCAGGAGCCTGCTTGTGGCAGAATGCCCAGGCATCTGTCTCAGCCCTGCCCATCCTTCCTGTTTATAGAAATAATCTCAGTCTATTTCCAAATCGTAGAAGTATAGAAACTGGGGCTCAAATGGGTTAAATAGCTCACCATCTGAGGTCAGCCTGCAGAGTTAGTGTTTCCCAAGGGGAATGAATGTGCATTCACTCACTCTTTCAGTCAACAAAGGGAACTACCACACTTACTTATTCTTTCAGTCAACAAAGAGAGATACCATACGCTAAGCACTGGTCATGCAGGGGTGGAAGTTCCTGGTCCCTGCCCTCCTGGAGAGATGTAATTGTTTACAGTAATGATAAGTGCCAAGGGAGAAGGATGCTCAGAAAGGATACTTAACCCAGCCAGTTGAGGGGGGAGGATCAGGAGAGGCTTCTTGGAGGAGGTGCTGCCATGGCTAAGTCTTACAAGATGACTGGGAGTTGGCCAGGTAGAGAAGCGGGGAGGATGCTAAGGGAACAGCATGTACAAAAGCAAGAGAAAAGAGAGAATTCCTCAGTACAGGGAAACACAGTTTTCGCAAGATTGGTGGGATCATGAAGTGGGATGTAAAGGTCATGCCATCATCATGGCCATTGAGTGAGCGTTTACTATATGGCAGGTGCCATGCTGGGCATTAGCTCAACAACCTTCAGAGTTGGACACTGTTAAAATCTGCATTTACAGCTGGGCTCAGTGGCTCACACCTATAATCTCAGCACTTTGGGAGGCCAAGGTGGGCAGATTGCTTGAGCCCAGGAGTTCAAGACCAGCCTTGAACTGGTCAATGTAGTGAGACCCTATCTCTACAAAAAAATTTAAAAACTAGCCAGGTGTTGTGAACACAGCTGTAGTCCCAGCTACTCAGGAGGCTGAGGTAGGAGAATCGCTTGAGCCTGAGAGTTTGAGTCTGCAGGGAACTGAGATCACGCCACTGCACTCCAGCCTGGGCGACAAGCAAGACCTTATCTCAAATAAGATAAAATCCACATTTACAGATGAGGAAACCGAGGTGCAGAGAGGTTAAATAACTTGTTGAAGAACATACAGTTAATGAGTACCAGGAAATGGGCTGAGAAATGCTTGAAACTTGCCTCCAGCAGCATGATGGTCTCCTTTAGAAACTGCTGATGCCTGTCCCACCTGATGGCTTTCTTTCTACCCACAGGTGGAAGGACAGTCCAGAGCCCTTGTCATCGCACAGGAACTGCTATCTTCAGAGAAAGCGTGAGTCCCCAAGGAGCTGCCTGTGGCCTTGAGCTTATAAACAAAACGTCACCCTCCTGGGCTTATGCAGGATGGGGATTAATGCAGCCTCAACCCCTTTTTCCCTCTGCAGATACGTGGAGATGCTCCAGCACTTACATCTGGTGAGTTAATCATTTTAATTGTCCAAAACTAATTGCCCTTTTACAAGTCTGTGATATAAGAGGCAGGAAAGCAATGAGGAGACAGAGGTGATTTCCATTAACAGAGGCCTGGCAGCAGGCAAGCACTCACCGAGGCTTTTCAGGGAAGCCCGTCTCCTGATTAATGTGCTTCCGGGGGCAGACAGCGGGTGTGCCTCCTTGCTCAGGGATGGGTGCATAGGGGCATGGGCTGAGGCTTTGGACAGGATGTGTAAGGTTTCCTTAGCCCTCTTGCTGAGAAAGGCAGGAAGAAGACAGCAGAGTGTTTCTGGGCATTGCTATATGTGAGTTTGTGTGTGTGTGAGTTGTGTGTGATGTTTAGGTTTGGATGAAAAAGGCGTCTGCCTGGTGACGGAGCAGCTGAGGGTATCAAGAGGCTTCCTCAGTCTCCCTAGCATCAAGGCAGTAGTGCCTGAGCTGGCGGTGAGGGACTCCTTTGGGCCAGACTTGGGGACAGCCTGAACATCAGGCACCACCCCCTTTCACAACTCACAGGACAGCTTGCAGGGTGCCCCTTTGCAGTCAGCTGAATTCAGTTCAGCAGACATTTTCTTGAACTCTCACTGCGTGACAGGAACTGGAGAATGGGAAGACAGGTCAGACAGGGCCCTTCCTCAGGAGCTCTCTGGCCAGCAAAGGGGACAGATGAAGGGGCTGACCAACAACTTAGGCAGGCTTCCCTGAGAAGGTGATGTCTGGGGCTAGGCCATAGGAAAGGGTGAGAAGAGGGCACAGCAAAGACTCAGAAAGTGGGGGACCATGGTGGACTCAGGCTTCCTGCTCCTTTCAGCTCTCTCTCAGCCGTTTGCAGCCTGGCGGTGGTTGAGCATTGGGTTCTGTGGTGCTTTGAATCATTCACCATCTCTAAGAATGTCAGAGCTGGGAATCTGTACCTGGACGTTCTGTAGGTGGTGATGTGGAAGGCCTAGAGGAGGTGATGTTGCCCGCGTCACATAATGGTGGAGCCAGGACAAGCGCCAGGTTTCCTGGCTCCCAGGCCACTGCCCTTGCATTCACTCTGCATCCCTGGCTGCCTTAGGAGCTCCACGGGGCAGGGACCATCTCTGGGTTTACCAGAGCACTCAACACCAAGCCAGGCCTCTTGCTGAACCCTGCTGAAGTCCCTGTCAGCAATGCCACCCTGGCATCACATCCCCACATGAGCTGACAGCAGCCAGGACCCCCCGGGGGTGCAGGGGGGATAGAGCACTACTCTGGTCTGGTGTTCTTGGCCCCCCATTTTTGCCCCCCGCCCAGGATGAAAGTTTGTGTACACCATCGAATTCAAAAGCCCTCAAGTATGAAATGTACCAGCCCCCATCCGGCTTTACACCTAAAAGATCTATTTGGCAAAGGCTGGAAGGATCAGTTTTCTGGGTTTTTTTTTTAATTTTTTTTCCTTCTCTCTCACTTGTTTCTGGGCTGGCAGCATGACAGAGGGGCTGAGCATTTTTGTGACTTGTTAAGAGGGTTTTAACTGGAAAATGTGCATCTGTGTTTGCTCTGCTTCCTGCCAGTTGGAAAGACATTGAAGCTCCTGGTAGTCCATAATAATATCCTAAGGATGGAGTGAGGGGACAACCCATAAAAGTCACCACCCAGGGCCAGGCACAGTGGTTCACAAACCCAGCACTTTGGGAGGCCGGGGTGGGCAGATCACCTGAGGTCAGGAGTTCAAGACCAGCCTGGACAATATGATGAAACCGTGTCTCTACTAAAACTACAAAAATTAGCCAGACATGGTAGCAGGTGCCTGTAATCCCAGCTACTTGGGAGGCTGAGGTTGCAGTGAGCCGAGATTGGGCCGCTGCACTCCAGAGCGAGACCCCATCTTAAAAAAAAAGTCACCACTCAGAAGCTGGTTGCAGGAAGTTGTGGTCTGGACCTATATTTTATTATATCAGTGCTTATGGGGATAGAGGGGGCAGACATCTCCCAGTGTGACTCCAGGTCCTAGCCAGGGACATGAGTCTTAAAGGACCCATAGACTTTGGGGCATTCTCCACCACTCCCCAGCTTTGAATCTATCCCTGGTTGCTAAGCTTGGCAAGTTCTTCAGAATTTCGTCTTAGAGATTGATGCTGTTAAATTCCCAAGGCTGCCCAGTGATGAGGAGGGGGCTGATGGTACCTCCCAAATCTCCCCATCAGGAAAGGTCCTGGCTTCATTGTGCTATTGTTGGGCTCAGGGGTGGCCTTCTGTGTTTGGGGTGCAGCTTTGTGCTTGTCACATCATAGCTACAGCTAACTCAGCAGCTGCCATGAATTCCAGTCATCCTGATGGCCATGATCCTGGGTTTGTGAAGCTTATGGGCTCCATAGGAATGGAGTTTACATTTTTAAATATTTGTGAAAAAAGACAAAGGAGAATATGTGACTGAGACCATACGTGGGTCACAAAGCTTAAAGTATTTATCATCTGGCCCCTTGGCAGAAAAAGGTTACTGACTTCTGGTTTAAAGGCTGCCTTCCATCCTTCCAGGAACCCAGTCATAAAAACATTCCTCACCTGCCCATCTGTCAGTCTCTACCCACTCACCTATCCAGCCAGCCTTTCACCCACTCATCTGTCCTGTCATCTATTCATGCACCAAATGACAGAACCATGCACCCATTCACTCCCAGTTAATCTACCCAGATGTCCACCCACCCATCTAACCATCCATCCATTCCTCATCTGCCCATCCAACCAGCAATCCAGCCATCCATTCACCTGTCCATCTGAATTGCCTGTTCATTCTGGAAGCATCACAGGATGTTTACTGTAGGCACTGAAATAGGCCTTGGAGCCCCAAAGCTGAATAAGGTTCACAGCTGCCCTTGAGTAGCTTTCCTTTTGCAGGGTAAGACGGTGGAGGTGGGGAGGAGAAATCAATATGTGAACAGACAATTTACATTACTCTGTGTAAGTATAATTTGCAGAACTGTAGTTTTGTGCAGAATCTGTAGGGGCTTGAGGGAGGGAGAGACATATTCACTTTGAGATATGCAGGAAGGTTTGCAGAAGAGGTGCCATTGAGATGGACTCAGGGAGTTCACCAGGCCAGGGGAGTGGTGGAAGAGGGCACATAAAGCAAGGGAGTCAGCATGAGCGAATGCTCACAAGCTCATGGTATGTTTGGAGAGTGCCACACCATTGCACATGGCTAGAACATAGAAAATTGTGGAAAGACAGGTAGGAGGCAGAATCAGGGATCAAGTAATGGGTCCCCAAATAAAGCTAGGACCAGATCAAGAAGTACCAAAATGCTGGGCTAAGGACTTCATGCCTTTTCTTTTCTTTTCTCTTCTTTTTTGAGATGGAGTCTTGCTCTGTCACCAGGCTGGAGTGCAGTGGTGCGATCCCAGCTCACTGCAACTTCCATTTTCTGGTTTCAAGCAATTCTCCTGCCTCAGCCTCCCGAGTAGCTGGGACTACAAGCACACACCACCACGCCCAGCTAATTTTTTGTATTTTTAGTAGAGACGGGGTTTCACTGTGTTGGCCAGGCTGGTCTTGAACTCCTGACCTCGTGATCCACCCACGTTGGCAGCCCAAAGTGTTGGTATTACAGGCGTGAGCCACCGTGCCCAGCCATATGCCCAGCTGTATATGGTGAACAGCTAGAGATTTTGAACAGGTATGGCCCCTGGATACCTGTCCTCTGTTTTTCTTTTTCTTTATTATTATTTTTTTAATCTAAAACAAGTCTCTCTCCTAGAAAAAGATGAGAAAATCCTACCAAGGCTCCCTCCTTTGGACTAATGCATTGAAGGCCTGTTCAGAAGCCAGTCTGCTGATTGGAAGAGAACTCTGGAGGTTGTCACCATCCTGCCCTGGAGAGGTTCCCTCACACAGGAGGCCCACGTGACCTGGCCCCTGTCCACCTCTCTGGCAATACCTCCTTTACTGTTTTCTTCATCACTGCCTTCAGCCACACTGGCCTTCTTACTGTTCTTCAAATACTACAAATGCATTCACATGTCAGTTTTGCCCTTCCCTCTACTGGGGTGTCCTAGCCCTGATCTTCCCATTCAGGTCTCAGCTCAAGTGTTACCACTTCAAACTAGTAGTGCCCCAAAACTTAGTGGCATAAGACAACCATGTTATGCTCAGATTCTCTGGACTAGAAATTTGGACAGGGCATGGTGGTAGGAGTTGGTCTGTGTTCCATAATCTCTGGGGCCTCAGCTGGAAGACTCAAAGACTGGGGGTGACCTGATGGCTAGGAGCTGAGATCACCTGGAGGTGTCTTCACTCACACATCATGTGGTTGAGGCTGGCTGTTGTCTGGGACTTAAGCTGGGAGGTTGGCCAGAACGCTTATCTGGCCTCTCCATGTGGTCTCTGACTACATGAGTTTGGACTTCTGTATAGCACGGTGGCTGGGTTCTAAAAGTGAGCATCCCAAGAGAGCAGGAAGAAGTGTGTGGCATTTTTATGAGCTGGCCTTGGAAGTCCTATAGCACCACTTCTACCATACTCTCTGAGTTAAAACAGTCACAAAGGTCTACCCAGCTTCAACGGGAGGGGACATAGTCTCCCCCATTCAATGGGAGGAATATCAAGCTCACACTGCATAAAGACCATTGAGATAGGAGATATTGTTGTGGCTATTTTTGGAAAATACAGTCTACTATAGAAGTTTTTTCTAAACATTCTGTGTCGGTTAGGGATTGTGTTTGACTGCTGGTAAAAAAAAAAAAACCCAATTATGATGGCTTAAATCATTTAGGGATTCTTCTCTCATGTAAAAAAGATCCAGAAGCAGGAGATCCAGGTCAAATTTGGCAACTCCACATAGTATCAGGGACTAAAGTTCCATCTGCAGCATCCACTTCCAGGGTTTCTCATGAACACAGAATGGCTACCGCAGTTCTAAGCATTGCATCTATATCCCAGGCAGGAAGAAGGAGAAAAATAGAAAAGTGACAGGTCATGCCTCCCAGCTGGGTCAGCCCCTTGAAAGCTTGAAGCTTTCCTCAGAGCCTCTTGTCAAGCTTCTCCTTCCATATCCTTGGGCACTCCTAGTTGCAGAGGAAGCTGAGTCAAAGCTGGGCTCATCTTGGTGGCTCTGCTTCTTGTGTGTTTATCTAGGGACCTAAGCTGAAGGGGCAATTGGTACCCTGGGAAGCTCTTCTCATGGCAGTGGCAGGAGAAACAGCAGAGGGCTTCTCAGAGTCAAGTTCACAACTGGCAGATCATCCTTTCCACCCACACCCCATGGTAGCAGCAGGCCCAAAGGCATAAGGGGCAGGGGACATGCTCTCCCCACGATGAGGCTGTAACAAGGATGTGGACATGGGGAGGTGACACACTGTGGTATACTTCCCTCCTCTGCACTCCACCTTTCACTGTTTGAAATTACCTACTTTATGTATTTGTTACTGGTTATGTTGTGTTTTCATTTTCATGCAACTCATAATACTTTCTATTAATTCCTTTCTGATTTCTTCTTTGACCCATGCGTTATTTAAAACGGTGTCATGTAACTTCCAAGTATTTGTGTGTTTCCCACATCTGCTGCTGCTGATTTCTAATTTATCCTTCTGCTAATCCTGTTGTGGTTGGAAAACATGCTTTGTATGGCTCCAGTCCTGTTAAATTTATTGAAATGTGTTTTATAGCCCAGCATATACCCTAGCGTACCTGGAGAATCTTCTGTGTGTATTTGAGAAGGATGGGCCTTCTGCTCTTGTTGGGTGTTCTGTGGATGCTGCATAGGTCAGGCCGATGGATCCTGCTGAGTCTTCTGCATCCTCACTTTCTGTTCACTGTTGAGAGAGGTGTATTGACATCTCAGCTATGATTATTGGGTTGTATGTCTCTCCATCAGTTGTCAGATTTTGCTTCATGTTTGGGGGCTGTTTTTAGGTGCTTGTTTGCTATCTGCCTTCATCACTAAACCCTGAGCTCCTTGAGGGCAAAGAGTTGGACTCTACCCTTGTTCTCAGTGGCTTGTGATACCTGGTACACAGCTGGTGCTCAGCATGCATCTAATGAATGAGTGATGTTAGAGCAAGTTCTCCTTCTAGCAGTCCCATCCTTTCTTCAGTCAAAAAAGACTTCCTGCCAGGCATGCGGTGCATGTCTGTAGTCCTAGCTACTTGGGAGGCTGAAGCAGGAGAACCGCTTGAGCCCAGGTTGAAGTGTACCTTGATCGTACCTGTGAATACCCACTGAACTCCAGCCTGGGCAACATAGCAAGACCCTGTCCCTAAAAAAAAAAAAAAAAGAAAGAAAAAAAAATTTAAAACAAGAAAATAAACTTCCTGAGCACCCTGTTTTGGTGACATATGAATGAGTGATGGCAGGGAACGTCTCCACCCTCAAAGCACTGATGGTCTAGAGAGAGAGACTGACATGAAAAAGAATAATAGTAATGCAGTGGTGGGGGGCATACTGAGGCTTGGGGGCTCAGAGGAGGCATCCAGCCCAGTATTCTTGGAGTTAGAGAGGGATATCCAGAGAAAAATGTGCTGAATAGCCAGGTGGGGGTGCAGTGAAGAAGGCTGTGCCTGGCAATGGGATCACCGTTTGCAAAGGCCCAGAGGCCAGTTAAGAATGGCACATTTAGGCCAGATATGGTGGCTCATGCCTGTAATCCCAACACTTTGGGAGACCAAGGCAGGAAGATTGCTTGAGGCCAGGAGTTTGAGACCAGCCTGGGAAGCATAGTGAGACCCTGTCATTACAAAAAAATTAAAAAAAAAATTTAAATTAGCCAGTAATCCCAGCTACTTGGGAGGCTGAGGTGGGAGGATCACTTGAGCTTAGGAGTTTGAGGCTGCAGTGAGCTATGAGCATACCACTGCGCTCCAGCCTGGGTGACAGAGTGAGATCCTTCCTCAAAAAAAAATAATACAGATGCTCAGGTTTTGCGCTGAGAGATTTTTACTTAATCGATCTGTAACACAGCAGTGATCTGTAATCATTGATGTAGCAGACATAAAGCACAGTTGTGAGCAAAGCCGAGCAAATCTGAGGGTGAAAACAAGTGAATGAGGTGCACTACTGTCTCTTATTTGGAGGAGAGGTAACAGAAGCATGCCGGATATGTGAACAGTCTGACAGTGCAATGTTTTGTAAAGGCTGTTGCTTTTTCAGACTGACATATGTAACCCAGCCCCAGCTGTGCACAGGTACCCAGGAGGGCTAAAGGCCTCGGACTGAACATGGCATATTTTCTAAGAACCTCCATTTTGCTCCAGATACATAATTTTAAATAAACTAGTTATGGATCTATTTCAAAGGCTAATATAAAATGTACATTTTTTAAAGTTAAAATAATAGACTTCAAAGACATTTCTGAGATTAGGGTAACTTCCTTCAGGCTCTGACCCCAGATTTGTAGAGCAGGATACTTGAGAGGCCCGTAGACTGACTGCTGATGTTAACTCAAGAGAGCCTCATGAAGGAGGTGGCCTTTGAAATAGCTTTGAAAGATCAGCAAGATGTATATTGGATAATGGACTTGCAGAACAGACACAGAGGCTGGAGAAGAGGATTCATAGAAAGCAGTGGTTCTCAAAGCATGGTCTTCAGACCAGCAGCATCAGCATCAGCATCACCTGGGAAATTGTGAAAA
Organism: Cebus imitator; assembly: GCF_001604975.1. Classification (NCBI taxonomy): domain Eukaryota; kingdom Metazoa; phylum Chordata; class Mammalia; order Primates; family Cebidae; genus Cebus; species Cebus imitator. The sequence goes on from NW_016107647.1 coordinate 1,749,317, forward strand.
ATGAAAATTATTCGGCCCCAGCCCAGACCTGCTAAGTAGAAACTCAGGCAGAATGCAGGGTGGGCAGCAATCTGTGTTTTCCTAAGCCTGGCAGGTAATTTGGATGCACACTCAAATTGGAGAACCACTGTTACACAGAAGTGAGCAGGAAGCTGCAAAGGTGGCTGCACCAGCTCCCGCAGAGATGTGGTCACCAGGCCAAGGAGTTTAACTTGGTGCTGAGGGCAGGAGGGGCCTTGAGGAGTTTGGAGGAGAGGCAAAATAAATGGGGAGCCCTGGCTTGTCCTCCCTCTCCCAGGGGCGTGTGTTTGTACACTTGTAACTCCTGCCCGGATAGAACATTTCCATCATCCCAGAAGATTCCTGTCATACCCTCCCCCAGGTTACCACTGTTTTGCTTTCTGTCACATGAGATTGGTTTAGCCTGTTCTTGAACCTCACAGGAATGGAATAATAAATTATGTACTCTTAAATATCAGGCTGCTTTAGCTCAACAGTCTGTGAGATTCAGATAGCTGTTCATGGGTATCAGCGTTCTTTGGTAGGCATAGTCCACAGTTGGGTTGTCTGTGCTCCTGTGCATGAACACGTGGGTGGCTTCCCATTTGGGCTATTAGAAAGCTGCCGTGAACGTCACCATAAATACCTGCAGTCATTTCTCCTTGGTATTTACCCAGGAGAGGAACTGCAGGGTCACAGGATAAGCATAGACATAGCTTTTCTAGCAACTGCCAGGTAGGTTAACAAAGAGGTTAAAACAATATATGTTCCCCCTCTAGTGTATGAGAACATTCATTCCACACTCGTGCCAACATCTTGGTATCTTTGTCGGCCTCTGTACTCGCGGCCGTTCTGGCAATTGTGTAGTGGTGTCTCCCTGTGGCTCAGTTTGCATTTCCCTGATGATTAAAACAATTGAATCCTTCATTCTGTTTGTTAGCCATTGGGAACGCTCTTTTGAATGTTCCCTTTCCTTTTTTTTTTTTAAATTGAGATATCTTTTTCATATTGTTCTTAGTAGCTCTTCAAGTATTCTGGACACAAGTCCACCTTCAGATCTGAGCATTGTGCATATTTTCTCAATCTGTGACTTCCCTACCTACTTTTTCTTAACAGCTTTATTGAGATATAAGTCTCATGCAGTACATTTCAGTCCTTCAAAGTGTAAAATTTCACGGTTTTCAGTTGAGCGATCATTGCACACACAGTCACACACTACACCCAAACCATACTCCACTCCTCAGCTCCTCTTTTACCTCAGGGCCTTTGCACCTGCGGTCCCTTCTGCCTGGAGCACTTGCCTCTTGTCCCAGTGTAGGCACTGCCTCCTTGGAAGGCTTTCCTGTGGCCAAGCCAGGTCTCCCTTCTCTGGTTTGCTGGTTCCTATGGTTTTCCCATCACAACACTTAAGCCCCTGTGTTGACATGGTCTTTTTACTCACGGCTTTGGAACGGTTACCCAGATTGCACACTCTCTGAGGGCGGAAGTGCATCTCTCTATGCTCCCACTGTCTCCTCCGGGCTTGGTGCAAAGCAGGCACTCGGAATATTTGCTGAATGAATAAAGGAATGAGGGCCAGGTGCCTCCTACCCGCTTCCTCCCTCTCAGATAGCTGCCAGGTCACTGAGATGTGATGGTGGACCCAAGTTGATGAGACAGCAGTACCCTTTCAGGGAGTGATGGATGGTGAGGCTGGCACTCAGCACTTCCAGCCAGTACATGAGTTTTAAGAACAGATGTTTGTGGCAATTCTGATTATGCTCCAGTTTTTGAAGTGAGTCATGTTGGTGATGGCAGTCCTGCCCATTGGGACTAAGTCGATCAGTGAGAATTAATTATAGACGAGAAACCAGCTTGCAGAGCAATTAATATTAAGCTCCCTGGAGAGTGGTGCAAATACAGCCGGCCTTGTCTTTGCCTGTTCTTCCTTTTCTCTCCCAGCACTGTACAATTGACAAAGCAGTTGTAATCATTAGGAAGAGCCTCTCTGCAGCCTCCTGCTATACTTTGTGGTACTGATCTCCATTTTACAGGTGAGAAAACTGAGGCTCAGACAGGCGACAGCTTGCCTAGTTGTTCAGTACCCTGTGGTGTGTTTGGGCTTGAGTCCAGCCCAGAGCAAATGAGAGTGTGTTCAAAGCCCTCTGTCAGCCAGTGCCCATGCAAGAGGGGACATTGCCTTCATCAGGATACACAGCTGTTTTCTTCCTTTTCCTGGGATGCCAGGGCTGAGAAAAGCCTGCAGGGCTGGAAGCTGGGTCCTAAACATGGAGACTCACAGGGAAAGAGTTGTGGAGTCCTCCTGACCCAGGTCAGCAGGGACACCTCCACCCCAGCCTCAGAATGACCCCAGTGCCCCAGAGCCAATTGTGGCAGAAGTCCGAATGACCCACGACCTCCATCCAGCTGCCCTCTGCACCTGCCGCCCTCCTCACCACCCTCGTCTTCTCTGTATTCTAAAACATGCTTTCAGGAAAGGCTCTGATAGCTCTTGTACAAGGACATTCAGTTTCTCTTGACAGCTCAGGCGTGTAGCCTCCTCATAGGAACACACATGCCTTCATCCCAGAGAGTCCATTTGCTAGTTCAAGACTCATCCCCTTAAGGGTTTCTGACCTTCATGTTGGGGCTGGAGGTTTCCTGAGATCTTGAATCATGCTGGACTGGGGCTGGCCAGTCTGGGGCAGGAACCAGCTCATCCTCCCTCCTTGGGACTGTAAGCCAGGGTGGGTTGCCCTCTGTGTGCCCTCCCCATAGTTCCGGCCAGAACAGGTCACAGCAGCAGGAGGTCAGCACCAGACAGGATGAGGTGTTCAGGAAGCACAGACCTTTGTAAACTCCATATCTGCTCTCCCTGTCTGATGGTGCAGGCACGCGCCTGTCGGCAGATGTTGGACGCACGGTGCGAGGGGGTCTCTCAGCCTCTATGTCTCACCTTGGAGCCCTCCTTTCTTCTCCCTTCGTGTCCCCTCCCTTTTTCCCTTCTCCTCTTTCTCCCCTTCTCCCCTTTTTTCTCTCTCTTCTTCTCTGCCCCCCTCTCTCTCCTTCTCCCCCCGCCATGCTTGTATACTGGCTCTGCTTCCTTGGTTTTCTTTCTCTCTCTCCCCATTTCCCCTCTCTGTCCCATCCCACCTCCCTGTCCTCTTTTCTACCCCTTGTTGTTCCCCTGCAAGGAGGGGTAGAAAAGCTTCTGGCCTTCACTTGGGGAGAGAAGGCCACAAAGGCTTCCTGGAGGAAGGGCTGCCCATCCTCTCTCAGGCACTTTCCACTTTTAGATCCTTATATAAAAAAGACCCTTATTTATTTTATTTTATTTTTTGATACAGGGTCTAGTTCTATCACACAGGCTGGAGTGCAGTGACACCATCACAACTCACTGCAGTTTCAACCTCCCAGATTCAAGTGATCCTCCCACCTCAGTATCCCAAGTAGCTGGAAATATAGACAGGCACCACCATGCCTGGAGAATGTTTAAATTTTTTGCAGAGTCTTGCCATACTGCCCCAGCTGGTGTCCATCCAACTCTTGGGCTTAAGCGATCCTCCTGCCTTGGCCTTCGAAGGTGCTGGGATTACAGATGCGAGCCACTGCATCTGACCTAAAGAAGACCATCCAGCAGTAGAAGCTGTCCAGCAAACCAGGCTTGGTGGCTCATGCCTGTAATCCCAACACTTTGGGAGGTCGCGCTGAGCAGATCACCTGAGGTTAAGAGTTCAAGAGCAGCCTGGCCAACATGGTGAAACCCTGTCTCTACTAAAAACACATAAAATTAGCTGGGCGTGGCAGTGGGTGCTTGTGATCTCAGCTATTCAGAAGGCTGAGGCAGGAGAATCACTTGGACCTGGGAGGCGGAGGTTTCAGTGAGCCCAGATTGTGCTATTACACTCCAGACTGGGCAACAAGAGCGAAACTCCATCTCAGAAATAGAAAGAAGCTGTCCAGCAGTGGGGTGAGATGTCTTGCCCCATAGGGAGCTCCCCATCAGGGAGACAGTCAAACAAGGCAGAGGAATCATCTTTCCTGAGTGTTCAGGGTGATTCGAACTTCTCTGTTTGGGCAAGAGTGCATTATCTCTGACCCTGGGATTTTCCCAATATGCATTGCTCCACAGCTCAAGGTGGTTTCAGGATTCCTACCCTCACCCCTAGCTGTGTATTTAAAATTGTAGAGCTAGGTCTCATGCAAGAGCAAATGTATTTGAAGATAAAATATTTTTCTTGTGAGAACTATATTCTTTATAAATTTTTGTTCTTTAATTTATTAAAAAATCTATAATAGATGTACATAGTTTCAGAGTATGTGATAATTTAATATGTTATATAATCTGTAAAGAGCAAATCAGTGTACTTGGAATATGTATCACCCTAAATATTTCTCTTTATGCTGGAAACATTCAAATTATTCTCTTCTAGTTATTTGTTTGGTTATTTATTTGCGTATTTTTAGAGGCAGAGTCTCACTCTGTCACCCAGGTTGAAGTGCAGCAACGCGACCATAGCTCACCGCAGCCTGGAACTCCTGGGATCAAGCCATCTTCCCACTTCACCAAGTAATACTTGGAACTATAGCGATGCACCAACAAGCCCAGCTAACCTTTTAAATTTTTTGTAACGACGGGGTCTCACTATATTGCCCAGGCTGGTCTTGAGCTCCTGACTTCATAGTCCTGCCTTGGCTTCCCAAAATGCTGGGATTATAGATGTGAGCCACCATGCCTGGCCTCTTCTAGCTATTTTGAAATGTACAATTCATTATTGTAACCTATAGTCACCATACTGATTTATCTAACACTGGGTCTTATTATTTTTTTCTTTCTTTTTTTTTTTGTTTGTATGTTTTGTTGTTGTTGTTGTTGTTAGAGACAGATTCTCACTCTGTCACCCAGGCTGGAGTGCAGTGGTGCAGTCTTGCTTACTGCAACCTCTGCCTCCCAGGTTCAGGTGACCCTCTTGCCTCAGCCTCCCGAGTAGCTGGGATTACAGGCGCCCACCATCATGTCTGGCTAATTTTTGTATTTTTAGTAGAGACGGGGTTTCACCATGCTGGCCAGGTTGGTCTCGAACTCCTGACCTCAGGTGATCTACCTGCCTCTGCCTCCCAAAGTACTGGGATTACAGGTGTGACCCACTGCACCCGCCCTTATTTCTTCTATCAAAATGTATATCTGTAGGCATTAATCATCTGCTCTTCATTGCCACCCCCTTCCCTCCTCTGTTAGCTACCAGCCTACTTTCTGTCTTCATGAAATCCACTTTTTTAGCTCCGATATATGAGTGAGAATATGCAATATTTGTCTTTCTGTGCTTGATTTATTTCACTTAACATAATGATCTCCTGTTGCATCTGTGTTGCTGCAAATGATAGTATTTCATTCTTTTTTATGGCTGAATACTATTCCATTGTGTATATATGCCACATTTTCTTTATCCATTCATCTGTTGAAGTGCACTTAGGTTGAATCTATACTTTAGGTATTGTGAATAGTGCTGCAAAAAACAAGGGCTGCAGATATCTTTTTGATATATTTGGTTTTCTTTTAAATATCTATTCAGTAGTGGAATTACTAGAGCATTTGGTCATTCTTCTTCTTCTTTTTTTAACCTTTTTTTTTTTTTTTTTTTNTTTTTGAGACGGGGTCTCTCACTCTGTCACCCAGGCTAGAGTGCAGTGACACAATCATGGCTCACTGCAGGATTGACCCCCTGGGCTCAAGCAGTCCTCCTGCCTCGGGCTCCTGAGTAGCTGAGACTACAGGTGCAGGCCCAGCTAATTTTTTTTTAAATGAGATCTTGCTATATTGCCCAGGCTGGTCTCAAACTCTTGGCCTCAAGTGATCTTCCCAGTAGTTCTATTTTGAATGTTTTAGGAACCTTCATACTGTTCCCTGTAGTGGCTGTACTATTTTACATTCTCGCTAACAAGTGTTCCCATTTCTCGGCATCTTCGCCAGCATCTGTCTTGGCCTGTATTTTTGATAAAAGCCATTTTCACAGGGGTAAGATGATACCTCATTGTAGTTTTGATTTGCATGTCTCTGATGATTATGATGTTGAGCATTTTTTCATATACCTATTGACCATTTGCATGTCTTCTTTAGAGAAATATCTGTTCAAATCTTTTGCCCATTTTTAAATCAGATTATGTGGGCTTTTTTGCTATTTGAGTTGTGTGAGTTCCTTATGTATTTTGGTGGTTAATCTTTTATCAGATGAATAGGTTGTATAAGTTTTCTCTCATTCTGGGGGTTGTGACTTGACTTCGTTGATTGTTTTCTTTGCTGTGCAGAAGCTTTTTAGATTGACACAGTCCCATTTGTCTATTTTTGCTTTGGTTGCCTATGCTTTTGAGGTCTTGTGCAGAAAGTCTTCACCTAGTCCCATGTTCTAGGGTATTTCTCCAACGTTTTCTTCTAGTGCTTCATAGTTGGAGGTCTTAGATTTAAGTCTTTAATCCATTTTGATTTGGCTTTTGTGTAGAAGAGATCTAGTTTCATTCTTCTGCATATAGTTATTCAGTTTTCCCAGCACCATTTATGGAAGAGACTGTCCTTGCCCCAGTGTATGTTCTTGGCACCTTTGTCAAAGATGAGTTGGCTGTAATTGTGTGGATTTATACCTGGGTTCACAGACAACAAGTTTTTTTTTTTTTTTTTTTGAGAAAGATGGGATCTTACTCTGTCACCCAGGCAGAGTTTACTGCAGGCTTGACCTCCCGAGCTCAGGTGATCCTCCTAGCCTCCCGAGTAGCTGTGACCACAGATGCCTGCCACCCCATCCAGCTAATGTTCACATTTTTTTGTAGAGATGGGATTTTCCCACGTTGCCCAGGCTGGTCTTGGACTCCTAGATACAAGTGATCCCCCAGCCTTGTCCTTAAGTGCTGATATTAAAGGCATGAGCTACTGCACCCAGCCGACAAGATCTTAAACTCAGAAAAACCAAAGATTCCACCAAGAAACTATTAGAACTGATAAACAAATTCAGCAAAGTTGCAGGATGCAAAGTCAAAATACAAAAATCAGTAGCATTTCTATATACCAACAGTGAACAATCTGAAAAAGAAATACGAAAGCAATCCCATTTATCCTAACTATAAAGGATTTAAAATACCTAGGAATCAGTTTAACCAAAGAAGTGAAAGGTCTATACAAGGAAAACCATAAAACACTGATGAAAGAAATTGAAGAGGACACACACAAAAAAGGAGATGTTCCATGCTCATGGATTAGAGGAACTAATATTGCTAAAATGACAATGCTCCCCAAAGCAATGTATAGATCCAATATAATCCCTATCAAAATTCCAAAGACATTCTTCACAAAAATAGAAGATAAGTCCTAAGATTTACCTGGAACCACAAAAGACCTAACAGCCAAAGCAATCCCAAACAAAAAGAACAAAGCTGGGAGCATCACACTACCTGACTTCAAAATTTACTACGAAGTTTTAGCCACCAAATCAGCACAGTACTTGCATTAAAAACAGGATACATGGAACAGACTAGGGAACCCAGATATAATTCTTATATTTATTAAATTGATTTTAGTTGTAGAAGTACATTAATCATGACAGATTTTAGAAAATAGAGACAGGATGAACAGTCATTCCTAACTCCACTCCTGACGCGGCCACTGCACGTTGTCCTGTCCGAGCTTTCTCCTCTGCTCACTTTTTACACTGTTATGTCAGGGTGGTGGAAACAGCTCTGCATCCCTTCTTGATTGCTGGACACTATGATGTGAATATTTCTATGTAGCCACCACCTTTATCATTTTTAGTGACTGCTTAATACACCATAGGGTGGATGCCTATTATTTCCTTAGATTTTGTTTTAAAACAACATAGCACATGAACCTCTTCAAAGATGGATAATGAGAAAGCAAAAACCTTCTGCTTTTTAAAAATTTTTTTTGTGTGACAGAGTCTCACTCTGTCACCCAGGCTGGAGTGCAATGGCATGATCTCAGCTCACTGCAACCTTGGCCTCCTGGGTTCAGGCGATTCTCCTGCCTCAGACTCCTGAGTAGCTGGGTCTACAGGCATGTGCCACCACACCCGGCTAATTTTTTGTATTTTTGGTAAAGACGGGGTTTCACTGTGTTAGCCAGGATAGTCTCGATCTCCTGACCTCGTGATCCGTCTGCCTTGGCCTCCGAAACTGCTGGGATTACAGGCATGAACCACCATGCCCAGTCTAACCTTCTGCTTCTTTAAAGAAGAAATTACACAATCTCTCTCCCATCTTGTAAAGGAAGTGTGTTCACCAAGTGGCCACAGGAGAGGAGAGCAAGCATGTGTTGAGCCCTGCTCTGTGGCAGGTGTTGGGTTGGGTGTCAGCTCAGGCAGTCCTATGGTCACCAGGTACATGTGGCCATCTCTGTTTTGTAGGTGAGACCATTGGGTCTAGAAACACTGGCTTAAGGTCTCACAGCTGTCTTCACGTAGGGCAGGGCTCCAAAGCCCCAGGGGAGATCTGCCAAGGAGGGCTTGTGCTCAGTCCTATCAACCTGTGGGTAACAGGCCTTTTGGTGTTTCAGGATTTCCATGGAGCTGTCATGAGGGCCTTGGATGACATGGACCATGAAGGCAGAGACACATTGGCCCGGGAGGAACTGAGACAGGGCCTGAGTGAACTCCCAGCCATTTACGAACTTCACCAAGGCATCCTGGAGGAGCTGGAGGAAAGGCTGTCAAATTGGTGAGCAGTCCCTGGACCCCAAGGCTCCACTTTTGTTGCACTGGGAGAATGGAGAGGGATAAAAACACCACCGTATGAAATGGGATCTCCATTTGGTGGATGGGAAAGCCAAACTCAGAAGTGTTAAGTCATTTACTCAAAGTAAAACAACTATGCAAGGGTTGAGCTGGGATCTGCACCCAGGGATATGACTCCAGGCCCCCGCTTCTAACCCTCTGTTGGTTACAAGGCTGAGTTCTCAGCGTCCCATCCCCCTCCCCCCTGACTGCAGGGAGAGCCAGCAGAAGGTAGCTGACGTCTTCCTGACCCGGGAGCAGGGGTTTGATCACCACGCCACTCACATCCTGCAGTTCGACAGGTACCTAGGTCTGCTCAGTGAGAATTGCCTCCACTCTCCCCGGCTGGCAGCTGCTGTCCGTGAATTTGAGGTGGGTCACTTGATCCTCTGAGACCCTGCTGTAAGGATGCAGGGGTTGGGCGAAGGGCTTAATGCAAATCAGTGGGACATCTTAGTAGGTCTGGGGCTGGGGAGCAGACAGGGAAAACCTGGCCAGAAGGATGAGAGGATGACCCATCAGGAAGGAGAACCCTGAACATCCCCTGTTGGGCAGCAGATGACAGTGCAGTGAGTGCTACCCACAGGAAGGATCTCAGGGGTAGTTTTCTTGTCCCAGTTGATAAGCACCAACCAAGCTAGTGCCCCAGCCATTGGAATGTTCAAGGAAATTCCCAGTACTAGCCACAAACTGGGGATCCAGTTTTCCTGGGCAGAAAAAGAGGGAGCTTTCCTCCATTGATAAGATTAAGAGGGAAGCAGGGACTCAGAGAGGCTTGATACGGAGTAGAGCACCAACTGGTAACATGATGGAGTGAGCAATTAGTTACAGTAGGGCCGGGCTAATCCAGAAGGGCTTCCTGCAGGAGGAGAACCTGGTTTTGGAGATGAGGGAGAAGCTCCTCTGGGCCGGGAAGAGGTGTGGATGGGATGGCGTACATGGGCTGCTGTAAGCCTGGTGCCCTCGGGAGGAATTTCTGATAAGGTTTTTCCTCCCCTCTCTTGAGAGCAGCAGAATGTACAAGGAGGTGGCCAGACTGCAAAGCATCGGCTGCTGCGGGTGGTTCAGCGCCTCTTCCAGTACCAAGTGCTCCTCACAGGTGGGCCCCACAGGAGCTCATGGGGGACTGAGGTGGAGGGGCAGGGAAGGCCTCTGAGGAGGGGTGGAGGCGACTGTGGCAGGCAGGTGTTGGGGAAGGATGGCCTCTGCCTTCACCTTTCCCTCCAGTTGAGCTTTGAGCCCCATGAACCATCTCCTGCCACCTTAGAAAGCTCCCTCCAGTGGCCATCCCAACCCTAAAACACAAAAACCCGGTGATACCCCTCCCCAGCTTGCACTTCCTCCCTGCCTCAGCTGGCCATCTCTTCATTTCACTGGAGCCCTCCTTGTGGCCACATTAGTGGGCATTTTTAGCCTTGGACCTGATAGACCCCTCACCACTTCCTGCTTTCGAGTGTTTTCCTCTGGGTTTCTGTGGCATATTCTCTCACACTTCCCTCCCATCTCTGTCCCTTCTCTGTCTCTGCTGGTGTCCTCCCGTCCTCCAGTGCACCATAAACATCAGAGCTTCTCAGGGCTCAGTCCAGGGTCACCTTCCCTTCCCTTCCCTCTCTGTGCCCTTTCCCCTATCTCTGCCTGCTGGAAACACCCACTTCTCTGTTCCGAGCTCCAGACCCATTTATCCAACTGCCTCCCAAATAAACAAGGACTCCTGCCCTGGGCAACTGATGTCCTAGTGAGAGAGACAGACCGTACATATGTAGGCATGGATATGTAATTCCAGGTAACAACTGGGGCTCCTCAAAAATACATTAGGGCCAGGGACTAGAGAATTCATTCATCTAATCCAAAAACTATTTATTGAGTGTACCAAGTCCCACTCTGGATGCTGGAGATGCAGCAGTGAATCAAACAGCAAACTCAGGGACACTGTGGAGCTTATACCCTAGACAAGCAAATCAGAAAGCCGAAAGATAATGTCTGTTAAGAACTCGTAAGAAAAATAAAACAAGTTAAGGAGACAGAGGGAACAGGGCTGCTGTGTTAGACTCAGTGATCAGGGAAGACCTCTCTGAGGAGGCAGCATTGGACAGAGATCTCAGTAATGTGAGGACATGAGCCATATGAAGATCTGAAGAGAGTGCCAAGCAGAAGGAACAGCAAGTGCAAAGGCTCTGGGGTAGGAACAAGCTTGGCACATTCAATAAAGCCAGCATGGCCAGAACAGAATGAGCAGATGGAAGAGCAGTCACAGGGAGGGACTGGAGGATGCAGAGCCTGGAGAGCATGAATGTACTACAGGTTCCACAGGACTCTGCTGTGTTGATATCTACGTCTTTCTCCACTAGTGGACTGTGTGCTTCTTAAAGATGGATTCACCTTGTTGTGTCTGTCTCCAAGGCATGGCCCAGTGCCAGGCACACAGCAGGCGCTCAGTGGGTGTCTGTTGGATAAGTGAGTGACAAGCAGCTGTGGCAGCAATGCTGACGGTGGTCCTGGGGGCCTGGTTTTATGCTAGCATGGTATTGTGATGGGACCAGCAGGGGAGAGAGGGTACATGCCTCATTCTTCTCGAACCTCCAGCTTTGGCAAGAGAGGGGTCACAGTTGTGGGCAGGAGGGGCTGACCTCGCCAGTAGCTGACTCCTGGCTCTCGTCCTACCAACAGACTATTTAAACAACCTTTGCCCGGACTCCGCCGAGTACGACAGCACACAAGGTGAGTCCCGCAAGAACGCAGAGAGAAGTACTCGAGCCTGCTCTGCCTCCTTGCCCCAAAACCTGGACCCTGCCCCAGTTCCGAGGCCCGGGACATAGTCCCCTCCCCACCAGCTGGGTGGGTTCTGCATATGACACATCCAGGACTTCTTTGAGAACCCCAGCTCTTCTGAGACGGATCCCCCCTCACCTTAGCTGTGGAGACATCCTAGGATGGGAGGACATCCCGTCAGAGGGGGATGGGGGTCACCAGAATTTGGTGACAGGGAGGGGTGTGCCAGGTCTGAAAAGCCTACCGCAGTCTCCCTGTTTCCTCCCAATTCGATGTGGCTGTCCCTTTGTATCACCTGCCAGTATGGTCCCTAATATAACGTATTCAGTTTACAGCCAGGGAAACTGAGGCATGCCTGAGCGTGGTCAAATCACTGTCAAAGTCACTTAGGCAGTAGTGGCCAAGCTGGGGTTGAGGCCTGTGACCTGACACTAGAGTGGGGAGAATTGATGCCCCTCCTGCAGTGGCCCAACTCCTGCTCTGCCTCCCTCCCCAGGTGCACTGAGCCTCATCTCCAAAGTCACAGACCGTGCCAACGACAGCATGGAGCAAGGGGTGAGTGCAGCCCGGTGGCCCCCTTCCTCAGACACAGGTTCCAGGCACCTCCCTACCCGTTCTGGTCAGCCGTCTGGTGCTCCACTTCTAGGAGCTGCGGGCAACTATCTCTCTTGTGGGACTCTACAGAGAGCCTTGGGTTCTGGCTCTGACCCTTGATGTGTGACCTCAGGCCCTGTGTGCCCCTCTCTGGGCCGTTGGTTCACCATTCAGACAATGAGAGGGGCTGCAGACTTGTGGAGAACTGATAAGCAATGCCCCACTGTGGTCCAAGGCCACCCACATCAGCACCTGCGGTGCTTTGTAAACTCCTAGTTCCTGGGCACACCTTAGATCCTCCCAGTCAGAGCTTCTGCATGTAGGATCTAGAGATCTGCATTTTTAATAAGCACTCTGGGTAAATGTTAGGACCACAAAAGTTGGAGAATCACTAGTCCACTAGAATACATGCTTGAAGCACAGATCTGATTCTGACTGTGTGTGACTCTGTTAGACGCTGATCAGGTGTTTGCTGGGTTTCTGCCAAAGAGGGCAGAGTTGACCCTGCATCCAAGCTCCATTCAGGTGACCACCAGGGTTACTTGCGTCCACATGCTCACTGCCCTGCTAAGCTGTAAGCATGTCAGCACTCTGTGTTGAGAATTGTTCCAAGCCCAAGTCCTAGATCACTGAAAAAGAGTTCAGTGACCAGCTAGCTAGTCATGTCTTCTGCAGGCACAGAAGGGAGATGATGTGTGCCAAGGGGGTGCTACGTTTTGCTGTGGTGAACAAATAAGGCATGCATACAGTGAGTCATCCACAGGCAGAAGAGGAGGGGAAATTGCATTTATTGGACACCTGCTATGTGTCAGACTTTGTACTGTTTTGGGGACTGGAGATACAAGGTGATAAGACATGAATCCCAGCCCTCGAGGAAACCTCTGCTTAGTGAAGTAGTAAATATGTGGATGCAAATGACCGTGATAGACGTCATGGGAGAGAATGCCACAGGGTTCAGAAAAGGGAGGCGGCCCTTCCAGCTGAGGCTGCCAGAAGAGATGATACAGGCCAGGTGCGGTGGCTCATGCCTGTTATCCCAGCATTTTGGGAGGCCAAGGCAGGTGGATCACTTGAGGTCAGGAGTTCAAGACCAGCCTGGCCAACATGTTGAAGCCTGTCCCTATTAAAAATATAAAACTTACCTGGGTGTGGTAGCATGCGCCTGTAGTCCTAGCTGTTCGGGATTCTGAGGCTAGAGAATCGCTTGAACCTGGGAGGCGGAGGTTGCAGTGAGCTGAAATCATGGCACTGCACTCCAGCCCGGGCAACAGAGTGAGACTCCATCTTAAAAAAAGAAAAGAAAAAGATATGGAGGTGCCCTGATAGGGAGGATTTGCATACATGCCAGGAAAGCAGAGGGAGAAAAAGGGGTGCCGGGAAGAGGGCTGGCCTGGGCAAAGGCATGGAGGTGGGATGGTACATGCTGGAGTTCAGAGAGCCACCTACCATGGCTGGGAGACAGGGAAAGGATGGCAGGGTAGGAACCAGAGTCCAGGGAGAGAGGTCGGGCTGGCTGGTGAGGGGTGGACTGACACTGGAGGCTGAGCCAGCTGGGTATGAATTACACAGGCCAGTTTCTGGGCGAGTTTCTGCGTGGGTCAGACATGCCCTTTTCTTTCTTTCTTTCTTTCTTTCTTTCTTTCTTTCTTTCTTTCTTTCTTTCTTTCTTTTCTTTCTTTTCTTTCTTTTCTTTCTTTTCTTTCTTTCTTTTTTCTTTTCTTTCTTTCTTCTTTCTTTCTTTTTTAATTATACTTTAAGTTCTGGAGTACATGTGCAGATTGTGCAGGTTTGTTACACAGATATACACATACCATGGTTGTTTGCTGCCTCCATCCCCCTGTCATTTACATTAGGTATTTCTCCTAATGTTATCCCTCCCCAATCCCCTCACCCCCTGCTATCCCTCCCCTAGCTCCCCCACCCCTCGACAGGCTCCAGTGTATGATGTTCCCCTCCCTGTGTTCATGTGTTCTCATTGTTAAACACTCCCTTATGAGTGAGAACATGTGGTGTTTGGTTTTGTTCTTGTGTCAGTTTGCTCAGAATGATGGTTTCTAGCTTCATCCATGTCCCTGCAAAGAACATGAACTCATCCTTTTTTATGGCTACATAGTATTCCATTTGCCACATTTCCTTTATCCAGTCTATCATTGATGGGCATTTGAGTTGGTTCCAAGTCTTTGCTATTGTAAACAATGCCGCAGTAAACGTGTGTGCAAGACATGGCCTTTTCATCTGGCCTTCTCTCTCACTCTGCCCTGCACTGACCTCCCTGCTCCTCATCATTTTGGCATCCTTTATATATAGTGAGAGTCTCTCAATGCAACCAAAAAGGAGAGATGCTTTGGGATCCAGCGCCCTGTAGAGGAATAGCAGCATATGGGCTGGGTTCTCCACATTTCCCTTCAGCCAGGCTGCCTCTGTTTCCAGAGAGAAAAACTAGGTCAGGCAGGGATGCATATTCCCTCCTACAGGAGAGCTTGCACACGCGGCCCCACCCAGAGGAGGAAGCAGAGTAGCCGATAACCAGATACCCTCCTGGCTTTCTCCAGGGCTGAAGTTGGATGCTGTTCTGGGAAGCAGGGGCCAGCTGTGGACAGCTGTGGGCAGCTGCACCAGGCCTGCTCTGGACCAGAGGCCCCCTAGCCCATGCCTGCTTGGATTGGGTGGAGACTGTGCCTGGGACATTTACTCTTTTGCAGTTCCGTGGTGTGGAGCACATTCACATTGCATGCAGCTGTCACACCATTCAACTTCAGAACTTTTCCTCTTCTCAGACTGAAACTCTCTCCCCGTTAAACTCTTAATTCCCCATTTCAGTCTCCTCCCCAGCCCCTGGTAACCACCATTCTGCTTTCTGAATGGATTTTATTTTTTAAAACAATGTTAAATGTACAGAAAGTTTGAGAAGATAGTGCAGAGAGTCTCCATGTATCCCACACACAGCGTTCTCTGTTATGAACATCTTATATGAGTTTGCTACATTTGTTACATCCAAGCACATAATGATACAGGATTATTAACTGAAGACCCTAGTTCATTCAGATTCCCTTAGTTTTGCCTGGTATCTTGTTCCAGAGTCCCATCCAGGATCCTGCATGCTATTTAGAGGCCCTGTCACCTTGGGGTCCCCTTGACTGCAGTAGTTTCTCATTTTCCTTGCTTTTGATGAGCTTGACAGTTTTCAGGATTACTGGTCAGGTATATAGCGGGATGCCCTTCTGGTGGAAATGTCTGATGTTTTTCTCCTGATTAGACTGCCTGTTTGTTTATCTGGGAAGAGGCTCACAGAGGAGTACTTTTCATCTCATCATATGAAGGACACATTCTAGCAACAGGATTTACCACTGTTGATGTTGACCTTGGTCACCTGACTGAAGTCACCTGGTGGCAGGTTTATGCAGCTTACACTTAGGAGTGGGTGTTATGCTCCCTCCCCTTGAGGGCACCACATCTATCTAGGTTATGTGGAATTCTGCCTGGGAGATTTGTCTCTTCTCCCTCATTGGCTAGTGTATCTAGTCATTATATATAAAGAAGTCATTTATATCAGTATGGACTCATGGATATTTATTTTACACTTTGGTTTATAATCCAATACTTCATTATTTTATTTCTTGAATTGTTTCAGCTTTAGCTGTTGGGAGTGTTTTCAGTTGATTTCTGTGCCCTTTTCACATGGCACCATCAATATAGATTTTGAGGGTGTGTGTGTGTGTGTGTGTGTGTGTGTGTGTGTGTGTTTTGAGCACTTCTTTACTCTCTGGCAGTGCAAGATGCTCCAGGATCACTCATCTTATACATTTCCTGGTGTCCCAGTCTTAGAATCAGTCACTTCTCCATGGAACCCTGGTTGCATTAATTGGATAGTTGTATTAGAAGCCAACATACAGACATTAAGTACACTCACTGCTAACGCAGTATCATTTATTTTAAGCTTCCTTAGCTGACAGCAAAGAAATGTATGTGTATACCAACCCTTGCATATACCCATATCTGTAGATATTTCCATACATAACCATCTGTATCTGAATAGTAAACTAACCATGAGTTTTATTTTATTTTTTGCAGAGATGGAGGGCCTACTATATTGCCCAGGCTGGTGCCAAGCAATCCTCTTGCCTCAGCCTTCCAAAGTGCTGGGATTATAGGCATTAGCCACCATGGCCAGCCTTAATTTATTTTTATTTTATAGTATTTTGTGTATTTGTTTTTTACCATGAGTTTTTACCAATGTTTCCTATTCTGATCATCACACTAGCCTCCTCCCCTTGCTTATCTGTAAATTCTCACTCCAATAGTGAGAACCTGGTTCCCACCACCCATAAACTTAATTGCTCAATTTACCTTGAACAGTTTGTGAAAGATATTTTTCCTGGGTATAGAAATCTGGATGGACAGTTTTTCTTTGATGCCACTCCACTGTCTTCTGGCTTACATCATTTCCAGCATAAAGACTGCTGTGATGCTCATGAGTGTCTGTCTTTGTGTAATGTGTCCCTTTTTTTCAGGCTGCCTTTAAGATTTTCTCTTTTGATTTGATTTTGGGAAGTTTGGCTGTGATGCGTCTGTGTATGTTTTGTGGCGGATGGGGTGTGCTTTATCCATTTGTAATTCTTGAGCTTCTTGGATCTGTGGTTTGTTGTCATTCATTAGTTTTGGGAAATCCTCTTGGATGCTCTGTTCTTTTTCTCCACTCTTTGTGTTTCGGTGTGGGTCATCCCCACTAGTCTATCTTCAAGCTCGTGGAGTCTTTCCTCAGCTGTGTTCCCTTTGCTGCTAAGCCTGTCAAAGGCATTCTTTATTTCTGATACTGATTTTTTACTTCTAAAATTTCTACTGGACTCTTTTGTATGGTTTTCATCTCTGCCAAAATCCTCCACCTGCTCATAGGTGGTATTCACCTTTCCTGCCAGGTCCTTTTACACCCCAATCAGAGCTACTTTAAGGTCTGATGGCTCTGACACCTGTGTCCCTTTGCACTGTGGTTTGTGGAATGCTTTCTCCTCTTGAAAATGAGTTGGGGTTGGGGAGTTTTTTGCTTGCTTTTTGTGTTCCTCATAATTTGTTATTGAAAGCCAGGCTTTATGTGTAGAGGCACTGTAGAGACTGAGATAAATCGTATTTACCCCCCAAGGTGGGCAAGCCTCTTTTTCAGTCATGCTGTTCACGGTGGGGGACAGGGCAGTCAGGTCAGTCCAGTCGGCATCTGAGCTGGGTCTGGGTTTTGCTGACATGTCATCAACCTTCAGTGCCTGCCAGGCTTCATGCTTCTCCAGCAGGGGCTGCTGTGACCTGTGGAGTGGGTCAAAGAGCTTTTTTCTCATTCCTGCTCCATATTCAGCTTTTAGCCCTCCCTGCACCACAGGAAGTCTCTCTCTCCATCCTCTGGTCCTTCCCAGAAGCAGGCTACTGCCCTGTGTTACTCAGCGCTGGGCTTATTATGGTGGGCACATGCCTCCATCTGAAGCAGAGCCTGTGAGCCAGGCTCACCCTCCATGGCAGCTGAGCTCTGCAGCTCTGTGGCTGGCCTTAGACAGGTTTCTGGCTTTCCCCCAGCAAGGCATTGATGCATAGTACTGGGTCCAAGGGGTTCCCGCCCCCCTCCTATGGTGCAGCTTTTGCTCTCTTTCCTTAGAGCAGCAGATCTTTGCCTGGGCTCCAAGGGTGGGAGGTCTCCTGGTCCCCCCGGGGAGCTGAAGCCTTGCATGAGAGAGGGCCTGAGGAAGTGGGCAGGGTTTTGCATGTGGCCCTGCCCTACCTTGGTCTTCCTTGTGGGCAGAGACTTGTGAATGAACGCTTTCGAGTAAGGACAGATTCCCTCGGTCTGCAGCTCCCCATTACTCTAAACTGGCACCAGTCCATACTTCTCCTTTAAGAATTTATTGACATTTTCTCTGCTCTCTTCTTACCTTCCTTTAACCAGCCCCCTCTGCCTCCTGTGTGGTGCCAGGGGTGCGGCAGTCCCTGCGTCTCATTCCTCTGTGGATGGGCTTGCCAGGCAGAACCCAGCGCACTTAGATGCCTTGTGACCCCCACTCTCTCACAGGCTGAAGCAGAGTTATGATTTTCAAGGTTATCTGGCTTTTTCTTACTACAATGAGAGCAGTGTTCTCTTGTACTTCCTACATCATAAGCAGAAATGGAACCACAGTTACTCATTTTTTACTACATAAAATTTTACTCCCCAAACCACAGATAATGGAAAGGACTTTTCAGGGTAGATTATCTACCCACAGTGCTCACCTTATGCCTTTAGAACCTGCCCTGTGTAAGGTTAAAGGAGCACCTGCCCACGGTGTGGGGGTGGGCGCTTGTTTCTAGGATTGTGGGGTGCTGTGCAGAGGAGACAGGGGGCTGTCACTTTATATTTTGTGGCTAACTCAGTGAGGTACTGACAGGGCACACTTATTTTTCTAACCATGAGGCTTCACAGAGTATTGACCCAGTTTCCTCTGCAGGTGCTATGTTTTTGGGCTGCTCCCCCTTGAAGACCCCCCTGGGCTGCAAGCCAGGAAAGCCTGAGGCCAGCTTTGGGTCTGGTGAAGTTCTCATGCTCCAGGCCTCATGAGAGATAATGGATTAGAGACAGTAGGAGCTGTTGTCCAGAGAAAAACAGGGATGTTGGGCAGCACAGCAAGGCCAGGCAGCTGCCTCCGTAGCACACGCAGTGATGGTGGTGGCGACCTGCAGACCCAGGCTCAGGTCCCAGTCCTGCCTCGTACAGGAGGTTGGATTTGGGGCAGGCCTTTCCGGGCTTCATTTTTGTCTGAAACAGAAGCAATGCCATGCCTTACGGAGGAGATAAGACGCCTAGAAGGGGCCCTGACCATCTCCCCCTCGCCCCATTCCCACCCACAGGAAAACCTGCAGAAGCTGGTCCACATTGAGCACAGCGTCCGGGGCCAAGGGGATCTCCTCCAGCCAGGAAGGGTGAGTGCCGCCGCCGTGGGCAGGGGCAGAGGGTGGCTGGGCGAGGCTCCGATAAGTCCCATTGTTCACTGGGCTGGCCCCAGACAGGCCTGGCTGCAGGTGCTGTCTACCGTGGAGGGCAGGCAGGCGGGTGGGTGTGGGCTCACTGAACTCTCCTGGCTGCGGCCCTGGGCTGCCTTCCCTGGGATTCCCCACCCCATGTGTTGCCCACAGGGCAGTTAAAGACTCAGAGCCAATTTTTTCATGTTCCCTATGGCTCTCCTCACCTCCAAGAAGAGGAAGCACCAAGTATTTTTAGTGCACAGTTGCTGGGAAAACAGAAAATGATCTCCCAAGAGCAAGTCCCTAGAAAATTTCTTAAAAATAACATTCTTGAAGAGATAAATTCATTCTCTTTAAAGCTTCCAAATGGAAAACATAAAACTCAGCTTAAAAGTAGTAAAAAATATGTTCATTACCAGTTACGCTCCGTAAGGGACAAGAGACAAAGGAATGAAAGTGCATGCTCAGAGGAATTTTACTGGAGATCAGCAGGTGTCTCACGGGTCTGAGGTTCTGTAAAGTTACATTTAGTGTTTTGACCAGGATCATAAGTTTGGCAAACTATTTCTTAAATGTCTATTTGTATATCCAGAATTAAGAGGGCTATAGCAGCTGTTCCCAGGTCTTCATCTGTTTTAGTAGACCTTCAGAGGCTCTGTTCTTGAATGGATTCCTCATGGGTATAGACCAAGGAGGGAGTCATGGCTTGGACCACTTGGAATCCTGAAAGACAGTCTTGAGTATCATGATCCCAAATGTTGAAATCCCAAAAGATCAAAATCCCAAAAATATAATTCTGGAAAAAATAATTTAGAAACATATTTAAAAGATATTTGTATTTTTAAAAAGGGAATTTAAGAAACATAAAAACACAACTGGGCCGGGCACAGTGGCTCACGCCTGTAATACCAGCACTTTGGGAGGCCAAGGTGGGCGGGTCACAAAGTCAAGAGATTGAGACCATCCTGGCCAACATGGTGAAACCTTGTCTCTACTAAAAATACAAAAATTAGCTGGGCGTGGTGGCGTGCACCTGTAGTCTCAGTTAGTAAACTGAGGCAGGAGAATCACTTTAACCCGGGAAACGAAGGTTGCAGTGAGCCAAGATCGTGCCACTGCGCTCCAGCCTGGTGACAGAGCGAGACTCCATCTCAAAACAAAACCAAAAAAGAAACATAAAAACACAACAGAACACTTCACAGGCCACTTTATACAATAAAATTGGCACTAAGAACATACATAATTTTGCAAAATGTTGCTGTATGCTGACAAGAGCTTCGTGGGTCAAACAGTCATGAGCACACAAACCTTACTCCTAAAAAAGTCAAACAGGAAAATTTATCCGTGTATATCAGTACGGTTAGTACTTGCGTGCACCAGCCTCGTAATTCTGGTCATCTGAAATACCATGACAAATAACCAAAGTCTTTTGATGAGCTCAGTTAAAATCTGTGATGGGTCACTATGGTATATGCAGCCACCCACAGAGCTAAGATCTCAGGAAAAATTGTCTTTCACAGAAGCAAGGGTTATCTCCATTCATTGAGGAATTTGGTATTTTTAAGTATATACACAGTGCTTAAACACAAATTAAACATTGTGATAATGTACTTTTCATGAAGTCAAATGTGCAAAAAAACTGCATAAAATGAATTAGAACCTGTAAAAGTTTGTACGCAATTTATACCTCCAGTATTGGAAATGATACAGAATGTAATACAGAGCATGGTGAACTGCTTTCCAGGTTTCCAGGCATTCTCCAGTCCAGTCAAGCTGATGCCTAACAGTTAACCATCACAAATCCACCCCTTGTCAACTTGGCACCCGCATGCATCTTCTGAAGTCATACTTAATTTTCAAACAAAGACAGTAACAGGGTAATAATTCCACCTAACATAATGCAGTTCTTCTGTGATTGCAGTTTTCAGAATTTTGTGAGTGTTTTGTTTTTTTTGAGATAGGGTCTTATTAAGTTGCCCAGGTTGTGGTCTTAGACTCCGGAGCTCAGGTGATCCTTTCAAGTAGCTGAGACTACGGGCACACACCATGGCACCCAGCCTGATTTTTGGAATTTTTGATGTTAAGGATGTTAGACATTGGGGATTTAGACTTTAGGAATTGGCATTCAAGGTGGTGCCTTTCAGGACTACGATCCAGGTCCTGCTCTAGCATCTGTGGCACCTCTCGTGAGCAGGGATTTATCTGCAAGCTGCTCCTAGGTTCTCTGGGAGGCTTTATGATTTAAATTTCCACTCAGGCCTCCCCACACCCTTGTCTGGGATTAAGGGGGCATCAGCCTGACTGCCAAGGTCTGCTTCTCTCTCCACAGGAGTTTCTGAAGGAAGGAACGCTGATGAAAGTAACAGGGAAAAACAGACGCCCCCGGCACCTATTTCTGGTAAGTGCCCGGTCCCCAAGCCGAGCTCTGGAACTGCCAAGTTGTATGAGGTTTTCTAGGACCATTATTCAAGGACAAGTGGAAGTGGGTGGAAGGAGAGTAGAAAAGAGCAGAAATTTGGGGGCGAGGATCATTCCAGACAGCTGAGAGCTTCACCCTTGGAGACCACAGCCCACGGGACATTTGTTATTTGAATGATTTTGAGTGGAATGTTGGCAAAATGTAGTTGCCCACATCTCCACCTTAAATATCTGTCAACCATCTTATCTAATGCTCAGAGAACTGAGGTCCAGAAAGGAAAGTCGCTGTTGGCCAGGCCTCCTGGCAGGATGGTGGCAGAGGCCCAGGAGGGAGCCAGGGGTTGTGACCCAAGTACAGCATTTTCTTTACTGTGTAGGAGATGGGACATAATTGAACGTTTTTGCTTGGACGGCTGTAGTCTTGCCTACCAGGGAGTGTCCAGGCCTAGGGTGTAGCTGTATCAGCGTCAGTGGCTGCTAAGTGCCCCAATCATGGGACCCCCAAGTGGCCATGCCTTTTAAGCCCTCTGCTGGGCAGTTTTCCTCCTGCTCCTGCTCTTCTGCTCTCATGCCTTGTTCCTGTCTGCCACAGCTGCCTCTCCCAGCCTCCTTGTACTTCGTTAGAGCATCGTGTGCAGTGGGAGAGACAGGCCGTGGCAAGAGCCTACGAGCTTGCTCTGTTCCAGGCGTTGACTGAGTGCTCGTGTGTGCTGATGCTAGAAACAAAGAAAGAAAAATCCCAGATCTTGCCTTCAGCCTTCAGAGTCCAATGGGAGGGAGAAGCAAGCAGACAATCCATTGTAAATGCAGAGTTTTGAGCATGATATGGAGGATCTCGGGGGCTGTGGAAGCAAAGAGGACTAAGGAGGGCCGGGGGTAAAGAGAAGAGGCGGCACAGCCACGGCAGCGCTGCAGTGTATGGAGTGTCTGCTGGGTGTGCACGCTGTGCTCAGTGTTTCCTGTGTTTCCTGAAGAATATTCTACCCAAATTCATCCCTGGAGGAAGGATGGGAGTTTGGCATGTGCACCAAAGAAGGACGTTTCCGGAGAGGGAAGTGCCTAGGCAAAGGCTAGAGGCGTGAGGACCATGGTGTGTTGGAAGAGCTCTGTGAGCCTCAAGAAGTCTTTGTCTGCAGCCAGACCCTTCTGCTCCTGAGTGGGGCTTTCCCCATGCCCTGAATAGGTCCAACCCATAGAGGGGCCACTTGAGGGCTGACCTCCAGAGAGTGCTGGTGGTGCTGGTGGAGAAATCCTGAGCCTGGCCAGGAAGTGTGGAGCCTGCGGGGCCGGCAGTGTGTGCTGGGCCCCGACGGCTGGTGTCCTCAGGCTCTGCCTGAGGCACCAGGTAACCCAAGTCCAGAGTCTTCCTCCTTTCTCTCCCTCCTAAGAGCTATTTCTTCCTTCCCACGAGAACCCCTCACTCTGGCTGGTCGGTGCTGCAGTGGACGAGATTTAGCTGCAGGCAAGAAGAGAATGGACCCCCGGGGGGATTTTGAGAGGGATCTGAGAGCCAAGCAGTAGGTGGCTTAGATTTGGGTTCTCAGAAGGATCACAAAGCCCCTAGAGATGTTTGAGTCCTTTTCTCTAGGTCGTTTTTTTGTTTGTTGTTTGTGTTACCTCCGCTTACACACCTCCAGTGTTGGGGTGCTCACTGCCTGCTTAACATTCATTCATTCTACAGCTTACTGTCTATCTCTTCTGCGTGCCATGATCTGTGCTGGTGTGTAGACATAGCCTCTGTCCTGGTGTGTAGACATAGCCTCTGTCCTGCTGTGGGTCTTGGAGTCTAGTGGTGGAAGCCATTTTTTATTCCATATTAAACAAGTCTAAATTTTAAAAATTGTCTTCATTGAGGAGAAATCCTTGCCCCTGAATGTAGGGGGAGGTAAGAGCCAGATGGAGCTGGTTAGATCCTGCCCCGTGGGACACTTACTTCCTCTGTATCCCTTAGACAGCTCACAGGCATGTGCAGGCCTCAAGTTTCCCACCAGGAAAGTGGAAAGACTGGGTGGTTTTGAGAATTAAATGCCTGGCATTTAAGTATGTGCCTGTTAGGTAGAAGCCGCTTATCTGATAGTAGTCACAACAGTTTCTCCCTTCCTGCTGACAGCTGTCCATGGGACACAGGTCCTCCCTCTCTAACTAGAGCGACAGATCTCATCAGCTCCCTGCCCCAGCACAACTCTGCAGGGAGTTGGTGCCCACAACTGGGTTTCTGTGAATTTCCAAAAGGGAGGCCACATAGGATGGCAGTGGGGAGGCAGACAGACGGGATGCAGACCCCAGATGCAGGCCCCAGCTCTGACAGCGACTGGTGTGAGATCCCGTGGGCACACCCCCAAGCCTCAGTGCCCTAATCTTTAAAACAAGGGAAGCAGTGAAGCTGCAGCTGGAAAAGGGAGGAACTCTGTCATGGCCCCTCAGCTGTTTGCATCTGGCCACCTCCTCTGGCCACACCCCCAATCTCTGCACTTCTCCCAAGGATCTTGAATGCCAGGAACAGACACAGCAGCCTGGCATTTCCCAGTCTGTCCTCGCCCCATCCTCTGCCTCATTTGTCCCTGGTCTTGGCTCACCGGCCCTCAGATACCTTGAGGCTCTTTGAGAAGGGTGCCAGCTCCTCCCCTTCAAGCCATGCTCAGATGGCACCTTCTGTCAAAGCCTAAGCACTGCCCCTGCTTCCCCCGCTCCTCCTCCTCAGGCCCTGCTTCTCTTCCCCACACTGTCCCCATCTGGCATGGCCCTTTATCGGAACATCTCTCTCCCTCAGGGATAGGCCCAGGTCCCTCTGGTTCCCTCGCTGTGATTAGGCCATAAGCCCCTGCAGTCTGAACCTGGGTTCTTTGTTCCTCTGGCTCAGCACACCCCTTCTACTGAGCAGTGTTGACAACTCTCTAATGGAGGGGTACATGGGAGGAGGGTGGCCCCACAGGTGCTCAAGCCAGGGAGTGCCATGGTGAACAAACACACTTAGGAAGAATTTTTCTTCCTCAAAGGTGCCAGTTTCAGAAAATAATCTGAACTGCAGAACAGAGTTGGGGCATCTGGGCACCTGCGCCCAGTAGTTTTGTTAGACTGTGGAAAGTGTCCCACCAGGCCCCGACATCCCTGAGCTGTCATGATGGGCTCCTCCTCCTTCCTCCAAGCTGGGGCTGTAAAGCACATACTTTTTGAAGCAGACAGGAGAGCCATGGGCAAATTTGGAGGCAGCCTGGTCCTGAACCATGAAGGAAATGTCGGGGTGCTCATGGCAGTTGCCATGGTGTCAGGAGATTGAGGGACCATCACAGAGAGGCTAGGGCTGCTCTCCCAAGTGACATAGGCCAGTTCCCTGGGGCTAGGAGGATTCATGGGCAAGGCGGTGTGCAGGTTCACTGTGAGAGCAGCCCTGACATCCTCTCCCGAGCACACTGGAGGAGCACTCGTCAAGCTACCCTGACTTCACTGCCTGCTAGCTGTGACCTCAGGCATGACCTCTGGCCTCTCTGGGCCTCAGTTTCTCCCTCTGGGAAATGGGAACGATGATTATGGTGCCTGCACATTAGGATTGTGAGAGTGAAGTGAGAATGCTCATGTTATGGGCTTGGCCCAGCACCTGGTGCAGAATCAGTGTCAAAGCAACGTAGCACCTGTCACTCTTAGAAGGCAAGGCAAGAACAGGGCTTCACAAACTAGAGCTACAGGCCAACACCAGTAGGACACCAATTTTTGTTAATAAAGTTCTGTTGGAACACACCCACACCTATACCGTTATGGGTCGTCTGTGGTTGCTTTGCATAGCAGCGAAGTTGAGGGGTTGAGGGGTGGAGACAGAGGCCTGAAACATTCAATACCTGGCCCTTACAGGAAAGTGTGCCAACCCCCACCTACTCCAACTCTATTGGGAGACATCAAGGCCCAGAGAGAGGGAAGTGTTCCTGAGGTCCCATAGGGGATCAGTATTGGGCCAGGTCTCCTGCACTGCCATGGCTGGAACTGTGGTCTTGAGAAGAGCTGACTGTGGGAAAACTCATCCATTCTGTTCGCTCGCAGGCTCTATCAGGGAAAAAGAAGTATTCATTCTGACTTTTCACATGTGTTGCCTTGGTCTGTCCTCACACACCCCTACTTTGTTTTCCTCCATGCCTGCGGGGCTCTCCTTGGTTCATGTCAGCACCATGTGTAGAGGGCTTGCCTTGGTTCACATTGGTGCCATGTGTCCAGGACTTATCCTGGTTCATGTTGGTGCCAGATGGCCAGGGCTCACTCTGGTTTATGTTGGCACCATGAGGAGAGGGCTCTCCCTGGTTCATGTTGGCCCATGTGGAGAGGGCTCTCCCTGGTTCGTGTTGGCACCATGTGTCCAGGGCTCTCCCTGGTTCGTGTTGGCACCATGTGTCCAGGGCTCTCCCTGGTTCATGTTGGCACCATGTGTCCAGGGCTCTCCCTGGTTCTTGTTGGCACCATGTGGAGAGGGCTCTCCCTGGTTCATGTTGGCCCATGTGCAGAGGGCTCTCCCTGGTTCGTGTTGGC
>NW_016107647.1:1775842-1778850 GCF_001604975.1 Cebus imitator
AGGGCTCTCCCTGGTTCGTGTTGGCGCCATGTGGAGAGGGCTCTCCCTGGTTCGTGTTGGCGCCATGTGGAGAGAGCTCTCCCTCGTTCTTGTTGGTGCCATGTGTCCAGGGCTCACCCTGGTTCCTGTTGGCTCCATGTTTGGTGGGCTTATTCTGGTTCATTTGGCCCCAGTGAAGAGGGCTCACCCTTGGTTCATCTTGGCCACCTATGGAGAGGGCATTCTCTCTGTGTCCCTGATAAGGTAATGGTGGTGGTTTCTCCCATTTCCGAGAGGAAGCTGAGACTCAGCCAAGGAAAGGGCTTGGTCAAGTCTCAACGCTGGACCATAACATGGTCAGGATTTACAACCCTGAGCGTGATTCCTTCCTCTTCTCACACCTGAAACCATTTAGCTAACCAGAAATAGTCTCTCCTAAGGAGATAAAGTGACTTTCATTAAGTCTGTCTGCCCTGATGTGGGAGGAGCTTTAGTTGTTCATTCAATAAATATTAATTGAGCCACCTACTCCGTGCAGGGGACTGGAAGTATAGCAGCAAGCAAGGCCCACCACTTCCTTCTCCTCAAGGTGTCTTCCCCACCCTTCCTTAGCTTTCACTCCTTCTACTTTATGGAGCTTTAATTTTTATAGAGTGAAATGTATCAATCTTAAGCATATGTGTTAGTTGGTACTGACAAGTGTATATCACAGTGTAACCACCACCTAGGTCAAGATATGGAACATTTCCAGCCACCAAAAAGTTCCTCTGTGCCTGTTTGCAGTTGATTTCTCCCAACCCCGAGGGCCCCCGTCACTCACTGGCCTGACTTCTGTCCGTATTTAGATTAGCTCTGCCTGTTCTGGAATGTCATAGAAATGTCATCAAACAGCATATACTCTCTTGTGCCTGGCTTCTTCATTCAGCATGATTTTGAGATGTATCCATGTGGTGGTGTGCATTGGCAGGGTGCTCCTTCCCGTTGCTAGAAGGCATTCTGTGGTATGGATAGACCACAGTTTGTTTATCCATTCACCCGCAGACAGATATTGGAATTGTCCCCACTTTTTGGCTGTTACAAATAAAGCCACTGTGAACATTCTCACACATGACTTGAGGGTATGTGCATGCATTCCTCTCGAGCATCAAACTAGGAGTGGAGTGGCAGGGAAGGGGCTCACGTTTTCCCCACAATGTTTTTGCTCACCTGTGAGGTAACTGAGGAATGCAAAATGCCTGTGCACACCGGAGCTCAGGGATCTTTTGAGGGCAGAAGCCTGGCACAGCCTTCTGGGGCCAGGGCCTCTAACAGTGTTTCTCTCTCTCTAGATGAACGATGTGCTCCTGTACACCTATCCCCAGAAGGATGGGAAGTACCGGCTGAAGAACACATTGCCTGTGGCCAACATGAAGGTAAGTGTCTGGTGCTAGGCACCCTGGGGTTGGGGGACAAGGAGACCCCAGGAGAGAGGGGGATGGCATCCTGCTCTTAGGAGCACCCAGACCAGCTGGAAGAGGGAGGCCTGCGGACAGAGTTGGGCTACAGCAGGTTTGTGCTGTAAGTTGCGCAGGGAGAGGGGAGGGGGATGGAGGGCTTCCAGGAGGAGGGGACTGAATCCATAGAGTGGTTAATATTTGGTTGGATCAGGAAGGAAGGGAGGGAGGAGCATCCTATGAGGAGGATATTGCATAAGGAAGGGCCTGAGTTGGGAGAACAAGTAGGTGTCCGTTAATTTTTAAATTGTGGTAAAATACACATACCATTTTAAAAGTAACCATTTTTAAATGTACAGTTCTGTGGCACTAAGCATATTTACACTGCTGTGCGTCGAGCACCACTATCCATATCAGAACCCTTTCCTCTCCTTTCCAGACTGAAACTGCCCACATTCAACACTGACTCCCCATTCCCCTCTCCTTCCCAGCCCCTGGCACCCACCGTTCCATTCTGTCTCCATGAATTTGACTATTCGGTACCTCGAATGAATGGAGTCACACAGTATTGATCCTAGACTTGTTTCACTTAGCACAGTGTCCTCAAGATTGATCCCTATTGTCTGTAGCATGGGTCATAGTTTCCTTCTATGGTGTGGATAGGCCACATCGTGTTTATCTGTTCCCATGTCAGTGGACACTGGGTGGTTTCCACCTTTTGGCTGTTGTAATGCTGCTGTGAACACGGGTGTATGTGTGGGGCTTAGCTCTGTGTAACTTGGTCCCAAAGATGGAAACGCTTGGGAAGTATTGGGAACTTTGAGGAGCAGGAGGTTTTGGGAAGTTAATTCTGGTGCAGCAGCGGGCTTAAGGTGAGAGAGGGAAACACTGAGGTGGGACAGTGGAGCCACAGGTATTGTCATTGACAAGGGCAGAAGCAAGGATGGCCAGGAGAGCTATAAGAGGCACTGTGCCATCTCTCTTGATCCTATAGGTGCTTTGCTGTGGGGAAGGGGAAGGAGGAAGCCCTTTCTTAGCATGGAGATTCCTTCCCTTTTGGAATCAAAAGCTCCACCAAGGAGACTGTTAGAAAAAGCCATGGGAGACATGGTCACTGGGCAGGTACTTGTCCAATATGACACTACACCTGGGGTCGCCCAGGCTGGGCCTTGACTGTGATGTTCCATGGCCTTCCCAGCGGTGGGTGAGTGGCCAAGGATGATGAAGCTGACAGCCAGGCCCCTGGGACAGCACCTGCCATCACAGAAATGTATGCCCTGAGGCTAGAGAATGGCAGTAGGTGGGCATGGTCCCACTGTCATCTGCTGTCGGGAGAAGCCAGTCTGCACTTGCCTGTCCCTGAAGGAGGCTGCTGTTGGTTTTCCAGGTCAGCCGCCCTGTGATGGAGAAAGTGCCCTATGCTCTAAAGATCGAGACTTCTGAGTCCTGCCTGATGCTGTCGGCGAGGTACGGGCAGGGGAGGGAGGATGGCACACAGGGCAGAGATAGAAGCATGGGAATGTTCAGAACAACAGATGAGGACGTGCTGTTTTTATTTTGGTATCCTTCTGGATCAAAGGACTTTTTTTCTTTTCA
>NW_016107647.1:1778880-1782032 GCF_001604975.1 Cebus imitator
ACCATTTTGGGGAAATTGATAAGAACTTCTCTCCCACAGAAAAGTGTACATACTCATAAAATTTTATATGTAACTCCAGGGGTTTCTAGAGTCCATTGCTTAAATAAGGCAAAATGTCTTGTTTGTGGAGCTCTTTTTGGATGATCAGGTCTTTACAGCAATATGAAAAATTAAGGCAAGTAAAAAATGTATTGTGTGCTTCTGTTCATAAAGTGGCCTTTTTGCTTTCCTATCTAGGTGAGAGAAAAAAATAAGTGAGCTTTCATCATGTATCTTGTCCTGTCTGGGGGTTATCTTAGTCCATTCAGGCCACTATAACAAAAATACCATAAACTGGGTAGCTTATAAACAACAGAAATTTCTCAAGGTTGGAAGTCAGGAAGCCCAAGGTCAAGCCACTGGCGGATTCGGTGTCTAGCAGGATTCTGCTTCCTGGTTCATAGACGGTGCTTTCTCACATAGATGGTACCACCTCATATGGTGGGAGCGGCAGGGGTCTCTCTGGGGCTTCTTATATATGAGCACTAATCTCATTCATGAGGGCTCCACATTCATGACCACATCACCTCTCAAAGGCCCTGCCTCCTAACACCATCACCTTTGGGAAGAGGATTTCAGCATTTGAATATGGGGGGACACAAACATTCCAACTACAGCAGGGGACATGGCCTTTCTATCAGAAAGGTCTGCATTTTCTCCAGGCCCTTGGGTTGCCTGGGATCCTGATCTCCGGCTTCAGATCATGACCTTAAGCATCCCCCTTTCCTTCTCTCAGGGTGAGGTAAGCTCGAGCTCTTGGGGGCTTGGAAACCAGAAAGGTGTGGCTCCAGCCAAGGGCAGCTCTTCAGCCAGGGACGGGCATGGCAGGGGTCAGCAAGGCTTCCGGGGCTTGGGTGTCTGCCCACAGCAAGCATGTGAGCCTGGGATGGCAGGGGTGCCCATCATGTGGGGGTTTATCCTGAATTGAGGTAGTTCTGAGTGTGAAATGGGATATAAATCCACTCATGCACGTGAACTCATGAACTCTCATAGATGCATTTTCTTATTAAAAGCATTTATTAGGTGGGGCATGGTGGCTTAAACTTGTAATCCTATCACTCTGGGAAGCTGAGGCTGGAGGATTACTTGAGGCTAGGAGTTTGGGACCAGCCTGGGCAACATAGTAAGACCCTATCTGTAAAAAAAAAAGTAAGCATTTATTAGCCACACCTCAGTGCCAGGTCCAGGGCTGAGAACACAAACAATTTAGCCCTTGCTGCGCTCTCCAGGAGGCTGCATTACAGGCAGGAGAGTTGTAAACTGGCCCCAGGTACCGCCCGTGATCCTCATCACCACCCTTAGAGTTGGGGTTTGCAGCTCCTTCCATGCATAGGGAGTTGAGGCCTGCCAAAGGGTCACACAGCCAGGAGATGTGGAACTGGAGTTTGAACCCAGGACTGTGTAGCCCACAACTCTTGTCTATTACAGTCTATGGCATAAGGGAAAGGAAGAGGGCTTGGAAACCCAAAGGAGGGACTGCCCCATCTGGAGGAGTGAGGGAAGGCTTTCTGGAGGTGGTAAGGCTTGGGTGGGGATTGTGGCCTCGCCTCTCCTCGTGATAAAATTGAGGGCAGGAGGCAGCCCAGGGTATAGTTTCCGTTGGTCCAGCCATGACATGAAGGTGGTGATGATCCACATGTGGGCCTTCACGTGGGGCTGTTCAAGTCACTTTCCTGCTAGTTCAGACCCTCCACACTGAAGCTCGCAGGGGACAGTATGACCCATTCATCGCCTTTTAGGGACATGGCATCTTGCTGCCCACAATGCTGATTCAGCCTCTGCACCGCAGCCCTGCTCCTGCCAAGGTTGGCAGCTCTTCTGCCTGCTATCCAGAGCAGGCTGCACAATTACCTGTGGTGTAGGTGCGGCACCTAGTGGACACTGTGAGAACTCCACTCAGCTACTGGGTACACAGCCCAGGCATAGCTCATGCCACTCAGGAAACCCTCCCTGGTGCAGAGCAGGGACTTGGAAAGTGCCTGCTGGATGACTGTCTGGGAAACTACGTGGGGGGATGAGGAAGGTGGGAAACGGAGATGTTTACCTTTGCCAACTCCCACTTACCCCTCATCCTCCACAGGTACCCAGCCCTCTGTCCCCTGCCAGCCCATTCCTCCTAAAGTGTGGGACCCTCTGGGTCTTCCTAATGTCTCTTGCTTTTGCATGGTGTTTTGCTATTTGACAGTGTGGTTCCATGTCCCACATCTCCCTTTATCCCCATAGCAGCCCTGGGAGTTAGGGGAAATATTGTTGTTATTCCAGTGTAAGAAGATACAGGCCCAAGGACAGCTAATCGACTGGTGGTCTGCTAGTAAACCGTATCTGGCAGGTGATCTGTTCTTTGGTGGTGGTTCTGGGCAATGTGAGAGGCCCAGGCTCAAGGGAGGAGAATGGAGCAGCTAAGCGAGGACCTCATCCATGCTGAGATGGAGGGTGGGAGGCAGAGCCACTCCTGCCTTTGCTTACTCCAGCCCATGCCTGCAGCTCCTGTGCAGAGAGGGACGAGTGGTATGGCTGTCTGAGCAGAGCTCTTCCTGAGGACTACAAGGCTCAGGCTCTGGCTGTGTTCCACCACAGCGTGGAGGTGAGTAGGTGGGCAGTGTCCACGGGCCACCAGCCTGAGACCTGGGGTTCCCTGGGTGGACACTGCTGTCGCCACTCACACCCACATGAATGTGTGGCTCCTGCCCTTGGGGCACTGGCTCCCCCCAACCCCTGCCATGCTCCCACCCAAGTCAGGGGCGGCCTCCATGCAACCAAGGAGAACAGTACCCCCAGCCCTGTTCTCATAGTCTGGCTGTTTCCTACCCAAGGGTGAGCATGCTGGAGGGTGCAGGAGAGGCCTTTAGCATCAGACCCATACACCCACACATCGCACACCCTGCACGGAGAGGCAGGGCAGGACTCACTGGGCCATGCATCCGGCTGGTCCCCTGGCCACACTCCACCTTACTCGGCCAATTCTGTTGTTGCAGATACGAGAGAGGCTGGGGGTTAGCCTCGGGGAGAGGCCTCCCACCCTGGTGCCTGTCACACATGTCATGATGTGCATGAACTGCGGCTGTGACTTCTCCCTCACACTGCGGCGTCATCACTGTCATGCCTGTGGCAAG
>NW_016107647.1:1782627-1791432 GCF_001604975.1 Cebus imitator
CGCTGAAGTACCTGAAGGACAGGATGGCCAAGGTCTGTGACGGCTGCTTCGGGGAGCTGAAGAAGCGGGGCAGGGCTGTCCCAGGCCTGATGAGAGGTAACTTGGGGACCACTTGCCTTCTTCCAAGTGGCCTGGTGGCTTCTCCCCAGGCTCCAGTGGCTTCTCTCTGATCATGGTTCATGCCTAAAACCGCTTTCCCTGGGAGGGAGTTACTCCGTGGAGGGAGGAAACAGGCTTGAGCTCACACCAAGGCACCATTTCCCAAGATGTGGGTTCCATGGAAAATTGATCAGTGTCCCCAGAAGAGTTCTGTGGGTAGCTAAGCTTAGGAGTCAGTGTGTCTGTAAGGGGACAGAGGCAGGGAACTCCTGTGTCCTTTACCATAGAGGCCCTCTTGTCAAGTATCCTATAGGCCTGTGTCCTGTGAGACCTTTCTGGGACTGAGGACTTTGAGCCTGGCAGTAGAGGAGCTGGGCCAGGGAGAGCTGAGGCTGTTCCACACAGGAGCCTTGGGAATCTGAGCCGGCCCTTTAGAGATCTGGTCCATGCTGAAGGGACAGGCCTTGCCCAAGCAGGGTCAAGTTCCCAGGACGGAGAACAGGTGTATCTTGGGCCTAAAACTAAAGCCTTTCCCTGACGTCCACTCCATGGGGCTAGACTGAGTTCATCAGAGAAGACAGCCCAGTCCCTGCCACCTAGAGGCCTGGAGGTGAAGGGCTGCCCATCACCCTGGAAAGTGTCCCCTCCCAGCTTCCGTAACCCTTGTCTGTTCTACAGGAGGGAGAGTGCTTGACTTTCAGGTCCCACTTAACCCCCATGGTGAGGCTGGCTCACATCCCTAGAAGATTTTAACTAGTATCAGCATTCCATAGACAAGCGACAGTAATGCCTGACTCTTACCTCCCTTCCCCACGGCTTCTTTTGGTTACAGAGCGGCCTGTGAGCATGAGCTTCCCACTCTCTGCACCCCGCTTCTCAGGCAGTGCCTTCTCATCCGTCTTCCACAGCATCAACCCCTCAACTTTCAAGAAGCAGAAGAAAGTCCCTTCAGCGCTGACAGAGGTAAGGCAGGTAGAACTACCCACGTGGGAAGGAGGGGATTTGCAAGGCTCATGGTCCTCCTGGGTAGATGGGGTCAGACCCTGCCCTGTCCTAGCCTGGCCAGTCTCTTCTGGACACAGCATTCCTAATGGAAGCATCCCAGCTATAAGGACCAACTTGTCAGTGAAAAGGGCAGTGCCTTCTGATAGTGCTAGAAGATGTCTTTCCCGTCCTTCTCTCTACCTCTCCCCTTCCTCCTCTTTTCTCTCCTTTTTCTCCTGCCCCATAGCCTAGATCTAGTACCCAAGGAGACTGCACAGATCATGGGGGCTTTTCAGTCTAAAGGAGCCAAAGTCCTGGGTTGGTCCTTCCACGTCAGGCCTCTGAGCTGCACCAGCCCCTCAACCTGAGGGTCCCAACCCTACTCAGGTGGTGATGCCCCGGAGGCCACGGGCTCTGCAGGAAACTTTAGAATTGGCTAAACTCAATTCTGTCCCGCAAATGGGACCAGATTATATGTTTGTATTTCCAATCACAACCACAGACCAATGTGTGCGTGTGAATACACAAGCTGTTCACAAGTGTGATCGTCTGCTTCCAAGTCAGTCCATTAATATTCATTATCAAGTAGCAGGTAGCAAGGGTTTAAAAAAGTGTTAGGGAATAGAAAATTTAAATAGGTACAGTTTTATCCATTAACTTGTTCCTTTTGCAAATTAAAAATCTTAGAAATAGTTTAACCATACATGGTTAAACATTTTTCCAAAAAAAGTACAAAACAGCACATATGATGAAAAGTGAGTTTCTCATTGTTCTCAGCCTCCCTCAATCCCACTGCCACAACTTTCTTGTGGATCCTTCTAGAAATTTTCATACACATACATAGTACAGATGTACATTCATAAATCTTTTTCTACCCAAAAGACAACATGTTATATAGAATCTCTTCTGTTCTCTCCACTTAATTTGTCTTAGAGATCATTTCATAATCACATGTATGTATAAAGCTCACATTTTTTACATTGTATTTCTCTTTTACTAGTAAGGAAATTGAGACTTAAGAGGAAGTCAGCAAATTGCTCAGCATTAACCACCTAGTAATTGGTAGAGCCTGGATGGGAAATCCCAGGTCGGTATTACTTCAAGCCTGTGTTCTTCACCACATAAAGCCTATAGGCAGAATACTGCTACCCCCTGCCACTACAACCAGTAGTAATAATAAAGGGACTTAATGCTGCACACACCCCAATAGGCAGGAGACTATAAAACCTTTTAAGCAACAATACAAAGAGGATCCCTCCCTAAATGGGAAGAAGAGATAAGTTGCAAGTGTTAATTTTAGAAGAATCTTTTACCGAAGTACCTGCCATTTCTTTAGAGGCCGAGGTTGGGAGAGGGAACCAAGAATGTGAAACTCCACTAGGGGAAGCATCGGCATTCCCAAAGTCATGTGGGTCCATTCATTAAATCCTGTTTCTCAGATCATTAAGTACAATCTTGCTGACTTTGGTACTGGGTGGATCCTGAGATCTTATCCAATGTCAAAGCAGTATAGGTAGTCTGCCAACTGGTTTGCACTGTCAGTTTGAAGTGTGCTGTGTTTGAACTGTGCCCAACCATCAGGGTGGCCTGACTGCTCTGCTTCCCTCCTGCCAGGTGACTGCCTCTGGAGAGGGCTCTGCCATCAGCGGCTATCTCAGCCGGTGTAAGAGGGGCAAGCGGCACTGGAAGAAGCTCTGGTTTGTCATCAAAGGCAAAGTTCTCTACACCTACATGGCCAGTGAGGTAGTGGTGATCGGCACTCTCTCCCCTCTGAAATGACCCCCTGGGGCCTGCACACATCCTGTCACCTGCATACATCCTGTTACCTGCAAGGCTGTCTGCGTCCTGGCTGCTGAGCCAGTTCTCGTAGCAGTCAAGTCTTTAGTGAGCAATGCCATGTGCTCAATGTTGCTGTGGCTACACAATCACACACCATTTCAGAATCTAAGGAATGTACAGTTTCTTTGTGGAGGTAAAAAGAACAGACTTGCCAACCTGTGGCACAAAGTGTTTAAATGTCACAGGCCCAAAATCTAGGACAAAGATGGGACAAGCCAGCCATGCCACAAAAGAAAACTCATTCCTACTCTCTACTTAGATTGCTCAGGGCAAAATTCAGCAGTGTGGAAGCTACTCCCTTTTTGTCTGTCCATTTCTTTTATAGGGTAACTCTGGTAACTCTTCTAAAGGAAACTGAAATCTGTATTTTATAGAATGTCTTCTTTTAGGCGAGAGAGCCTTGGATGTCAAGCTTACTTCCAGAGTAGACAGATATATGGCTGTGGTTGTATAGCAGGGTGCTGTCTGTCCCTGACCCAGGCTCAACCTGTTGGATAATGTGAAGCATTTCCATCTCCACACACCACCAGCAGGTGGCTTCTAGGTGGTCAGGCACAGTTTCAGCTTTGAAAATGGGAGTTAAATGTATTCTGACGAGGTGCAGAGGTACTTTGCCTCACTGGGATGTGCACGTCAGATAGGGCTGGCCCTTCTCTCCTGGACGCAGATGCTAGCAAATGCACAAGACGCTTCCTTCTTTGGGGCATGAAGCTTGCCTCTGGAAGGACCTGAAGCTGTGAAGTTTGTGGTATGCCCATCCCCAGGGATCACAGAGGATAGCTTTCTAGAAGAAATTGCTTTGGAGCCATACTTAAACTTAGCTAGGCCCCACATCTGTTTACTCTAAGCAAAGTGGGCAGACATGGGATCTGCCTGCCTGCTTTTGGTCTGACCTGAGTGGCTTGGGCACTGTGTCAATCACAGCCCTCCCTGAGGGGCCTCTGCCTGTGTCCAAAGCGAGGCCTTCCACACTGGGGGGGATTTTTATCTTTCCACAACAAACTGAACAAGTGTTGTCATGGAAGTGACAGCATAAACTTATTTTAAAAGTTGGATATACGGGCTTGGCACAGTGGTTCATGCCTGTAATCCCAGGACTTTGGGAGACTGAGGCAGGAGGATCTTTTTTTTTTTTTTTGAGATGAAGTTTCACTCTGTCACCCAGGCTGGAGTGCAGTGGCGTGATCTCGGGTCACTGTACCCTCTGCCTCCTGGGTTCAAGCAATTCTGCCTCAGCCCTTGAGTAGCTGCGACTACAAATGTGTGCTGCTATGCCTGGCTAATTTTTGTATTTTTAGTAAAGTTGGAGTTTAACCATGTTGGCCAGGATAGTCTTGATCTCCTGACCTTGTGATGCACTCACCTCGGCCTCCCAAAGTGCTGGGATTACAAGCATGAGCCACCACGCCCAGCCCAGGAGGCTCTCTTAAGGCCAAGAGTTTGAGACCAGCTGGAACAACATTGTGAAACCCTATCTCAACAAAAAATGAATGAATGAATGATGGACTTAAGTATGGCTCTAAAGCAGTTTCTTCTAGAAAGAAGGATTTACATAATTTCTCAATAAACCTGTTTCAACGATGGAACAAAGCTTTCAAATCTCATCAAAAAAGGTTCTGATGAAGTAGATAGCTGGTTTGCACTGTCTACATCACCATGAACCCCTGTCATGTACCCTGAGGTGGCCCAAAGCTGATGCAACTTGCTATTTAGTAACAGTCCTGGCAGAAAGCAACTATTAAAAATACATAGGAATCTTTATTTTTTCCAACACTTTTTGTTTTGAGATGGGTCTTGCTCTGTTGTCCAAGGCTTGAGTGCAGTGGTGTGATCACTGTTCACTGCAGCATTCTGTGAACTCCTGGGCTCAAGCCATCCTCTCAACTCAGCCTCCCAAGAAGCTGGGACCACAGGTGTGTGACACCATGCCCAGCTAATTTTTTTATTTTTGGTAGAGGCAATCTCACTGTATTGCCCAGGCTGTTCTCAAACTCTTGGTCTCAAATCATCCTTCCACCTTGGCCTCCCAAAGTGTTGGGATTACAGGTGTGAGCCACTGTACCCAGCCTATTTTATCCAACATTTTATCATTTCTTTATGTTTATAAAAATTTTCAAACATAAAGGAATGTCTTTTTTTTTTTTTGAGACAAGAGTCTCACTCTGTCACCCAGTCTGGAGTGCAGTGGTATGATCTCAGCGCACTGCAGCCTCTGCCTCCTGGGTTCTAGCGATTCTCCTGCCTCACTCAGCCTTCTGAGTAGCTGGGATTACAGGCACATGCCACCATGCCTGGCTAATTTTTGTATTTTTAGTAGATGGGGTTTCACCATGTTGGTCAGGCTCCCAAAGTGCTGGGATTATAGGCTTGAGCCACCACGCCCGGACACATAAAGGAATGTTGAAAGAATTTTACAGTGAACTGGCCAGGCGTGGTGGCTCATGCCTGTAATCCCAGCACTTTTGGAGGCTGAGGTGGGAGGATCACTTGAAGTCAGGAGTTCAAGACCAGCCTGGGTAACGTGGCAAAACCTCATCTCTACTAAAAATACAAAAATTAGTCAGGCTTTGTGGCATGCACTTGTAGTCTCAGCTACTCAGGAGGCTGAGGCAGGAGAATCACTCAGATCTGGGAGATGGCGGTTGCAGTGAGCCAATATCATACCTGGCACTCAAGCCTGGGCAACAGAGCAAGACTGCCTCAAAAAAAAAAAAAAAAAAAAAAAAAAAAAAATTTGTAGTGAACCATTGTATGACCATTAACTGGATGATATAATTAACATTTTCTACATTTCCTTTATCAAGTACCTATTCATCCTTCTATACATTTTACTTTTTGATGTTTTTCAAAATATACTTCCCCCTAAGAATTTAATATTTTGGTAGCTTTTTTTTCCTTTTGCAGTCTAATTTATATATAGTGAAGTGCACAAATCTCATATATACTATTTGGTGAGTTTTGATTAATGCACACACCTACAAATCGCCACCATCATCCCGTCCCCAGAGGCAACACCCTGTTCCAAATTTTTCCCACCAGATTAGTTTTACCTCTTGGTCCGCATACAGATGGAATCACGTGTGACTTCTATTCACCATCATGTTTTCAAGATTCATTTATGTTGTTGCATATAGCAGTAGTTTACTTTTTATGGCTCAATGGTCTTCCATTTTGTGAATATACCAGTTTTGTTTAGCTGTTCATGAGTCAAAGGACATTTGGATTACTTCCAGTTTTTGGTGATTGTGAATAAAGCCACTTTAAACATTTTCATACAGGTTTTTATGGGAACATAAATTTTTATTTCACTTGGGTCAATACCTAGGATTGGAATTGATGGATCATATAAGGCAGGCATATGTTTGGTTTATACCTTTTTCCAAAGTGGTGTGCCATTTTACGCTCTCCCAACGTGTGTGAGTTTGAGTTCTGGTTGCTCCACATCATTGCTAGCACTTGGTATTCTCAGGCTTTAAAATTTTAGCCATTCTAGTAGGGAGTATTTCGGTAATTCAGTGTGGTTTTAATTTGGATTTCCTTAGTAACTAATGATATTAAACACGATTGCTTTCATGTGCTTATTGGCCACTCATATATTTCCATTTGAGATGTGTCTATTCAGATCTCTTGCCCATTTTTTTTTTAAGTTGGTTGTGTCTGTGATTGGGTTATAAGAGTTCTTTCTGTATCCTGTGTACCAGGCTTTTGTCAGATAAATGTTTTACAAATATTCTCTCCCTGTCTTTGGCTTACCTGTTCATTTTCTAATGAATGAATGAATGAACCTTTTGGTGAACAACAGTTTATAACTTTGAGGAAGTCTATCAGTGTTTCCTTTTATGACTGTTGCTTTCTGTGTGCTAAGACATTTTTGTCTACTGGAAGCTACAAATTATTTTCTTGTATTGTTTTCTGAAAGCATTAATGTCTTAGCTTTTACATCTAGGTCATCGCAAATTAATTTTTGTGTATAGTATGACATGGGAGTTGAGGTTTCTTTTTTTCATTATGGATATCCAGTTGTTCCAGCACTATTTGTTGAAAAGACTTGCCTCTCTCCATCTTGGATTGCCTCGATATCTTTGTTAAATCTCAAACGACTGAATAAGTAGAGATCTATTTCTGGGCTTTCCATTGTGTTCCATTAACATATTTGCCAATTCTTATGCTAGTATCAAACTGTCTCAAATACTTTATAGTAAGTCTTGAAGTCAGGTTGTTTAAGTCCTCCAACCTAGTTCTTTAAGACTGTTTCAAGGCTAACAAGGTGCCTACGCCTGTAATCCCAGCACTTGGGAGACCAAGGCAGGTAGATCACTTGAGGCCAGGAGTTCAAGACCAGCCTGGCCAACACAATGAAACCCCAACTCTACTAAAAATAGAAAAAATTAGGGGGTGTGTGGTGGTGCGTACCTGTAATTCCAGCTACTTTGGAGGCTGAGGCATGAGAATCACTGGAGTATGGGAAGCAGAGGTTGCAGCAGTGAGCAGAGATCATACCACTGTACTCTAGCCAGACATTTTTTCCCAGACTCAGTCTCAAAAAAGAAAAAAAAAATTAATAAAAGAAACAGAGACAGACTCATAGACCAATGATAAAGAGGTGAAAAAAAAAAAAAAAAATCATTTTGGGCATTCTGGATCTTTTGTGTTTTCATATAAACATTAATTTTTATGATAGGGATTATGGAATCTATAGACCAATTTGGAGAGAACTGACAATGTAATATTAAATCTTTCAATCCATGAACAAACCTTGAATTCCCTTTTAATGTTTTATAGTTTTTAGTGTAGACATACTTGTATTAACATATTGCTAAGTATTTTCTTTTTTGGATGCTATTTTGAATGGAGTTTATTTTCTAGTTGTTTGCTGGTACTATATACACACAAAAATTGTCCTATGACTTTTCTAAATTGATTCTTAGTTCTAGTAGTTGTTTTGTGTTCTTGCAAGCACAAATAGTTCTACTTTTCTGATCTTTATGTCTTTATTTTTCTTTTCTTAATACAGCCTCCAGTATAATGTTAAATTGAATTGGTGAGAGTGAGCACTGCTCTTGCCTTGTTTCCAATTTTAAGGGAAAAGCATTTGGTGTTTCACTATTAAGTATGATGTTAGCTGCAGATATAGATGCCCTTTGTTAGTTAACGAAGTTCCCTTCTACTCTAGTTTGCTAAGAATTTTTTGTTTTTGTTTTTACCATTAATGGATATTAAATTTTGCCAAAGGCTTTTTCTGATCTAGCAATTTTTGAGAATTGACTCCCTTTTTTTTTTTTCATTTTTATATTTTTATTATTTTAATTGCATTTTAGGTTTTGGGGTACATGCGAAGAACATGCAGGATTGTTGCATAGGTACACACATGGCAGTGTGATTTGCTGCCTTCCTCCCCAACACCTATATCTGGCATTTCTCCCATGCTATCTCTCCCCAACTCCCCACCCCCCCATCCCTCCCCTATTTCCCCCTGAAAGGCCCCAGTATGTGATGCTCCCCTCTCTGTCCATGTGTTCTCATTGTTCAACACCTGCCTGAGTGAGACCATGCAGTTCTCACTCCCTTTATTTTATTTTTTTGAGACAGAATTTTGCTCTTGTTGCCCAGGCTGGAGTGCAATGGTGCGATCTCAGCTCACGGCAACTTCAACCTCCAGGGTTCAAGCACTTCTCCTGCCTCAGCCTCCCGAGTAGCTGGGATTACAGGCATGCACCACCATGCCCAGCTAATTTTTTATTTATTGTTAGTAGAGATGAGGTTTCTCCATGTTGGTCAGGCTGGTTTTGGAACTGCTGACCTCAGGTGATCCACCTACCTTGGCCTCCCAAAGTGCTGGGATCACAGGCATGAGCCACTGTGCCCAGCCACAACATTTTTTTT
>NW_016107647.1:1794138-1798049 GCF_001604975.1 Cebus imitator
AAAAAAAAAAAAAAAACAAAAAAAAAAATTGATTTGTGCAGACCTGGCTGTGGCTTGCCGGTGTGCAAGCACACATCACTTTAGAGGGGCTGTGCCCCACCAGATAGGAAGGGGAGGGTTTTCTCCTCCAGTCAACCTTGCAACCTGTATACTAACGTAACTTATTAAAGGAGGGGTCCCTCTTCCCCAGGGCAGTCCTCAATACTGTGTCAGTGCTGGAAACACAGCCACTGGCAGATCTGCCCCCCCCAGAGATCACCACAGAGCCTCTGAAGAGTCAGGGCCTGCTTTAATTTATTGTGTGCCTTCCTGTGTTTACCTCATTCAAGCTGACAGCATTGTTTATGGGAATCTATCCTCCTTTTAGACACATGGTAATTCTTGGGCTGTATTACTGAAGTCTTTTTGTTTTTTGAGAGGTGAAAAAAAGAGCAAGTTATATTCCGAAAGTGAATTCCTGGTCTTGGCATATGGCTCTGGGCACAGTGAGGGAGCATGAAGTCATGGCCTGAGCCTGTTCTCTGGGCACTTGGGGCTAAATCACCTCCTGGGGGTGACTGTAGCTCATTCTGCTGGACAGGTTTTTACATAAAGCAAAGGGCATGTGAGGGGTGGGATTCCTTGTTACTCTTATTGCAATAAAAATCAATTGACTGATAGCCTGTCCCCATTCCGTTGTTGCCCTGTCCCCTACAAAAAAGAGCATTTGCTGACAAACCTTTTGTAAAAAGCACCATCTCCGGGACTTAATCGCATTAAATATTTTCAGGGGAAATTTATTTCCAGTTTGCAGTTCTTTTAAAATGTTTGCATTAAATATATAACTAATGATTCAAATTAAGTGATTAGACAGTTGTTTTTGTTAATTTTTGAGGGCTTAGTTCCAACTGAATCATTTTCATCATCAGACACTGAAATGGGATTCCTAGAGCCGTTGAGCAGAGCAGAACTTCAGTACCAGGCAGGGGGAGTTTCCCTAGGTCACCGCCCATGGTCAGTTTCTGAGTGCTAGATAGCATTACGGGTCTGAAAGCCATCAGAAGGCCTCTTTCACTTTATAACATCCTATTTTAGAGGCTCTGTAAGGAGGTAACATGGCTTTTATTTCTCAGTGAATAGTTACCCTAATAAAAATGTCTGGGTTATAGATGAAAAACACACTGGATGGGTTTTATAAAAGAAAACTGGCAGGAGCTTATCTGTGACTAAACAAGGACCTTTTAGCTGGACTTTGTATTACCTGTCCTTCCTGTGGCTGTGTACTCATTTCAGGCTAATTTCTACTACCTTTTCTACTGGCGATGAAGCCATCCTACCTGGTCAGAGGGTGCTCCTTCCCACTGGGCCCAGATGCTAGGGAAATGACCAGCCATGACACCATGCAGATGCTGCTCAAAGTCCCCCATAACACCTGCTCTGTCCCTCTGCTCCCTGGACACAGAGCTGCCCCTCTACTGTGCACCCCCAGCAAAGGCCATGTTTATCAGGAAGCAGCAGCACTGTGCTTGAGCCATAGATGAGTCACTTACTTAAGTTGCTCTGAGC
Organism: Cebus imitator; assembly: GCF_001604975.1. Classification (NCBI taxonomy): domain Eukaryota; kingdom Metazoa; phylum Chordata; class Mammalia; order Primates; family Cebidae; genus Cebus; species Cebus imitator. The sequence continues at coordinate 1,795,684 of NW_016107647.1, forward strand.
TTTGGTGTCTTCTTCTATTACAGGAGATCATTCTAACTTCTCCCACAGGTTGAGGTGAAAAGGCACAGATGGAATGTTTGTGGAAGTGGTCTGAAACTGGTAACAGAGCAGAGCCCATAACTTTATTTTATTTTGTATAATAACACCATGTCCTAGAAATCAAAAACAAAAAAGAAAAAGAAAAAATAAAAAAAAAATAACACCATGTCCTTCCCCACTGGTTTATCAAAGTCATAGGCCCTGTTCTTTAACAGTACCAAATGAAGACAATACACAGAAGACCTTTTTCCTTATCCATAAAAATTGGGGCCAGCTGTGGTGGCTCATGCCTGTAATCCCAGCACTTTGGAAGGTTGAGACAGAAGGACTGTTTGAGCCCAGGAGTTCTAGACCAGCCTGGGCAATATACTGAGACCCCATCTTTACAAAAATTAAAAATCAGCCAGGCATAGTGGCTCATGCCTATAGTCCTAGCTACTCAGGAGGCTGAGACAGGAGGATTGCTTGAGCCCAGGAGGTTGCGACTATAGTGAGTTATGATCATGACACTACATTCCACCCTGGGTGACAGAGTGAGACTGTGTCTCAAAAAAGAAAATGGCAAAGAAGAGAGAAACCCTAACACCTAACACAGGATGACTGAACTTTGGTCATGGAATATGATCTCCCCTCTCTTTCATTTTAATCACCTGAGGAAAGCATAGATCTTTGTAGGGATGGCCTCTGCCTGCTTCTCAGAATCAATAAAACTTTATAAAAGTTTTACTGAAAACAAGCATCATGTATTTCACATGATTACTGGCTTCAAACTTACCCTGCAGATTGAATGTGTTTCTTCAGTCTGGGTTGGTCTTAGTAAGTAGGAAGAATTCTGTTCCTTAATACAAAGCACACCAGAAACATACACAGTAGCGTATGTTCCTGGGTCCTAGTAATAATCTTTTGGCCGAGCACAGTGGTTCGCACCTATAATCCCAGCACTTTCGGAGGCCAAGGCAGATGGATTGCTTGTGCCCAGGGGTTCAAGACCAGCCTGGGCAACATGGCGAAACTCTATCTCTGCTAAAAATACAAAAAGTAGTCACGTGTGGTGATGCGTGCCTGTAGTCTCAGCTACTTGGGAGGCTGAGGCAGGATCACTTGAGCCTACAAGGTCAGTGCTACAATGAGCCATGATCATGCGACTGTTCTCCAGCCTGGGCAACAGAACAAGTCCCTGTCTTTAACAATAATTCCTTTACACATCAGAAATATGCCTTCAATTTTTCTGATCAGGCTAATAGACTCATTCTCTTTTATGCAGCCTGGTTCTGGGAAAACCTGTGGTCTGAGGGGCTGATGCTCAGTCTGATCTTTGGGCGTGCACAATGCAAGCCAGTGCTGCGATCCCAGCAGCCCTGTTGCAGCAGCTGAAGGATGACAGAGAGTCTTTTCTTCCTCTAGCCCAGCCTTTCGTTTGCTCTGTTTTCAGCAGCAGTGTACCTGTCATTACTGAAACACAGAAGCCCTGTGCTCCTTAGAACTCCTAAGTAATAGATAAAAGCAGGAGACCAGGATGTTCAAGAATTGTCATCTTGTCTGTGGCCCTTCAAATCCAGTGGCCTGTACTTACCAGCCCTTAACAATGCGCACTAGAATTCATGAATGTGTAATGGAGCTATCCAGTTGTGAGCAGCATACATGAGAAAATAAATTACTTCTTGAAGGCTACAGTAATTGGCTATGCTCTAAAGCATGAGACTTGATTATTCCAAAATACATAATTATGAAAGTTATTAAAAGCATAAAATTAGACGCCTCTTGTAAAAATGTAGCTATACTACTCAGTGTGACCCTGAATCTTATTTTGTGGGGCAAGGTGAAAAATAACCATTGGTTTTCACTACAATAATTTCACTAATTTCTCTTAGATCTTAACCTTTCACCTATTCAACAAAGATCCTCCATTTTTACAATTATCAGGACATTATTGACTCACTGTATGAGTCATATATCCCTTGCTACACAGGATAAGAAACAGATCTTCTCCTAATGAAAAGGTGAAGAAAATGGCCTTTTAAAAACTTGGAAAAAAAAAAGCAGCCAGGCGAGGTGGCTCATACCTGTAATCCCAGCACTTTGGGAGACGAAGTGGGTGGATCACAAGGTCATGAGATCAAGACCATCCTGGCTAACATAGCAGAAACCCCATCTCTACTAAAAATACAAAAATAAGCTGGGCGTGGTAGCGTGCTCCTGTAGTCCCAGCTACTCGGGAGGCCGAGACAGGAGAATCACTTGAACCTGGGAGGCAGAGGTTGTAGTGAGCCGAGATTGAACCACAGCATTCCAGCCTGGCAGCAGAGCGAGACTCCATCTCAAAAAAA
>NW_016107647.1:1798089-1829798 GCF_001604975.1 Cebus imitator
AAAAAAAAAAAAAAAAAAAAAAAAAAAAAAAAAAAAAAAAAAAAAAAAAAAAAAAAAAAAAGGCATGTTCCTGCATATGTCCCTAGACATACTGTTGCTAAGCTCTCCTCTTGACGAATATTAAGAGATAAATCTTTTTTCTCTTTAGGAAAGCTATAGGGACAGAACTTCTAATAAGAGATACAAGATAGTGTTTCTTGCTAAGTTCACTTTTGGTGAAAAAAATCACAATAGATGAAACATTTGCTAAATAGCATATTTCAAATTTTAATTTTTGAAATAAGTTTAAAAGTGAAAGAAACACTGAGAGTTGCATATCTATGTAAATTAAGATGCTTGATTCAGGGGTCAGCTTTTGAGCTTCAGCTGCATTTGTGAATGAATGAGTTTACCTCTTACAAAAGCACTTCCACAGGCTTCCTTCTACCCTCAATCACCCTTCAAGGTGGTACAGCCACGACTGAACTCAGAGCAGACAGACTCAGGGGTAGATTTCTTGTCAGAAGCCCCACAATTGGTAATGGCAAACCTGGAATGTGGACGAACAGCCAGAGTGCTTGCTGCTTGGCCACTGCCACTCCTCAGCTGACAGGTTAATTTTCACTTATTCTGGACACTCACTTCACTAACTGAAACTCTAATAAACTGAGAAATATTGACATTCTTAACATAAAGGAAAAAGCAGATTATATACCTATATCAAAACTATAAACATTATGTTTGTACATATTTTTGTATGTAAGTTTGTACATAAATTTAATGGTAACCTGAACCCTGAGAAACACATTGATATTTATGTCCAGGATCAGTTAGCTAGAAAGGAAGGTTAATATGATTGGGATTGTTTCTTGGGAGCTAGAAATTTTCAGTCAACTCTGTTAGAATAAGAGGCTGAGGAAGTGGCTGAATGTTTATGTAAGTCTAAGAGAATTCTAAGGAGCTGTGGAATACTGAAACTGTTTCAACAGTGATGCCAGGCTTCGCATAATACTATGCACTAGACACATGGTTATTTACTTCAAGTCAGATATAAACATTTAATTCTCTATGGTTAGAAGCACAAGAAAGCTAAAACGTTCCGGGAAAAAGGATCAAGGAATGGATTGTGCTTGAGGGAGATTAGGAGTGTTCTTGAGAGTGACTTCTGAGTTGGAGCTTGACATATGAAGAGGAGGTCACCTCACAGAGAAAGAGAGGTCCCTGGAAGTAGGGGGCGGAGTAAGGTGTGTAGTAATGAAGACATCAAGTAGCATGTTTGGGGAATGGGTTAGTTCAGAATTGCCAGAGTGCAGAGAGGAAGTCACAAAAATGGATGACGTAAGAAAGGCTGTTTGGGTCACGCTGGTGGCTCACACCAGTAGTCTCAGCTACTTAGGAGACTAGGAAATGCACTCTTGGTGTCCCTGTGTTCTCATACCATTAATCCACCACAGGGAAAACAGTCTTTCTCTAGTCTCCTCTTGGGAAGAACAAGGGCCACCTCCATAGAGGTTGAGGCCTCCTCAAATAGCCTGATAAGCTGTGCTAGAGCTTGACTTTGACAGACCATAGAGGTGGGTAGAAGAGTTTTCTTCCTCTCAGACTCCTCAAGGACAGAAGAGCAGAAACAGTTATTAATAAATGTTCCACCCCTTGCTGGCCATGCAACTTTGGAGAAGTCATCTTCTCTGTTAGGTCTCGGCCTATTTAGCTGTAAAAACAGGGTAATACCATCTACTTCACAAGGTTATTGTAAATTAAACAGGATAAGGTGTTAAATGTAAAGTATTATGCAATCTGGTATTCAGAGATTTTATCTTATCTGCCCAGATTCCACACTGTGTTTGTTTTTATTTTGAGACTGGGTCTTGCTGTCACCCAAACTAGAGTGCAGTGGCACGATCATGGCTCACTGCAGCCTTGACCTCCCTAGGCTCAAGTGATCCTCCTATCTCAGCCTCTAGTAGCTGAGACTACAGGCATGCACCACCACACCCAGCTAATTTTTGTATTTTTACTGGAGATGGTGTTTCACCATGTTGCCCACGCTGGTCTCAAGCTCAAGCAATCCACCTGCCTCAGTCTCCCAAAGCACTAGGATTACAGGAGTGAGCCAGCATACCTCACTTAGATTCCACAATTAAAAGGGGTGGGGGGGTGGGTGGCTAACAGCAACCAAGTTTATATTACAACCAGGTAATTGTACAAACGATATAAACAGAAGTCAGATAAAATTATTAGTACATATATAGTAATAAAGCATAAGCTATTATACAGAAAATGTGATACAAAGTTGTACATACTTATAAAGGCAATTAATCTTCCCCAGTCTATGGGAATACAAAATTGCCAGTAATTAATTTACATTACAAAAAAGGAAAACCATTATTTATGCTATCACAAAAGCAATACCTTTACAAGTAAAAACAATCTCTGCTTGATATTAGTAATTTGAAAAACCTAGCACATCTTCAACTATTGTTTAATCAAAACTTCATTTTCATTGACTCAACATTTATCACTTAAATAAACATGTAAAATAACCTTGCACGGCAAATGTTTACTCTGTACTAATGAAACTATCAAACAGTTCCTGCTCTCAAGTACACAGACAAGTCAATCAATGATGGACTGCAGAACAGACTGGTGAGTGTTAGAAAAAATTGCCCAGGGAACCACTAGGGGTGGAAGAAGAACTCCTGGGTCTCACCATTGGGCACTTAGTGCTTTCACTTTCATCTGTAAACCAGGGGACAATTATATGAATATTGTATGAATACACTGCTACGGGGAAAAGCATTCATTCAACAAATGCACGCTACATACTCTGTACCAGCAATTGTGTTAAGAGCTGAAACAGGGAAGGACAAGACACATCCTACCAGGGCTCCCAATATGGCAGGTGCTGAGCTAATGCACACACAAGGGTTGGGTACTGCCAGATATCACCACTCTGGAGCAAGCACCTGTCTCTCTGAACGAATAATCTCCAGCATGGTAAGAATTAACTATTTCAAAAGGTGAAACAAAACTTTTTTGCTTTGTTAGGATGCATGTTTCAAATGGGATCAGCGGTTCAGGCCTGGAGTATGCATCAGAATAATCTGTGAAGCTCAGTAAAAGGGCTGATGCCAGGGCCCACCCAAAGCTTACTGCTTCAGAACCACTGGGGGCCTGGCAGTTCTGAAGTGCACACCTAGTTAAGAATCCTTTAAAGGCTGATAAAGCAATCTTGAAACCACTGTCAATGCAAAAGTAGATGTTCCCCATTAATAAGAACTCAAAAATAAAGTAGAGCTAGTATAATACTTTTGTGTTTTTTTGTGCCTGTAAAACCCATCCAAGTGTTAGAAAGCTACTTTCTAACTAAAAAGACTTGCAGTGAAAAAACCAGAGCCCCCCCCCCCGAAAAAAAGGCACCGTAACAGTGCTGACCTCAACATGCAAAGGCCTGTTATGTGCTGTTACTGTATGCTGTGTGCATGTGTACATACGCATCTGTTTTCAGGGGAAGAAAAGCTGTTAAAGCCAATTAAGGTTATGAATTCTTGCTACTACTTTAATATTAAACCAACCTTTAAGTGAAAAATTATTGAACGCTATTACAAATGTGGCAAACTGACATAGATGGTTTACTACACAAGTTTTAATGTCAAAGGGACTAGATAATAGCCCCAGTCTCACTTATTGGACCTATAACATTGTGCAGGTATCCTATCTGGGCCACAGTCCTACACCTCAGGAAAATGGAAGTAACTGCTTCATTTACAGAGCTATTAAATGAAAGAAGTGAGAAAACTATAAACCAACATCAAAGCCTGAATTATTGATTAGTATTTACTTTAAAATCTAGTACAATTGCAATGTTTTTAATTAAAAACTCTGATACATGAATTTTTACAATGTATCTAGAAGCATCATTTAACACTAAAAACTTAATTTTTGAAAGAGTACACAACCAGGCGGGGTACAGTGGCTCACACCTGTAATGCTAACAATTTGGGAGGTCACGATGGGAGGTTCACTTGAGGCCAGGAGTTCGAGACCAGCCTGGTCAACAAAGTGAGACCCCGTCTTTTTTTTTTTTTTTTGAGACACAGTTTTGCTCTTGTTGCCCAGGCTGGAGTGCAAGGGCACGATCTCAACTCACTGCAACCTCCACCTCAAGCGATTCTCCTGCCTCAGCCTCCCAAAGTAGCTGGGATTACAGGCCCTTGCCACCAATGCCTAGCTCATTTCTTTGTGTTCTTAGTAGAAACAGGGTTTCACCATGTGGGCCAGGCTGGTCTTGAACTACTGACCTCAGGTGATCCACCTGTCTCAGCCTCCCAAGGTGCAGGGATGACAGGCCGCTGTGCCCAGCCAACCCCATCTAATAAAGAAAACGAGTACACAACTACAAAGCACTGGGCCAAGTGCATTGTTTCCATGTTTGCAAGGATTTACCATTGAAATACTAGGTTGATGCAAAAGTTAGTTAATTTCCAGACTGTGAATTTTAAATCATTGTAACTGGGTTCAAATATATCTCTATTAATCAAAATAGGAACCATTACAATCAACACATTTTTGCCAATGAGAAATAAATTTATACCTGTAGCATAAAAATGCATGCTTCAGGATTCAATGAACTCTTGGAAAGCATTTTCTGCATCCTGCTGAAGTGTTTTCCCTGCAAAAAGTTGTCAAGATGCCAGAAGTGGTAGCTGGTTGGCCAGAGGTCAGGTGTATAATGGTGGATGAGGCAAAACTTTGTGGCCCAATTCCTTCAACTTTTGAAGTGTTCGTTGTGTGACATGCAATCAAGTGTTGTCATGGAGAAAAACTAGGCCCTTTCTGTTGACCAATGCCAGCTGCAGGCGTAGTTTTCGGTGCATCTTATCAATTTGCTGAGCATATTTCTCAGATGTAATGGTTTTGCCAGGATTCCGAAAGCCGTAGTGGATCAGACAGGCAGCAGATTACCAAACAGTGACTATGACCTTTTTTTTGGTGCAAGTTTGGCATTGGGAACTGCTTTGGAGCTGCTTCTTGGTCCAACCACTGAGCTGGTTGCTGTATAAAATCCATTTTTCATTGCATGTCACAATCCCATTGAGAAATGGTTTGCTATTCTTGCGTGGGATAAAAAGACACTTCAAAAGAACAAATTTTTGATTTTTGCTCAGCTCATGAGGCACCCACTTATCAAGCTTTTTCACCTTTCCAATTTGCATTAAATTCCAAACGACCCAAATGACTGTAGATAGTGAATGCTGAGTTCTTCTGAAATTTTTCCTGTAGTTTGATGATTGCTCTCGATTGGTCATCGTCAGCTTCTGGTTGCCCGCCACCAGGCTCCTCCTCTTCAAGGCTCTCTTCTCCTTTGCAAAACTTCTTGAGCCACCACTGCACTGTATGTTCCTTAGTTTCTGGGCCAAATGTGTTACTGATGTTTTGAGTTGTCTCTGCTGCTTTATGACCCATTTTGAACTCAAACAAGAAAACTGCTCCAATTTCCTTTTTGTCTAACATCATTAGACAAAAAGCATAGTCTAAATATACATAGCATTATCTAAAATACACAGCAAGTCATAAGTCATTAGCAAAAAAACATAAAGTGAGAAACGTGCGTTAAAGTGGTCCACATTTATTTAAGAACGTATTCCAGGCCGGGCATGGTAGGTCATGCCTGTAATCCCAGCACTTTGGGAGGCCGAGGAGGGCGGATCACGAGGTCAGGTGATCGAGACCAGCCGGCTTAACGTGGTGAAGCCCTGTCTCTACTAAAAACACAAAAATTAGCTGGGCGTGGTGGCGCAAGCCTGTAGTCCCAACCACTCAGGAGGCTGAGGCAGGAGAATCGCTATTGCGGTGAGCCGAGATCGCACCATTGCACTCCAGCTTGGGCAACAAGAGCGAAGCTCCGTCTCCCCCAAAAAAACAAAAAAAAAATGTATTCCAACATCAAACAGCACATTCCGATAATGCAAACCTTCTGGTTCTCACCCACCTCACCTCTAAAATAAGAAAACCTTTCTGCCAGAAAAAATTTGACATTCTCTTAAGGCCTTTTCCAATTTCAAGATCTATGCTTCACCATGACTAAAAAAACCTAGCTTTTTCCCCACTTTGCAAAGTGAGAGCAAGAAAGACGGGGAAATAGGTATGTTTAAAACATTTTTTATCAAATAGAAATATTATAAGATAATGGGGAAAAAATACTGAAGTTAGAGTCATCCTAATAAAAGCCCAAATGGGTACTGTGTAAAAAAAAAAAAGTTAACCCATCCATTCTAGAGTCAGTATTTCCTCTTAATAAGCAAGAAAACTGAAAAAAAAATCACTTAGTACAAGACCTACAACCTGTAGTCTCAACACTTCAGGGCATTTAGGATAAATAAACACCTGCACCTTCCCAGGCAAGTCAAAACCACAACAGGAGAGAGAGAAATATGTAACGAAAACTTACAGCCCAAGAGTTTAAGATCAAGACAGGCCATTTTCTTCATATAAATTTAAGCAATGCTGCTAAAAGCTGCTTTACACATTCCTACCTATTACCATTTACTACTTTCATATCTCGGGGAGGGCATGGAAGTACACAAGATCTGGATCGTATGTTCATTAAGAAAAAATTACAGATTCTAGGGAGTTTGAACACTTCACCTGCGATGGCCAGAGCGGACGCATCTTTGGACCTTTAAAACCTAAATTAAAAGCTATCTGTACCGAGGAAGGCCAGAAGAGCTCAATTCCCACCCAATACAACCCCCACTTCGACCTACAGGCGCCCTACTGAGCGGCTGGGCGAATCCGTCGCGCTAGTCAGGGCCCCGCTTCTTCCATCAACAGAGACTTTACGAGCCCCGGCTAGACTGGAGGCCGGGGTGGAGGCCGCCACTGCGAGGACGGTACCCACTCAGCCGTGAGGACTTCGCGGTTCCCCCGAGGGACAGCCTGCGCCCGGGTAACCGTGCGCGACATCCACGAGTTTTTAGGACCTCTAGCTTGTCGGCCTTTAGGCCCCGGCGCCTGCGCCATTTAAGCCACAGATACGCCCGCCCCGCCACGACCGAGCTCAGCAGCTGCCGCAACCGCCGCCCGGGGCCCCGTAGCCCAAGGGCCGGATGGACCAAGCGCCGGCCGCGGCGTTCCGGTGCGCGCGCGCGCCTCAGCCAATCGCGTGCTCGCCCGCCCCCCGCCGCCGCGGCGAGGCTGGCGCTGGGAAGAGGAAGAAGAACATTCGCCCTCCTCCTACCAGCGCGCGGGCGGCGGCGGCGGCGGCACCGGGGTCACGAACTCTGACCTTTCACTGACAAAAACAATAACAAACCCCCCCTTCCCCGCGACCCCGGCGGCGCCCCCGGGCCCGTCCCCGCTACCCCGCTCCCACCTCGGCATCTCGTCTCTCGCCCGCTGCCCCGCGAGCCCGCGGCCCCCGGGCTCCCGCCATCCGCCGACGCCGGGAGCCGGGGCTCTCCGCGCCCTGCCCTCCGCGCCGGGGGCCGCCCGCCGCAGACACGGGACCCGCTTCGAGGCTGCTTTGGCGCCAAACCCTAAGGTAAAATTGAAAGAGGGTCGGGCGGGCTCGGGCCGGCGGCGGAGGGGGCGGGCCTGGCGCGCGGACATGGAGGCGCCGCAGCGGCGGCTGAACCCGACCCTTTTACCTTTGCCACGGGGCGGCGGCGGCGGCGCCCGGCGCTTTGCATAGTGGGCCGGGCCGCTCCCCTCCCCTCCCCGCCCGCGGCCGGACGAAGCGAGCGGGTTCCCCCTGACCGGCCGGGCCGGCGCAAAGGTGGGGGCGGAGGGGGAATGGCCGCGGCCCCGCCTCACAGTTGGCCCTCCGCCAGCGCCGCCATTTTGTTCTCGACGGAGATGGCTCGGGCTGGTCGGGCTCCCTTCCTCTTTATCCTCCTCCGCCCTCCTGCAGTCCCTTGGTCCCCCTCTCCTGGGCTCTTTGCCCCTCTGCTTCTAGTCCGCCTTTGGCGGCCGCCGCGGCCCAACCGCCGTTTTTTCTGAAGGGGAGGGTAAAGGGAAAGGAGGAAGGCGGGTGCGAGGCACCACCTCGTGAGCGACGGGTGGGCTGACCAATTGGCGTCGGATAGGAGGGTCGGGTCCTGTGGCACCGCCCCCATAAGCTTTGTTGATTGGGTGAAGCAGAAGAGGGCGGTCCGTATGGGGCGCGGGAGCCCTGGCGGGGCGGGAGTAGAGGCCAGGGCGCGGAGTGGGGCCGGGTCGCCGGGGGCGGGGCGCAAGGGGCGCGGCCTTGGGCCCTGGGGTGGGCGCCTTCCCAACGCCTGGAACGCGTCCAGGATAAGTACTAAGAACAATAGTATTAACGGTGATGGATTTCGAGTCCAAGATGAGGTCTCTAGGGAAGAGGTTTTCGGAACGCGGACGGACCCGTTGCAGGGCTCCTGCTCGTTATATTTCGGAGCGGCCATGGCGAATCCCCAAATGAGGCTCAATTTATCCATTGTAAAATGGGGAGCATGGTCATTCTTGCCAGGCTGGACCTCCCTTTTCAGCATTGTTTTTGGGGCTCTACTCAGAAAATGGAGTCAAGTCTACTTTGCTAGCCTCAAAGTCACTTGAAAATGGTGTTACTGTTAAAAATGGGATTACAGCCACAGGGAGAGGCAAGCTTAAGGGTATTAAGGGCTTGAGAGAGCACAATTCGGGGGTGATTCTCTTCTCATTCTTTCGCTGAATACATGTTTACTTAGTTTTAGGCACTGGGCATACATACATCTGGGGAACCAGCCGGACGAGACCCCTGCCCTCACTAGAGTTGGGGGCTGGGGGGTGAATAGACAAAGGAATAATTCCAGAGAGTGTGTTAAGTTCTGTGAAAGGAAAGAAACCAAATGACCTGCTGAAGAAGACCTCAGGCACGAATTTAGATGGAATGGTCAGGGGGGCCTCTCTGAGGAAGTGATGTTTGAACAGAGGAACCCAAGGAAGGAATGTCATTCCGGACAGGACAGCCTGTGTAAGGGCCCCGGAGGAAGAGCATTTGATGTGATTGGGAACTAGCTACTTGTGGCTGGAGAGTTGGTTGGAACTAGTTAATTGTCCATTATCCCACTCCAGGCCAAAGGCTGTGAAATATAGCAACGGTAGTGAGGAACAAATCTTCAATGTAATAATAAAGTCGAGGAAAATACGGCCTTCCTACGAATTGCTGGTGAATACATGACTTGGGAGGAGGGCCTTGGAAACTTACTTTACTTCCAGATTCAAATCGTTTGTCGGACTCTCATATACATCTTGAATTCATCAAATATTTCCTGAATGCCACAAATACTCCAGGCACTATGTGCTAGGCTGAGAATACAAAAATGACTAAGACACTGGTGCTCAAACATGAACATGATTTTTTTTTTTGAGACCAGGGTCTTGCTCTATCGCCCAGGCTGAAGTTGAATATAATTCTCTGTGTACAAGTTCCACACACACACACACACACACACACACACACACACACACTCTCTCTCTCTCTCTCTCTCACACACTCTCTCTCTCTCTCTCCCTCACCTCTCTCCCCCCCCCTCTCTTTTTCTCTCTCTCTGGAGCTAAAGAGATATTTATACACATGCATACACAGACATAAAATGTTTCAGTGTTGTGATTAGCAACTCCCAACTTTTATTAGCAGCGTGATTTTGTGTAAGTTACCTTTCCTAGCCTCACTAACCTCGTCTGGACAATAATAGAACCTTTCTTCTAGAACTGAAGATTAAATGAGTTAAGGTAAATAATAGAGCTTAGCAGAGTGCCTGACATATAGTAAATACTCTATAAATAATTAGAGTTATTGTCATTATGAAGTACTGGTATAGACATTGGACTAGTTGAGTGATAGAAACATTGAAATTTTTAGGCAGCGTGGTGTAGGGGCAAAAACAATAGATTGATGTTCTGAGATTCTAGTTTTGGCTCTATGCTTTCAACTAGTTACTTGGCATCCAGGACAAACGTTTAGAAAATAATAGTGGAACTAAATAGTACTAACCAAAGTATAGGGTGCTTTATGATTTACAAAACTCTTTTACAGGCAGTATGTTGTTCAGGCTCCACTAGAACCTACATAGTGGCAGAGGCTCTTTTCCTGCTTTATGTTTAAAAACCTTTCCAAGGCTTTTCATTATTTTCTTATCTGTGTACCCCTAACTCCCTGTGCTCTGGACACACTGGCCTACCTTCAACTTTCTTGACCAGTGTAGCTTACCTTCCCACTCCATGCCCTTTCACAGGCTGTTCCCTTAGCCTGATATATTCAAATGTCTGTTCCCTACCCCTACGTCCCCCGCACCCTACCTCAGATATTGGCTCAAGCATCGCTTCTTCAGGGAAGTCCTCCCTAATTCCCATTGCCAATCTAGATCAGATTCTTTTTATTGTGTTTCTTTTCTTTATAACCTTTATTTTGTTTTGTAATTACCACTCTCCATTATGTGATTATTTGATTAATGTCTGTCCTTACCACACTGTAAGCCAGGAAAGCAGGAATACATTTTGTTCACTATTACTTACCCTGCACTTAGAAGAGTGCCTGGCACTATTTGTTGAATGAATTGTTGATAATTTATGATGTCACTGATAACTAAGTTGCTCTGCATTGATGGATACCTTTTATGTGAGCCTCTTTGGCAATTCAGATAACACTGCCAGCAATAAAAAGCCTGTTAAGGTATTTGGTTGTATTTAGGACGTGATTTCTGTCAGGTATGCCACTGCCTTGAGACATAAATACTGGATAAAATGACCTGTTTCAATCATTTTTCCCACTATATTGATCTTTTTATGATTGAATTACAAATTTAATTACATGAAAGTAAGTTCATATGTGAAGAAATAAATAGCCCAAACATCCTTAAGTTATTTAACTGAAGAAACAAAGCACCAAATTAACATGATTTTCTTGAAATCAAATATTCTGATTTTTGTTTCACTATCACAGGGAATTGGAGAGCAAGGAAGAAGCCTCTAGTGGGTTCACAGGGAGTTGGGAGTTGAAAGTCTCTGTAGCCATTACTTTGGGATATTTATCCTGCCAGAGATAAATTTATTCATTTAATGAAATTATTGAAAATCATCTTTTAATTGCTTTACCAGGGCTAATAGCAAATTTTGTAAAGTGTATGTCAAGTTTCTACTCCAAAGTGTGATAAAGAGAACATTTGTATTGACTTATTTTATATTGTAAAACTTTTCAAATAAGATACCGTTAGGGTATTTTAAAAATAACAATAGTTTATTTTTGGATTTTTTTTTTTTCTGTCTTGCTCAAGGATTTCTGGTATCACTTGTTCAATTCAACACTTGATTAGTTGAGCTAATTACTCAGGGTAACCAAAGAACTGATAGTTTAGTAAAACAGCTATATATTTTCTTACACCATTAAGTTACTCATTTATTGCTTTCAGTAGCTATATTCACAGTGACCTTGAAGTTTTGCTTTCATGATCATTCCTTTATAGAAGAAAATCTCTATGTGTAACAACCTTCTCACTTTATGAAGTTGGCTGGGAAGTTTTAGCATCTGTCTCCAAGGAGTCACGTGGCAAGGCAGTACAGTGACAAAGAGCTTGGGGTATGAAGGCAGAAAGACCTGGCTTCAGAACCTGGAGTTTGTAGATTCTCTGAGGTGTATAATTCCCCATTTGTCAAACGGAGGTGGTAGCCAGTGTTGAGATAGGGGCCAGAAGTAGAGGACACTTGTTGTCTGAATGACTTTGAAAACAACGGAGGTGAGTCTTTGTGGAGCAGCCCTGTTTTCAGCCATGGCACTGAGCCGCTGGCCTCCTGTATCAGTTGCTGAGTGTCTCCACATATTGAGGGACTTCCATTGGGATTTTTATTGTTGAGTTCTCTTACCTATGAGCCATATGCTCCTTTAGTCCCAAAGCATCTCCTATACAAGTGTCACCTTAATAAATACCACATTGGGAGTCTGATGGAATCCTAGAATCTCAGAATTGGAAGTGGTCTTAGACCTCAAGTTCAGCCTCATACTTGATGCAAGAATCCCCTGCTGGATTTTTGTTTACCTCTTTTTACTTTATTGTTAACTATGAGGGACTTAAATGATACTGCCTTTTTTCTTCCCTGTGTGCCCGTCACACATTGTAAAAGATAACATTCTTCCTTATTTGTTGGAGGTTTGCTTGCCTTCAACCTAACATACCAGAGGCTGAGATACTCTGTCATTCTCTCCTATCCTGCCATTCTTTTCCTGAGATCCCACTACTGCTACCCCAGATAGCAGGCCTACTCCCCATGCTCACTTCAGGTCCTGAGTGCTAGAGAGTAAAGCAGCAGGAGCTCTATACCAAAAGGAAGAACTGCGCAGGAACAACAGTTCAACTAGCACAGTTCACAATGATGAGGAGGGGGAGTGAGTAGAGGGATGAAAGCCCAGATCAGTGCATTGGTATAGGTATTTGTTAAGGGGACAATAAATGCAGATGCAGACCCCTGGTACCTGGAAGTCTTAGAAGAGAGGGATGGGAGGTGAATTGTTATGACAGAAAGGGAATAGGCTAGCTCAGACACTTGACTGTTCTTTCTGAGTTACCCTTAGATTCCAGGTGGCCTATAATGACGAAAGTCAGCCTCAGGGGCAAAGCGTGATTTTTAGGGGCAATAAAAAGTACCTCCTACACTGTAATAAGAGTCCTGAAGTCCTCTAATAGGAGGTGAAACTTTCTATTCCATAATTATTAACAGTAACCCCAAAGATTTTAATCCCTGAAATGTTAACATATAGATGGAGAGGAATTTCATTCCAAGAGTCCAAGTGTAAAAGGATATTTCCCCCTGTTTGGGTTAGTGAGAGGTGTGAGGAAAGATCTTGGGGCCTGGAAAGTGGGGTGACTGCTACTGAAAAGTAAAGAGGAGAAATGAGAGACTGGTGGGACTAGACTCAAGCTTTGAAGGCTTTCTGTTTTACAGGGAGGCACTTTATTTACCTTTGTTGTTCGTATATTAATAAAAGCTATGCAGGAGAAAAAAGTTTCCTACCTGACTGCCCACCCATGTTTCTTAAAAAGAAAGATAAACAACCGAGGCTGGATGGCTCTTGAGAAGTTATACAATACTAGCAGGCTTCATGGTGCATTTCCCCCAGTGGTGGTGTACAGTGAATCTGATTAGGTATTATTTGTAGAACACTTTGGAAATGTCATTTGTACCACCCTGGTTCTTGTCCCCTGTCCCCCCACTATGCTATCTGTAATAGTACACCTTTTTATTAGGTTAAGATGACTAGCCCTGGAATTATTGAAAAATCATCTTTTAATTGATTGCTTTACCAAAACTAAAAGCAGATGTCACAAAGTATATATCAGCTCTTAACTGGAAAGGCTAATAATTAGAATGTGTTGTTGACTTATTTAATATAATACAGATATTTTTAAATAAAATTTAAATTTGTAGTATATTTCTTTTCTAAATGAGTAAACAATGTACTTATGAAAGTAAAAATTAAAAACAGATAAAAGAAGTTAAACATAGTTAATTTTTAAAAACAGTAAATTTTTCAAAGAAAAGATAGCAGTGCATCAAAAGGCATGTGTAAAAATGTTCATAGGATCAGATGTAATCGTTTCGCCAGGATTTAAAAAAAAATGTTCAGAGGAGCACTAATCATAAGGGCTCCAAACTAGAAACAATCTAAGTGTCCATCAGCTATAGCATGGAGAAATAAATCGGGCATAATCATACATTAGATTACTATACAACAATGAAAATGGATTCACTACTCATGGTTATTATAAAAATAGCGTTGGGCCAAAAAAGCCAGGCACACCAAAAAGTGTATTATAAACAGTGCAATAGTATTATAAAGTAATACCAATTGTATAAATGTCACAAGGGGAAACAGAAGTTAATGACTATGGGAGGGGTGTGAGAGGGACTTTTGGGGTACTGTGTCCTGTTTTCTGATCTGAATGGCACTTACATGTGTATTCTCTGTGTTCAGTTAGTGAAAATTCATCAAACTGTTCATTTATGATTTGTGCCTTTTTTTTTTTTTTTTGAGATGGAGTCTCCCGCTGCCACCCAGGCCAGAGTGCAGTGGTGCGATCTTGGTTCACTGCAATCTCCGCCTCCGAGGTTCAAAAGATTCTCGTCCCTCACCTTCTTGAGTAGCTGAGACTGCAGGCGTGTGCCATCATGCCCAGCAAATTGTTTGTATTTTAGTAGAGACAGGGTTTCACCATGTTGCCCAGGCTGGTCTCGAACTCCTGAGCTCAGGCAGTCCACTCACTTTGGCCTCCCAAAGTGCTAGGATTACAGATGGGAGCCACTGCACCTGGCTGATTTGTGCTCTTTTGTATTTGCATGTTGTAGTTAAGTAAAAAATTTTACTTAAGATAGTAAAATTATTTTCACTATTTTAATTAATGTGATTATTGTTTAGGTTAAGTTTTAAGGGAAGAATGTGTTCAGAGTTCTAAAACTGCCATGGTTCTACCTGGGTGGAGCAGCTTCAGAAGTTTCTGTTAACAATACTGAAACATAACTCACAATTAGGAATTAGTGGTTGTGTATATTATTAAATGATCTAGCTTATTGATGTAAGCAATTTGTTCCCTTAATTTTTTCTGTCACTTTTTTCCATCCCTCCTTGACTTCCTTGTTTCTGGGAAATTATTTTGAAGGGCACTGTGATCTAGAGAGACTATTGGGATTTTAGAGTCAAAGAGTCCTGAGTTGGAATCCTAACTTACTAGCTGGATGAGTTGTAACTGCTGAGTCTCAGGTTTTTCCATTTGCATTGGTGGAGCTAATACTACATACTCAGAAAGTATGCTAAGGATTAAATCATGCCTAGTTTGATTTAAAGCACATCATGGATGTCCAGAGAATTTATCCTGTTTTTCTTAATCCATCTACCCTGGCTTGCACTAATAGATATGAAGAAAGTCCACATCACCCTTATACCTGGGCTCTTGGTAAGATGACAAAAAAATCATCCACAGTATACGATGACTTTTTTAGGGGAAGTATCCACATAGAAAATTGTAGCACTGCTCTGGTACTGTTAATACATAGGCACTCCATTTAGGTGAAAGCCACTTCTCTTTCCTACTAGTCACTCACCTGACCTTGCCACTCCCAGCATGTACATATGCCCATTTTTATAGTCTAGACTTTGAATATGGAAGAAACACCTTTCCTATGGAGGGGCACGATGGACAAGAAATTACTCGACACTAAAGCTAAGTAAACTTTGAGTCTAAATAATAGCTGGCTTTCCGTTGACAGGAAATATACCTAAACGTGACCTTAGAGGCATCCCAGTGAGTATCTTTACTGTTGTTGCACATTTGTATTACACTAAACCTGCTACTTGAATTTCATTTTCTGCTTTCAAGTCGTGATCTATGATGGCAAGTTTCAAGCTATGTATTTCTTATTTTTTATCCTCTCTCAGGCTATCTAAATCCTTCTATTTTTATTTTCCCATGAATATGAACAGACTTCTGACAATCAGAATAATTAAACTTATACCGAATACCTTGTACCTGTTAAGAACTCTATGCCCAGTAGTATTTTGCAAGTAGTTATTAGGCATTGGTTTATTTTAAAATATTTGTAAGATTTTATTCTAATTTATCCTTCATTTTGCCCAGTTGTACAGTTTAACAGGGTGAATTACAAATGCTTTGTGCATGAGTTTATTTTTCATTTTTAAAATTTTAATTAATTAATTTTTTTGAGGCGGAGTTTCACTCTTGTTGCCCAGGCTGGAGTGCAAATGGCTCAATCTCAGCCCATTGCAACCTCTGCCTCCTGGGTTCAAGCAGTTTTCCAGTCTCAGCCTCCTAAGTAGCTGGGATTACAGGCATCTGCCACCATGCCCAGCTAATTTTGTATTTTTAGTAGAGACGGGATTTCACCACGTTGTCCATGCTGACCTCGAACTCCTGACCAGAGTCCTGGGATTACAGGCATGAGCCACCTTGCCTAGCTGCTTATGTGTTTTAATACTTCCACGTGTATATAGTTAAATCTCATGTGAGCCTTATGTGAAAATGAGAGACTTATTCCTAATCATAATACAGATTTTACAGTTTGAGTTACTTTCAAATTTCTTGGAGAAAGCAAAAGTGACACCATCACCTTTCACCAGTAATAGCTACCATATATTGCATTTCTACTATGTCCCAAGCACAGCGAGTACACATTTAAGATGTAATCTTCACAATAACCTCACATGCTCAGTATCAGAGAGATCAACTTAGTGCCTGAGCCTTAGAACCTGATATAGTTGTTTAGTAAAGAAATACGAAGACAGTAGATACTTTGCATGTTATGTAATTATAAGCCATGTAACAAATATAGATGATATGAATCAGTTGATTGTTGAGGGAAAGGCAGGCTCACTGATTGCTGTTAATGAAGGCAGAGCCTCCTTATCCCAGGACTTGTTCATTTTCATTGTTATCTGAAACTGGAGATTCAGGTGTTTCCAGAGCCCAGCTTTTCACTGCAGTGGAGTCTTCGCCCTACTTCACTAAAGAAATTCTGGTTGCAAGGTTTAGTTAGCTATCACTTTGTGAGCCTAGAAGAGCTAATTGAAAGTCATTGTTGTGTTCTCTGCTTCTTTGTTGTCGATGTGGTATTGATCTACTTGGATTTGAAAGAATTTCTTATAAAACCTGTCACATGAGGCCAACCAATTATTACTTACTTCCATCTTTCTGTGGTCTGTATTACAATTTTTTATTTTTTTTAAAGGATGTTTCACAATGTTGCCCAGGCTGGATATGAAACAGTTTTTATATACTGTGCCCTGTTGTCATTTGTGTGCTATCCAGGAAAAACACACTACTTTAAGAATCTGCCTTCATCTGTAGACTTTACTGTTGATAGCACTTCCTAACTGGCCTCCCATCTACAGTTTCTGTCTTTTTCTATCATTTCCATGCTGCATTCTAAATTTTTTTTTTTTAAGCTCCAGATATGAATGCATCATTTTTCTACCAAATTCCTGATAATTCTCCATTGTCTACAGTGTCAGCCTCCCTTTTTCGCTGGTCTCTGTAATAATTCCACACCACAGGCCGGGCGCAGTGGCTCACACCTATAATCCCAGCACTTTGGGAGGCCGATGCTGGTGGATCACAAGGTCAAGAGAACGAGACCATCCTGGTCAACATGGTGAAACCCCATCTCTACTAAAAATACAAAAAAATTAGCTGGACATGGTGGCGCGTGCCTGTAGTCCCAGCTACTCGGGAGGTTGAGGCAGGAGAATTGCTTGAATCCAGGAGGCAGAGGTTGCGCTGAGCCGAGATTGCACCATTGCACTCCAGCCTGGGTAACGAGCGAAACTCTGTCTCAAAAAAAAAAAAAAAAAAAAATTCCACACGACATTGCCTGCCATTGCTCAAATATGCCATTCTTCCTCATACCTGTCAGTTTTGTAAGAGCTGTCCTCTCTGCTTAGAACTCTCTCCTCATCCACCTCTCTTTCTTGGCTAAATTTCGATTCTTCCTTCAAGACTTACTTTAAATAATTCCTCTTCTGTAATGTTTTCATTGGTTCTCACAGGCAGAGAGAAATGCTTCTTCCCTGGGACACTCGTAGCATTTACTTTACCATAGATACTTCTGTCTGTTTCCTTCATAAGTTCGTCAAGGAAAGGGACTGTTTATTCTCCTCTTCCTCTTTGTTTTTGTTAATTCTCAGCAGTCAGTTCATTGCCTAGTTCATAGCAGTTACTTAATAAGAATTGATGGAGGGGTTGGACCTGATTAGTAAAATCACCAGAGGAATATCTTCTGTAGCACTTTTTTTTTTTTTTTTTAAACTTCATGTACTCAGTTTTATAGCTCTTTTGGTAGCTAATCAGGTTCTTTCCCCTAAACATTATGTGGGGGTGAGAGGCAACCTTGCAAGGTTAATAAGCTGAATGGTTGAAGTACTAGCCTTTAAGACTCAAGTTTCTATGCCAAGAGCAAGTTTAGAGTTCCGTTCACAGTGCTTATTAATACAATGTCTTGTGTATAGCAACCACTTAGTGTTAGCTACTGCTGTTAGCATTATGCTTGGCTCCACCAGCCAAGAAAGTTGTTTTTAAAAGCTTTATGTCTGTACTTTGTAGTATAAAAACAGTAGGATTTTTTTTCAGATTTAAATTAAAAAATTATATTGTGCTAGTGAAGATAGTTTTTCAAACTACATATAGCCACAACTCGCTGTTACTTGGAGCCTCTTATTCTGGAGGGACATCTCCTAATTGATAACCAT
Organism: Cebus imitator; assembly: GCF_001604975.1. Taxonomy (NCBI): domain Eukaryota; kingdom Metazoa; phylum Chordata; class Mammalia; order Primates; family Cebidae; genus Cebus; species Cebus imitator. Next base: position 1,816,319 of record NW_016107647.1, read on the forward strand.
TGCCTGATAGTACTTTTCTAAAGATGTTTGACCTTCCTTCTCACTGTGTGATCTTTCTGTCTCTAGGACCGCCTATGGCTGCGGTAGCAGTGAGAGAAGGTCTCAGGTGAGAGTCTTATCCCCTGATGTTACCTTTTTTTTCTGGGTGCATTTTAGTTCAATGTTCACCCTGCCCCACTTCCTGACATCACTTGAAGATTTTGTTTTACTTTTTACATTGCGATATCCTAGAAGAAAAAGGCTCTTATCTTCCTTTTTTATGTATGAGAATAGGATATGGTTTGTGACTTATTTTCAAAAGTAATAGAAAATATTTTTTGAAACTACTTCTCACTTACCTCCTCTGACTGGATTTAAATCTTTATTGAAAGCGCTTGCTTTAACATAGTTTGTCTTTCAATTTCCCTCTTACTCTTAGTCTCATTTTTTGTCTCTGCTTGTTTTTCCAGAAGGTGCACATTCCTCCTTGTTCATTTTTAGCAGCTTCCAAAGCTGCTGTTGATGATGCCTGACGATGCTTTGAAGGCAGAAAACCAACAGTGAGATCAAGAATTGTAAGAATTCAAGTGTATAAAGAAAGGTTGCTGCTCAATTCAAGTGTATAAAGAGAGGCATTTAAGATGATCCAGGAAGTTGGTGTGGGAGAAAAAGGTGGGGGGCACTCGTCCTATCACATAGCAAGATTTATGCAAACACTGCATTTAAAAAAAAAAAAAAAAAGACAAAGAGAACAATAGTGGAGTAGAATAGAGAACCTATAGTTATATCCACATACATAGGAGAAAGAGGGATATGGCAGAGATTGCATTGCAGATCAATGGCGAAAAGGATAGATTTTCCCCATGTAGATAATCCGTTTTCCAGAACTGTTTCTCGAACAGAAAATGGAAAATGGATTATCTACATGGGAAAAAAACGAGTTGGATTCTTACTTCTCATCAGATTCAAGAATCAATTTGCAGATGGATTGAGGACTTAAATATGAGGGGGCAAAACTCTTAAACATTTCTAAGAAAATATGTACAATTTTATTTGCAATCCTGGGATAGGACACAATTTTTGTAAATTGAAGTACAGACTATAAAAGAAAATGTGGATGAATTTAACCTTACTAAATTTAAGGACTTCTGTTCATCAACAAACACCTTAAAGAAAGTAAACAGATGAGCCGGGTTTGATGGCTGACGCCTGTAATCCCAGCACTTTGGGAGGCGAAGGCGGGCAGAGGCAGGAGAATCGCTTGAACCCGGGAGTCGGAGGTTGCAGTGAGCTGAGGTAGCATGACTGCACTCCAGCCTAGGCAACAAGAGCGAATCAGCATCTCAAAAACAAACAAACAGAAATAAACAGATGAACCACAGAGTGGAAGAAGTTATTTATAACTTATCAACAAAGGATTAATAACCAGAATACTTACCTTTCCTACACTTAAAAAGATTTACTGCTTTTCTTTGTGACTTAATGTCTATAGTCACTCATTGTTAGATTTATCTTAGGATCCCAAGCTCTACCTGAAGTTGATTGATCTGCAAATTTAGTGTTAAAGTGAATTATTAGGAAGTTTTCTGTACTAGGCCTCCATTAAATCAGTTTGTCATCTATAAAATCCACTTGGACTCAAAATTTGATGGATCAAGCCACTTCTTTTAGGGAACCCAATAGAAAAGATATGGCTTTCTAGTACCTTGTTGTTTTTATACTATTCAATAATATTTTCCTAACAATATTTCTCTAATAATTCAAATTCACATATTTCTTGCATTGAACTTGGTTTATAACAAAGGAGAAATTCTGTTAACATCTAAAAGTGATAAAAATATTAGTTGCAGCCACATGTTTAGATTTTAGTTTTTAGTGTATAGTACTTACTAGCTATCTGTTTCTCAGAAAATTCCTATTTTCTGTTTTGAGAAAGAATGGAACTCTAGACTTTCACATGCAATAATTGTGTTTTTAACAAATCAGTTGACTTTTCTGGTGCATTTAAAGATGCTTTTTCCTTTCATCTCCATTAGTTGTAATCAACTTGTAGCAAGAGAAAAAGACCAACGTTTTTCTTTGTGTTTTGTTCTTGTGGAAACAAAAGTTAAGTTTTTACCACCTGTTAAAAGAGTAAACATTACCTCCTCAGTTTCAGACCTAATCATATTTTGTGAAAATGAATCACTGACACTGATGGCCTGGTACCATTGTAGCAGTTGGTGCAATACCTACTGTCACAGGATTTTGACTCCTTGAAGGCAGGAGCCAGGTCTTTTATATTTGTCAGTAACAGGTTCATCCTCCTGTTTTTGTTAGCATTTTGGCAATAAAATATGTGAATTAGAATTATCATAATAGAGGTGGTTATCTAATAATAAATGAATGATATAGAAAGTTACTAGAGAGTTTAAAAGCTTCATAGAGATCAGTGATTATAATACTTTAGATAGGAATTGCAGAAAAGTATTTTGTAAAATTGCATTGCGAGATAATCCGCTTTGTGATTGAGGGAGGGCAGGCAAATGAACTGTGTTCATGTGTATTGCACACTCAGTACGATATAGTTTTTATATATAAGTCCTGAAAATAGATTTGAGCTTTGTTCTGTGGACCATGGGACCTGTACAGTCAATAGTGAATTGTTCAGGAATTGGGTCCAGATTATCCTGAATTCTTTGTGGTAGAGCCTTTGAAAGGGCTTAGAAAATATTCAGGAGAGCTGTTTCATGACCAGAAGAGACCAGGAGTCTGCTTCTGCAACAGTGCTGGTACTCAAATAACCCTGACCCAGGAGACTAGCACACTCTTTGATCTTTAGATGATCTTTCTCCATTTTTACAAATAATGACATTAAATCTATTTTTGCTAATAGTAGAAAGCTGAATTATCTGGTTTTGTAATTTAATGAGAACTTAATATATATATGGGTGCCATATTTTGTTAGCACACTTTAGTAATGCAGTCTCCTTGCTTCTTGCTTTGTTAGTGATAGTATTTGCTTTTCAACCTATGAATGAGGTTTGTTAGCACCAAACAGGGTGTTGCTTCTTCTCACTTTGCCACTAGTAAAAGAGGTGTGGTTGATGATAGCAATCTAGGCTTTATCCAAAGTTGATCTCACAGCTTTCTCAGATAGCTACCTTCTTTTTCAGCGTACTGTGACAAGGGAGCTATCCAAAGAGGTGTGATTCCCACCTCCCTGAGAGGTAAACCAAGCTGTTACAACCCAGGAGACCTGATAATTAAATTTCCAAATTCATCTTTGTTTATATTTGCCAGTGGAAGTTTCTAAATTGAAATGTTTCTACAAATTAGTTTTGGTACCTGTAACTGAAGGAGCTGGTGCAGCATATACAGATATGTCTAGCCTGCTAGGTCTGCCTGCTGTATATAGAGGGCAAAGTCTATACAAGACAGTACCAAAGATGAATTTTGATTTCTAATATTTTTCAAGTAGCCTGGTTTTTCCCCACCTGATAGAAGTTGCTACATCTTTCCAAACAGGTTCTCTAATGATCTTGCTTCACCATGGCTACAAATATGGAGGGGCTGGTTCAGCACAGAGTGGGGACCCAGCAGGTGGCTGAGGTGAGTGATAGGGGCTAGCTAGCACAGTAGCTGGCACCCTCACTTTTGAAAGGAAGAAAAAAAATTAGTGTGCTTAATTTTTTCAGAACAATCCCAAGGAGGTCAGCATGTGATATGTCCTAGTGTGCTGTTACAGAAGAAAAAAATGACAAGAACATTTATTTGTAACTTTTTTTTTTTTTGCATGAGTAGGGTGGCCTATCTGGGTTTAATTAAGGTGACGTGAATGTTTACCTTGAACCAAAAACTGGTAAAATCTGATTCTTACTGAACCTTGTGGGTATAGTTTTAACTCCAAGGCTGTCTTAATTTCTCATACACTTGATTCTTTGTTAATACTGTGGAATAGTAGAAAGTCTGATTATGTGCATTCAGCAGTCATTGACAGTTTACCATGGACCAGGGATCTTACTAAGTGCTGAGATGTATGGAGGTGAATGAGTCATGGATTGTTCCCTTTAGCGATATTGAGGCCTGATAACGGAGTTATTATAAAACAGGTTGAGAAGTATAATTTCACGTGAGGCATTTGATTCTGGGGGTGGTTCTTTAATTATGAGTAAGCATTTGTTAAGAGAGACCCAAGTAAGTGGGGTGGGGATCTTTGTGGCAGATTCTGGGGAGAGCATCCTAAGTCAGAAACCTATGTGAAAGGACATAGGCATTAAGTAGCTTTGCATCTTCAGGCAACTTGACATGAAACGCACATTAAAGCTATCATCACTAATAGCGTACTTTGAGCATTCACTCTGTACCTGGCCCTATGCAAGGGCTTTAATCCTCATAGTAACTTTCTGAAGTTGGTACTGTCAATATTCCCATTTTGTAGGTAAGGAAACCAAGTAGCAAAAAATAAGTAATTAGCCAAAGGCACAATGTAGCAGGACAAGATGCTGACCCAGGTCTGTTCACTTCCAAATCTCCTCCAATTAACCATGGGTCCTACTGCAACCAGGGGCCAAAAGGTTGAGATTCACATTTTTTCAATAATGCTCATATTTCTAGGGCAAAGACACAAATTTGCATTCAAAGAGAGGTTTTTTAAAAACAAAAACTAAGTATACATATGCCAGTTTAAACCAATAAAAATGATGAGCAGATTTTTCAGATTTTTAGATCAACCATTAACTTAAAGGCAACAATATAACTAGTTACCTGCCTCCCCTTCCCACACAGCAAATAATGGTTAATAGTAACTGAAAATGAAAGAAGATAGATTTCACAAATATTTTAATATTGTATTTTTGAATGGACTATCAGAGTTGTAGAAGTATTGGGATTATATGTTTGTACAACAAGTCGTCATTTAACGTCATCGGTGGGTTCTTGGAAACCAACTTTTCGTTATATGTGGTTTTAACATAGGCTAATTGATATAAACAAGCATTAAGTTCCTATGGCATATTTCTAGTAAAAAAAAAATCACCACATTTCTAAATAAAGATACAGAACACCTGCAGTATTAAATATTGAAATAAATGTGAGGCCTACGTATATTTAAGATTAAAGACTATAAAAACAAGAAAATTATTTGTGTAATTTTTGGTGAATCAGTGAGTGACAGCAGTCGTAGTGTGGTGGGCTATATTAAGGAATAATTGTTTGCAAAGCAAAAGTTGTCAGGAGTTCCTCCTACCTGTATGCAGTCAATCACAAGCATGGCAGGCTCACTGAATGATTTCTTAATGCATAGTTTATTGTCGTGCATTTGTATGATTACTGTGGACTCTATGATAATTTTTATTTTACAATAATTTGTATTCATTCATTCATTTCCCAACCCACTTATTCCAGTTCAGGTTGATAGGTGGCTGGATCCTGTCCTGGCAGCTCAGGCCACAAGGCAGAAACACTCCTGGCCAGGACACCATCCCATCATAGGGTGTACTCACACACATACCCCCACTTACTCAGACTGGGATAATTTAGACACACCAAGTCACCCCACATACACATCCTTGGCATGTGGTGGGCGAAGCTGGAGTACCTGCAGAGAACCCATGCAGACATGGGGAGAACATACAAACTCCCCACAGACAGCGTCCCTGGCCTGGAATCACTTTTTTCCCTCATCAACAAACATTATAACAAAACAACATTATTTGAGGACTCCCGTATTTATTTGTTGCTTTATTTTGTAATAGGAATAATTACCTTGAAAATAATTGTTAATTTTTCAGATATGTGTGTTTCCACTTGAGGCTGATCTGGAGACTACTATATGGATTGCTACCCTTAGAGGCCATCATTAATTCTTTATCTTTCTATAGCACAAGTCATCAAGCAACATCACTAATTCTTTAGGAAAGAGGTTAATACAGGCTAATATAAGTTCTTTGTATGCATTCAAAAAGTTTGCTAGCTAAAATTTTCTGCCAAATAGCTTATTTCCTTCAGGCAGTGGAATTTTGTGTATTAACTTATTTCAACTGTTGTTTTCCATGGCAAAAAAAAAAAAAAAAAAAGCATTTTTAGAGATTCAGAATAATGAAAGGCAGTTTCAATTTTGAATGCAAAAATAATTTTTCTATTTAAAATATTTTCTAGATTTCCTTGCTGTTTTTTTGCTTGTTTGTTTTTGAGAAGGAGTGTCGTTCTTCTTGCCCAGGTTGGAGTGCAATGGCATGATCTCAGCTCACTGCAACCTCTGTCTCCCAGGTTCAAGCGATTCTATGTGTCAGCCTCCTTAGTAGCTGGGATTACAGGCATGCACCATCATGCCTGGCTAATTTTTTGTATTTTTACTAGAGACAGGATTTCACCTTGTTGACCAGGCAGGTCTTGAACTCCTGACCTCAGGTGACCAAAGTGCTGGGATTACAGGCATGAGCCACCACACCTGCCCCCTTGCTGTTATTTTAAGGAATAAGCATGTATTTGTGTCCTTTGAATTTTTGGGCTTAGTAATTTTAAACTGCATATAATAACTATATGATATTTGATTAGCTAAATGAGTAAGAGGGCCTACAGTTCATCATTTTAATGCTAAGCAGTAATGGGGTGGGGACAAAGTATCCAAACTTAGAGATAATAAACAGTTTTGGTAATTGTTTACTCAGTCAACAATTGAGTACATAATTAAGGAGCATACCTGTTCACTTCCCATAGTCCAGGGAGGTTATGCTCATGGGTAATAGGACGGGGCTTTTGCTCTCCCAGAGCTCTCTAAGCGCATAAGCCTGAGATGGGCTACAGTAGAGGGATGAATAGGAAAGACAGAATCTTGGTAGAAAGAGACTCTATCAAGTGAGATTGTGAGCCATGAGATCAGACAGATTGGAGTTTAAATCCTTGTCTCTATTAAACAATCAAAAAATTTAGCTGGATGTGATGTTGCCTGCCTGTGGTCTCAGCTACTGTGGAGGCTGAGGTTGGAGGATCACTTAATCCCAGGAGTTCAAGGCTATAGTCAATGAACTATGATCATACCATTACACTCCAGCCTGGATGACAGAGTGAAACCCTATCTCTAAAACAAGTTTTTCTAGAAACAAACTTTAGTAAGTGTCATGCTTTTTTGCTTCATGAAATAACAGCAACATGTGGATTATGTAAATGATATTTTTTATAGTAGAGTCCTCCTTCAGCCTTTTTCTCCGTAGACTACCTAAGTGGCAAATACCTAGATAAACTGCAAGAGTTGGGTGATACAAAATAACAATTTGATGTCCTATAATGTACTCAAATTTAGTTATTCAGAGAGACAGTTGAATATAGCGGTCAATAGTGCAGACTTTGGAGCCTGATAGCCTAGATTTAAATCCTGGCCCTGCCACTTGTAAGCGTAACTTCTCTGTTTTTTGGAATTGTTTATGAAGAATTGGTATTAACTTTTCTATTAAAATCTGGTACAAGTAGCAGAGAAGCCATCTGGGCCTGGCCTTTTCAGGTAATTTTTGGATTACTAATTCAGTCTTTACTTGTTACCGGTCTGTTCATATTGTCCATTTATTCTTGAGTCAGTTTCAGTAATTTGTCTTTTTGGGACTTTGTCTATTTCATTTAAGTTATCTAATTTGTTGGTGTACAGTTCTTCTGGCATTCCTTTATAATCCTTTTCTTTAAGTCAATGGTAATTTATCCTCTTTCATTTGTGATTCTAGTAATTTGAGTCTGCCCTCTTTTTCTTGGTCAATCAGCTAAAAGTTTGTCAAGTTACTGATTTTTTTTTTTTTCCCAACAAACCAGCTTTTTGGTTTAATTGATTTTCTCTATTGTTTTTCTGTTTTCTGTTTCATTAATTTTCATTCAAAACCACAGTGATAGACTATGCCATATCCACTAGAATGGGTAGAATATAAAAATCAGATAGTAAACATTGGCAAGGAAGTGGAAAAATTGGAAACCTCATACATTGCTGGTGGGAATGTCAGCCAAATGTCCATTAACAATGAAATGACTGAAACTTGATTTTAAAAACAATATGGTTTTTTTTTTTTAAAAAAAATAGGCTGCAAATGGGAGAGATGAGATGGCAGATGATAATTGGTAACCAAAGCAGTGAGAGCTTGAATCATATGTAACACTGGAATTAATTTTGCTTTTCATATATTAAAGGAATGAAATTTTCTAAAGGGGCTTGAAAATTTTTCAAGCATTTAAGAGTTTTCTCTGTAATTGGAAATTTAAAACAGACATATAGATACACATACTGTGTGTTTCTTCATTGTCTAAATAAAGATACTTTTTAAACTTCATAAGATATTTTGAGTCAGGAGAAATTTAGGAGTTAACTTGCTGAGGTATTTTGAGTGCTTACTGATTGGCAGAAAGAGATCACTCATACACCTAAACTGTAAGTTGCATGCATGTTTATGCAATAGAAGTGAGGTGGCTTTACAAATCTTTTTCCTCATCCCTGGGCTATCTAAGGGGCTCTCAGCCATCAAATAAGGTCCTGCCACAGCTGAGAAAATAGCCAAATTCTTATGACCCTATTATTATTTTTATCATCAGGATTTACATCATCATTGCACAAAACTTACACTAACATTTCCATGTATGGGAATGTTTAAAAACATAGAGCTCTCCCAGTTCTTGGACAGAATGCAGTGTTAGCAAGGCCACATCCTCAAGGGGGAGAAAGCAAAGTCAGGTTCAGTGTCCTGGAATGCTTAGCTCTCTAGGACTAAATTTGATTAATCCTGCCCTCTAACTGGATGTTTAAATTTTCATTTTCATTTTTCTTTTTCTTTTTTTTTTTTTTGAGATGGAGTCTCATACTGTCACCTAGGCTGGAGTGCAGTGGCACATCTCTGCTCACTGCAACCTCCACCTCCCGGGTTCAAGGGATTCTCCTGCCTTAGCCTCCCAAGTAGCTGGGACTACAGGCATGCGCCACCATGCCCAGCTAGTTTTTTGTAGTTTTGGTGGAGACAGGGTTTCACCTTATTGGCCAGATTGGTCTTGAACTCCCGACTTCATGATCTGCCCACCTTGGCCTCCCAAAGTGCTGTGATTACAGGCATGAGCTCAATTTAAAAGTTAACCAATACAATGTTAGGCTTGAAGCAGAAATGAGCAGGCTTCTGAACCACTCTTACCCTTGATCACCTAGTCTCCTCTAAATTTGACTTTTTTCTGGTATTTAACTTCATGCTTTAAAAAATGTCCTTACCCCACTATTTCTAAGTCTTGATTTATCAGGCTTAGATACTGTCTTTTTTGGAGGCCAGGGTAGTAAGGTTTTGTTTTTGTTTTTTTAATTGTGGTAAAATATAAAATTTACCATTTCAAAGTATGGAGTTATTTGGCCTTAAGTGCTGGTCACATTGTTCTGTAACCATCACCACCATCCATTTCTAGAACTTCTTCTTCTTCCCAGACTGAAACTGTACCCATGTAGCACCAAATACCAATCCCCCTCATTCCCCCTAGCCTTTGGCAACCACCATTCTTTTTTTTTTTTGAGATGGAGTCCCACTCTGGTGCCAGGCTGGAGTGTAGTGGCACAATCTCTGCTCACTGCAACCTCCACCTCCTGGGCTCATAGGATTCTTCTACCTCAGCTTCCCAAGTAGCTGGGCCTACAGGTGCACCACTACATCCAGCTAATTTTGTTATTTTTAGTAGAGGCAGGGTTTCACCATGTTGGCCTGGATGGTCTCAAGCTCTTGACCTTGTTACCCACCCACCTCAGCCTCCCAAAGTGCTGGGATTACAGGCATGAGCCAGCCTAGCAACCACCATTCTCTCTGTGTCTCTGAATTTGACTCCTCTAGGTACCTTATATAAGTAGAATTATGTAATTTTCATTCATCCCTGGGCTTATTTCACTTAGTATAATGTCTTCGAGGTTAATTCATGTTGTAGCATGTGTCACATGTTATAGCATATGTCAGAATTTCCTTAAGACTAAATAATATTCTACTTATATATCACATTTGGTTTATCTGTTCATCTGTCAGTGGACATTAGGGTTGCCTCAACCTCTTGGCTTTAAGGAATGCTGCTGTAAATGCAGGTGTACAAGTACCTGAGTCCCTGCTTTCAGTTATTTTGGGTATGCAGTTGGTACCCAACTTATGATGGTTCAATTTATAATTTTTTTGACTTCCCAGTGATGCAGAAGGCATAAGCCATTATGCATTCAGTGGAAGCCATACTTCAAGTACCTATACAATCATTATGTTTTTCATTTTCAATACAGTATTTAATAAATTACAGGAGAAATTCAACAGTTTAAGCTTTGTGTTAGATAATTTTGTTCAGCAGTAGTATGCTAGTGTACTTGTTCTGAGCATGTAAGATAGATTAGACTAAGCTATGCCATTTGATAGTCTAAGTATATTAAATGCATTTTTGACTTAATGACATTTTCAGCTTACAGTGGTTTATCAGGACATAACTTCATTGTAAGGAATGTCTGTATACCCAGAAGTGGAATTACTGGATCTTATGGTAATTCTATATTTGATTTTTGAGAAACTGCTATATTGTTTTCCACAGAGGCTGCAGCCATTTTACATTCTTAGCAGTGCACAAGGGTTCCAGTTTCTCCACATCCTCAACAACACATGTTATTTTTTTTGTTTTTGATAAAAGCCATCCTAATGGATGTAAAGTGATAGTTCATTGTGGTTTTTGACTTGCGCTTTCCTAATGATTAGTGATGTGGAACAGCTTTTCTTTTTTTGTTGTTTACATTAAAAAACTAATTTTACATAAATTCCTTTTTATTTATTTATTTTTTTGAGACAGTTTCGCTCTCGTTGCCTAGGTTGGAGTCCAGTGGTCCTATCTCCACTCATCACCACCTCTACCTCCCAGGTTCAGCCAATTGTCCTGCCTCAGCCTTCTGAGTACCTGGGATTACAAGCATGTGCCACTGCAGCTGGCTAATTTTTGTATTTTTACTAGAGACTGGGTTTAGCTCAAACTCCTGACCTCAGGTGATCCTCCCGCCTCGGCCTCCAGAAGTGCTGGGATTACAGACATGAGCCACTGTGCCCAGCCATAAATTTCTTTTAATTAAGGAAAAAATGTTATTCTCTTTTTTTCAGACAGTGTCTGATTCTGTCACTTAGGCTGGAATGCAGTGGTGCCATTTTGACTCACTACAACCTCCGCCTCCTGGGTTCCAGCAATTCTCGTGCCTCAGCCAACTGAATAGCCGGGATTACAGGTGCACACTACCACACCTGGCTAATTTTTGTATTTTTAGTAGAGACAGTGTTTCACCATGTTAGCCAGACTGATCTCAAAGTGATTCACCTGCCTGGGCTTCCCAAAGTGCTGGAATTAAAGGCGTGAGCCACTGCACCTGGCTGAGCAGCTTTTTATGTGCTAGTTGGCCATTCATATATTTTTGGAGAATGTCTATTAAGTACTTTCCCATTTTTTTAATTGGGTAGTTTGAGGTTTTTTTGTTGTTGAGTTGTAGAAATTCTTTACGTATTCTGAATATTAAGCCCTTACTAGATTGTATTCTTGCATTGCTATAAAGAAATACCTGAGGTTGGGTAATTTATAAAGAAGAGAGATTTAATTGACTGATGATTCCACAGGCTGTACAGAGAGCACGGCAGCATCTGCTTCTGGAGAGGCCTCAGAGGGCTTTACTCTTGGTGGCAGACAGAGCAGGAGCAGGTGTCTTACATGGCAGGGGCAAAACCAAGAGAGTGAGGGGAGGGGTTTCACACTTTTAAACAACCAGATCTCATGATAACTCCATTCCCATGATCCAGTCACCTCCCATCAGGCCCCATCTGCAGCACTGGGGATTGATTATACAGTTTGACATGAGATTGGTTGGGGACACAGATCCAAACCATATCATAGATACATGATTTGCAAGTATTTTCTTCCATTCTGTGGGCTGCCTTTCCAGTCTCTTGATAGTGTCCTTTGATGCAGAAAAGTTTTAATTTTGATGAAGTATAATTTATGATTTTTCTTTTTATTATTTTTCTTTTAATTTATGTTTTTGTTGTTTGTACTTTTAGTGTCATAGTCAAGAAACTATCGCCAGGTTATCCAGTGTCATGAAGGCTTTGTGATTTTTTTTTTTTTTTTTTTTTTTTTTAAGCAGGGTCTTAGCCTGTCACCCAGGCTGGAATGCAGTGGCACAAACGTAGCTCACTCCAGCATAAAACTCTTGGGCTCAAGCAGTCCTCCTACCTCAGCCTCCTGAGTACTGCTGGGACTACAGGTATACACTACCATGCCAGGCAGGCTAATTAAAAAAATTTTTTTTTTTGTAAAGACAGGGTCTTGCTATCCTGCCTAGGCTGGTCTTGAATCCTGGGCTCAAGTGATCTTCCCACCTTGGCCTACCAAAGTGCCAAGATTACAGGCATGAGCCACTGTGCCTGGCTTCTTGTAATTTTAGAGTTTTAGCTCTAAATTTAGTACTAAATTTTAGAGTTTAGGTCTATGATCCAGTTATTTGATGTTATATAAGGGATCTGACTTCATTCCTTTACATGTGGATATCTAGTTGTTCCAGAACCATTTGTTAAAAAGACTATCCTTTCCTCATTGAATGGTCTTGGCATCCTTATCAACAATCATTTGACATATATTCAGGGATTTATTTCTGGCTCTCCTTTTTTTTTCCTCTAGTATTGGTAAAACCACATAACATAAAATTTACCATCTTAACCATTTTTTTAGTACAGACGTTCCTTGGTTTACAAGGGGCTGCATCCAGGTAAACCCATCAAAAGTCAAAAACATCACAAGTCTAAAATACATTTTTTACCCCAGTAAACCAATAGTAAAGTCAAAAATTATAAGTAGATTATCATTAAGTCAGAGACCATCTCTGTATACAGTTCAGTAGTTTATTTACACTATTGTACAACAGATCTTCACAGTTTTTTCATCTTGCTAAAACTGAAACTCTGTACTCATTAAAACAGCGACTCCCCAATGACCTCTTCCCCCACCCTGACAACTGCTTTTCTACTTTCTATGAATTTGGCTACTTTTGATAACTGCTGTAAGAATCATACAGAACCTGTCTTTTTGTGACTGGTTTATTTCACTAAGCATAATGTCTTCACAGTTCAGGCTATCTGTCTATGTGTCTGTCTTTATGCCAGTACCACACTGTTTGGATTACTGTAGCTTTGTAGTAAGTTTTGAAATTGGGAAGTATGAGACATCTAACTTTGTTCTTTTTCAAGATTATTTTGGCTGTTCAGGGTCTCTTGAGATTCCATATGAAGGTTAGCATGGATTTTTCTATTTCTATAAAATACGTCATTGGGGTTTTGCTAGGGATTACATTGACTTTTGTAGATGGCTTTGGGTAGTATTGACATTATAACAATATTAAGTCTTTTAATCCATGAACACAGGATGTTTTTCTACTTATTTATGTTGTCTTTAATTTCTTTCTGTGGCATTTTATGGTTTTCATCGTGTACTTACTTTTTTTTTTTTTTTTTTTTTTTTTTTTTTTTTT